>NW_024386860.1:13419544-13892152 GCF_900408965.1 Simochromis diagramma
TTTATTTCATTAAGACAAACTTATGTTTGTTGAATCAAGTTGCCCGACGTTTGGGATGTAAGAGTAAAATTAGGTACAAGTGATGCTAAAAAGTAAAATGACAGTAGTCTCTTCTTTTGAATGCATTTGGTTACATGCTCTCCTTTTATGCTCATCTGCGCTTTTACATAAATGTTTTTTGTCTTTCTAGGTGCTCCTCTGGTGAAAGCTCTGCCGGTCAATCCCACCGACCCGACTGTCACTGGACCAGACCTTTTTGCCAAACTGGTGCCCATGGCTGCCCACGAAGCCTCTTCTTTGTACAGGTAGGCTCCCTCTGTGGATGTCAAGTTCATCCTAGAAATGGGAAAATATCCGCAATCATATTTTAGTACGTTATTCATCTTCATTTTTACATCTTATGTATTTTTTTTTTTTTTCAGTGAAGAAAAGGCCAAGCTGTTGAGGGATGTGATGGCTAAGATTGAAAGCAAGAATGAAACACTAGAGTGAGTATGATGTGTCATTAATTTTGCATTCAAGTGGTAAGCGAACTAAGGCTTACTCAATATCTCTCTTTCCCCCAGTTGAATTTTAAATAAGAACCAATCTTGGTACAGCAAAACTTTTAATCTATACCCACATTAAATACTAAAGTACTTAAAATACTAGGGTTTTGTTTTAAAGATTCTGTTGCAGTATTAGGTAACTGTTATTGCCTCCTCCTTCTACAGGCAGTTCATGGACTCTCTAGGCTTGGAGCCAGAGTCTGTAGACAACCTCGATATGTACAACCACCTTCCTCCAGTCCTGATGGAGAAGTGCGCTGCCCTCAGCGTCCGTCCTGACACCGTCAAGAGCCTCATTCAGTCCATGCAAGGTGAGTGCCACAGGCAAGCACAGCAGACCTAACAATTGCAGTTGCTATCTTTTATTATGAGAGTGCACAGAGGTTACACAGTGAAGAAGCGAAACCCTCGAATTTCAACAGCTGGAATTGTTTTTCCCAGCTACAGCAGCTGGTGCTCAATAATTTAATCAAACACTTTGATTTAGAAAAGCTACATTCTTATGAAACAGTTGTCTCCTAATTGAAGCAATTGAGTGAGTAGGTCATCTGATGACAAACAGCGAAATTGTGGGTCATTATTAATAATTTGCTGTCCCTACAGCAAATTATTTAAGTGAAAGCTCTTCATTAAATCCAAAGCTGAATTGAAGATTATTTCATGTCACAACATTAAAATATTGCTGACCTTTAACTGTCCTAGCGAGTGGTGTGTGTCCATAATAGTTTGCACAAATATGCATGTACAAAATTAAGCATGCATGATCTCTTGATAACTAAAAGCCACATTTTTCCCCCCAAATTTTTGCAATATTTTCATGACTATTCATGTCCTCTCCTGCACAGTGCTCTCTGGTGTCTTTACTGATGTGGAGTCTTCACTGAAAGAGATCAGAGATGTGCTAGAGGTGGATGAAGCAGGTGAGCGAGCCCTCCAGGAAGTTGGTGGCCCTGCTGTGGGTGAGTTGCACCCAGCTGCCCAGGGCCAGGCTCTGGCTGAAATCCGCAGAGACCTTGAGAAGTATATGGAGGCTCACGAGAAGGCCAGTTTTACCAACACGGAGCTCCACCGGGCCATGAACCTGCACATCAGCAATCTGCGTCTGTTGGGGGGGCCACTGGATAGTCTGAGAGAAGCCCTGCCACGGCCACAGCTGAGTGAAGGTGACGGCTTTTTGATAATGAGAAGTTACTGTAATTTTGCAAGGTTTAGTAGAGCAGATAAAGTCATTAGGGTCATTTAAAGTCACCCAAGATTTTCTGCTCTTCAAAGTTAAAAAGTTTAGATAATTACTATAAATATGAAACCTATTTGTAAATGTCCTTTCTTGTAGCATTGCAGTCAGGGCTGCGCATTAATGAATAATGGAAAGTCTTAAGATTTAGGTCAAATGACAAAATCCAGTATATGTTTTAATATGTTTTAGTAGCTAATTTTTTTTTTATTAGTTTAAATCAGTAAGCCAGCTGACTGTCCAGTGACTAAGGAATTATTTTCTCTTAAAAAAAAATGCTGGAAAATAGTGAGCAATGTCTTATTTGATACCCTACAGCTTAATTGTTTATTTTTTAACTGGTCAAACTGTGAATATGATTTTGTTTGAGTTGTAAATATAAACACATACATGCATCTGTGTCTGTGCAGAGGAAGTAGCAGGTCTGCAGTGCATGAAGCGGATCCTGGGAAAGGTGCAGGAGATGAGGGAACAGAGAAGCTCTTTGGAAAAACAGCTCCGTGACCTCATCCAGCAGGATGACATCACATCCACCCTCGTCACTACGGAGCGAGCAGACATGAAGGTGTTTGGCAAAACACATTTGCAACCACGTTACACTGTTATTTGTTTAAGTTGCTAAATAAATGCTGTCGTGAGAGACTTATTAACTTGTGTCTCTCCAGCACATATTTGAGGAGCAGCTGAAGAAGTACGAACAAGTAAAGGTATACATCGACCAGAACCTCGCAGCGCAGGAAAACATCTTGAAGGCTTTAACCGAAGCCAATGTTCAATACGCTTCTGTTCGGAAAAGCCTGACCCAGACTGAGCAGCAGTGGAACACAACTATCCAGGGACTGGTGGGCTCATATGAAGCCTACGAGGACCTGATGAAGAAATCACAGGAGGGAAAAGAGTTCTACGATGACCTGGAAGCTAAAGCATCACGTCTACTGGAGAGGGCAAAGGCCCTGTGTCAGACCAGGGCAGAGGAAAGGAAACCCATACTCGAAAAGTAAGGAAGACATTAGAATAATATTTTAAAGCTTTTTGAGTACTTTAATTATAGTCAACAAATCACTAGTACTTCATGTAGTAGTAACTTATAACTACTTGTAAAAGACAAATGCTATCCACATTTGTGATTTTTCATGCTGTCCTCTTTGTGTTGGCCGTTCCTCAGAGAGACCCAGAAAAAGCCACCAGCGAGGCCGACGGCAGCTAAGCCGTCCCTTAAGGCAAAGGATGTTGACTCCACCTCTTCTGGCCTAGAGGATCCAGAACTGGCCCAGATCAATGCGGCCATCTTGGCCTTGGGAGGTGACCTGCCTGAGGATCTCCGCAGCCTGCCTCCTGATATTCCTTCCCTCCCTCGCACTGCAGCACATCTGCCGGGTCCTGATGCCTACATGCAACCTGGTGCTAACTTGGGTGGCACCTCTCTGCCTTGGCCGGCTGCTTCAGCTGCTGGTCTTCCATGCTTCCCTGCTAACCTGCCACCTCCAGAACTCCTGGCACGGATTGCTCAGTTTCCTACTGCAGGGACTCATGCAGCACAGGGACCCCTGCCACGTGGGCCCCTACCACAGATGACTCCACAGAGGCCTCCACAAATGCCACCCCAGGCAGGGCTCCCTAGCTATCGGCCTCCCCCTCCTCAAGCTCCCCAACCTGGCCATGTTGCCCCTGTCCCTGTTCGACCTTCAACCACCACGGTGGACAGCATCCAGGCACCTATACCCAGCTACACCCCCACACAACACCACCCTGTCCCACCTGCAGCCTCAGCTGGTTACACTGTGCCTCCACAGATAGGGGCATACCCCCAGTTTGTTCCCCAACCGACAGGTCCCATTCCGGGTGTAGGCCAGACTCCCCAGTCCCAACAGCAGAAGCATCCACAGCAGTACCCCCAGCCAATTGGACAACCACTCCCTCAGGGGTACCAGCCTGGACCAAGGGCTGTTCCTGGCTCTCATCCTCTTCAAAACCAACAAGCCTACCCACATCCATATATGCCCCAACAGCCTGGTGTTCCTCCCCAGTACCAGCAGGCATTTCCAGGTCAGCTACAGTCACAACAAAATGGCTTTCAGGTGAAGCCTCCAAGAGGCCAAGGCTACCAGACTCCACAGGGCTATATTCAACACCCTCAAATGATGCCAGGCTCCATGCCAAGGCCACCTCAGATTACACACCCACCAGGACCCCCATCTTCTCAAGCAGCACCCCCTGTATCTCAACCCTACCCACCTCATTCCAACCAGCAGATGCCCCAAGCACTCCCTCATCAACACATGCTACCACAGCACCAACAGGTCTCCATGCCCCCCGGTGCCCAGCAGATACCGCCTCACCCACAGATGCAAATACCAGGTGGTCCCAGAGCACCAGCGCCCCCCACAAGTCAGCCGATGCCTCCAGTTTCACAAAACTACATGCCCTCAACGAGCCAACCCATTCACTCTACAATGCACCCACAGATGCCTCCTGTTTCACAACCCCATATGGTTCCTGGTCCTCAGGGCCACTTGCCAAGGGGGCCTATGCCTCAAATGCCCTCCAATACACTACCCCCACAGCACCACCATCACCCTGGACAGCCTCCCATGCCAAATATGCCGCAGCAGCCCATGCGGATGCCCAACCAACCCCAATCTCAGCTGCCTCATCCTGGGGGCGTATGCTACCCTGGAGCAGCGCCAATGATGCCTCAGCAGCCTCTGGCACCACAGCCTGCTGCTCCGCAACAACCTCAGGCTCCTCTTCCTATGACACATCCACAGCCTTCAGCTATGTATTCTCCAGCTCCAGGACCTAATGTACCTTCAAGTGCCCCACAGCCACCCACTGCCATAGGCCCACATGGTATACATGCCCCACCTACTCAGCACATGATTCAGCCCACTCCTGGAGGCCCTACAGTATCACAGCCACCCAACAGTATCCCACCTTCCCCTTCACCTTCTCCCTCCCCTGCACCCTCTCCAGGTCCGTCTTCTCTAGGTCTGAACCCTCAGCAGAGGCCCGCTCCAACCCCGACTCCTGGAGGCACAGCCCAATCGACTCTTCCCTCTCCCTCTGCTGTTTCTCCCTCCACTTCACTGTTTGAACGACAGAACTCAAGCACAGATGACCTCCTGTCCTCAAGTCCAGAGAGCCAACCAGGAGGCACCAAGGCCCCCACTAATGTTCTCCAACCCACCAAAGCTGACCCTCAGGATGGGGAGCGTAGAAAGAAAAGCTCCCAGGGAGTTCTCTTGATCCAGGGTGACCCATACCAAGCCCCAGAGCGTGTCGCCCGCCTTCACAGTGAACTAGAACGTTACAGAGCCCAAGTAGATTCCCTGGAGAACCCCTCAGAGAATGAGGGAGGGCTTTCTGTGCTGGATGCCCGCTGGAAAGAGCTACAGGACCAGCAGGAGAAAGATGCTCGCCAGCTTTCCATTGCTATTGCCCGCTGCTACACCATGAAGAACCGTCATCAGGACGTAATGCCCTATGACATAAACCGTGTGGTGCTACAGTCAGGGAAAGATGACTACATTAACGCTAGCTATGTGGAAGACCTGTCACCATACTGCCCACGCCTTATTGCCACGCAGGCTCCGCTCACCGGCACAGCAGCAGATTTCTGGCTGATGGTGTATGAGCAGAAAGTTTCACTGATTGTTATGCTGGTTTCGGAGCAGGAGCTGGAAAAGGTACAGAGTTTAGTTTGCACAGTGGAAGTATATAATCTGTACATTACTATTTTTCAGTAGTGTGTAAAAATGTTTTTTTACAAGAGAACTTCAAGTTTTTTGTGTTTTTTTTTTTTTTTTGTTTTTTTTTTTTTCTCAAATAAATTAAGCTACACATCATTAAATTAATTTACTTTGTTGTTTGTGTGTTTAACATCTTTCCATATCCTCACAGGGAAAGGTTTGGCGTTACTTCCCAACGGAGCGTGGCCAGCAACTCTCTCAGGGACCAATAACACTCAGCCTAACAACACAGAAGATGACACCAACACACGTGGAGCGCATGATCAGTCTGCAGTACCGTGACCAAAGCCTGAAGCGGACTGTTGTCCATCTCCAGTTTACTTCCTGGCCAGAGCTGTAAGTCATCTCTTTATATTAAAAACTGTAGATAAAGACTTTTCTTAGTCAGCCTGGCAGTGCAACGTAAGTACATCAAATATTATTTCTTCATATCCCATTAGGGGCCTTCCTGATAGCAAGAGCAATCTGCTGCGGTTCATCCAAGAGGTTCACGGACACTACTTTCACCAGAGACCCTTACATACACCTGTTGTTGTGCACTGCAGGTGAGTGTATTTTTGTGGTTGTCCATTCCATTTATATACAGGGAGTTTCTTCAATGCATGTAAATGCTCCTGGCCCTCCGGGTCATAGCCTTCAAGTGTAGACAACACATAACACACGTGTACTGTTTTTGCTTCCTGCTGATAAAAGACCAACTAAGTTTTGATCCTTGTTATTCATTTTAGCATCTCAGTTGTTGTTAATCAGTCTGTACACTTTTTGTCTCAGCTCGGGTGTTGGACGCACTGGCGCCTTCTGTCTGCTGTATGCAGCTGTTCAGGAGCTGGAGGCAGGAAATGGGATCCCAGACCTTCCACTGCTGGTGAAGAAGATGAGACAACAGAGGAAGAACATGCTACAGGAGAAGGTAAGAAAGAGATGGGACTCTGATGTTGTGTTTAGGATTGATCTTTGTTGTCGTAGGTTTAAAGCTGCAATACGCAAAAATGTACATATAGACAACAGAAAAAGCTGATTGTACATTTCAAGGAGTTTAAAACCTAAATTTTAATTAAGCATTATGAGATAAATGAACAGTCGCACAGAACACTTTGCAAAGTGCTGCTCAAAAATCCAAAATGTAGAAATATGTGACTATGCTGACAAAGTACATCATGAATCAGGCACTGCTGATGAATAGCTCTTCATATAGTACACACTTTATATCATCTTTCGGTCTGCCTCCAGCTCCACCTGAAGTTTTGCTATGAGGCTGTTTTGAAGCACGCCGAGCAGGTTCTTCAGCGCCACGGCATCACGACCGCCACCTGCAGCAAGAACACCAACTCTGCAGCCACAAAGGTTTGTCACTCTTCTTATACTGTCCTTTCAAATAAGTTCAACTGGTTAGTGGCTCACAAAGCACCATAAAGGGAAAGATATGTTGCTCCTGATTAATAATCCTTTGAAAAACCATAGCCACGCAGCTTGTAGGTGACAGAATGTCACATACATATATTTACTGGAGCCAATTTTGTTCAGTGCTGTGAGCTATGCAGTCAAAACTTTACTCACCTCTATTGTAGATTTCTAGACATGGACTTCTGAAATGGTTCTTAAAACAAATCCTTAGCATCTCACATCTAATTGCACAACTTTAATCTGACTGTAACCCTCTAATTGTTTACAGTTTTGCACTTGTTCCCAATGAATTGTGAGTTCTGGTTAGTTGAGGTACTGAAGGTATTTGTTTTTTTTTTTCTCTGCATCACTTCTTTCATTTGTATTTCTTAAACACCTCTCTCTGTTTTTCTGAAGCCTTACCCGAGACAGGAATCTCAGCAGGATATTGTCCTCGGCGGTGACATGCCCATCAGCTCCATTCAAGCCACCATCGCTAAACTAAGCATCCGGCCTCCAAGTACCACAGATGCAGGCATGGAGGCTGAGGAGCAGGTCGGCCCTCTCTTACCTGCTCTTGACTCACTGGGGGACATCCAGCAGCTCCAGGATCTCTGTCCTGCCACAGATCCACAGCCCCCATCCTCCTTAAGCCCGCCTCTCACTTCGCCCACTGCCTCTCCTCCACCACCCAACGGGCTTGATGCCGTTTCCCCTTCTCCTCTGCCAGCACCCAACCATCAGCCAGTCCCAGAGGCTCCGCCCAGTGTTCCTCCTGCTTCCTCCGCACCGGCTCCTTCATCTCTGGAGCTCCTGGCCTCGCTGACGCCTGAAGCCTTCTCCATGGACGGGGTGGGTCGAGGGAAACAGCGGGTGACTAAACAAAGCTTTCTGCAGCCGGCAGAAGGCCAGGGTCTCCACGGAACTCGAGGGGACGAAGGAGACGACCCGCTCAGTAGCCTGGATCCCCTCTGGAGCCTCAGCAAGCGTTGAGATGAAACTATAGATTTCTGCCTTTCACCCACTTTACCACCAGGTGTCAGTGATGGCCTGTAGCGCTTTCTAATCCTGCTTTAAAAAGAAGGAAAACAAAACAAATTGGCTTGGAGATATTTTAGTGGTTGATTACCAAGATGTGCCTAGTGGCAGATTGTAAGGGTTCAGTTTTGAAGATTGAAATGTGTACTTTGCACTGCTTTAGGGGTGTGAGGCTTGAAACTAAAAACACTTGCTTCTCCTTCAATCACTGATGGCTTCTGGGACCAGAACACTATGCACTCGTTGGTATTATCTTCATTCTTTGCTGCTTTTCTTTTTACGTGTGTGGTGGATGGAAGCATGTCTGCTCTTCCAGCACCAAACCTGCGCTCATCAAAAAAAAAAAAAAAAAATCCCAGCATGCACTCCACTTCACAGGCGCCTCACTGTTGGTCATCAAAGCATCGCCAAGGGTGTGACATCGCTTGGCCGCTCTGTGATTATTTAATGGCTGGAATAAAAGATGAAGTTGCAGGCATGTGGAGGCACTCCCAACTCAATCAGTGCGTACAGTTCAGTTTTTATGTTAACAGAGGAGCATACAAATCAGCACGTCTTAACAAGTTGATTATTTTTCTTTGTAACACTGTAAATATCTTAAACCTAGAATATTACAAAAATTGTCCTTCTGGAATTAAAAAAAGATCACTAATCATTCATTATTGTAAAATCTGAAATAAATCCAGTAGACAGTCAACCTTTGTGGTATCAAAGCCTCTTTATTTGAAAATTAGTACAAAGTTTTGCGCTGTTACAAAATAGTAAACAAGTTACTACAGCCTGCGTAGATTGTAGCCAGCCAATGAGGGGAGAAGGCTGGAGTGGGTGGGGGGGAGAAGGAAAACACCTGGGGATTACATTTGTTTATGTGCTGCGATGCTTTTTACAGCAATCTAAACAAAAAATATTAAGTAAGAAATGTTACACTGATTTGTATTTGCAGCTGGAGGAGGATCAAACAAGACCCACAACATCTCTGCCATTCATTGTGAGGATGCAGCTAAAGATTTATTATTTTAACCTAAATGATTAAAAAGGTCGCTGCTGCATCCACAAATTCTTGATATGGTGCCGTGACGGCTGAAACGAGACGGAAAGGTATGAAGCGATCTAAAATTAAAGGCATAGTTCATCTTTATAAACAGAAACATTCAGAAAAAGCAGTGACTCAACTCAATCGCCACACCAACCCACCTTCCCATCCTTCAGCTTTAAAAGAATAGTTTGACATTTTGGAAAATGTGTGTATGCGCTTACTAGCAGAGGAAACTGATGCTGCCACAAAGTTTTCGTTTGAGTAACACGGCACAAGTTCTCGACCTTTTGACTTTGATATTTAGTAAACACTGTTAATGTGCAGATAAACTAAAGCATGAGAGAATCAGGGTCACATTTCTGAGGAACTGTGCCTGCAACACTACACTTGGCGATTTCTCACCGTTTTAGAAATGTAAGATTTCTGTTTTACAACACTATAAAATATCCTCAGCATAGAGCCCTTGTGATCACCGAATAGCACAACGATAAAACGGCTGTTTTAGCTCTGACAATTTCTTTGAATATAGAGTGTAATTCCTTGACATCTCAGTGCTGCAGTTTTCAGACCAACTTCTCAGCAAGCAGAGTTAACTGGAGTTGCTAACCCAGTCACTGTGTACATTCGGCAGTATTTAACTCTGCAAGAAAGCAAATACAGGTTCCCAAAATATCAAACTTGAGCTTTAATTCACATTTCTAGAAAACACATGTGAAACTGAAATCTAAAAAAACAAAACAAAACATTCCCCGTTTCTAAAGCTTTCAACTAAACAAAAACCACAAAGCTAATAAATCAACAGCCACAGCAGCAAGATCACATTACTGGCCTCTGTGATGGAGGTGCCATTCGTCTCAGAAGTTGAAATGTGAATACTGATGCTACAGTTGGAAAAATAAAAAAATAAAAAATAAATCATACGATAATCATCAGCTTGTTTCTGGAAAAGAAACTCTGGTCGCTGCATCCGAGAGGAACAAGCGCTGCAGTCTATATGTCACGTGCGTGTTTAACAGCGCTGCAGGTGTGAACTTTAAGTCCAGTTACATCCGACTCTCCTGCATACAAGCTGAAATTGCAAAAACAAAGTGCCTAAAAATGTGTGTGAGCTTGTACATCAGAGAGGGTTAGAGATGAAAGGAGTTAGTGTTGTGACCGCAGGGATCAGGTGCAGGTCTTTTAACGGATTTTCTGAGACAACATTCAGGAGATACAGATAGAAACAACAGATGACGACTGGGAGAAAATACATTCTGGACATTGTGGATGTTGTTGGCATCAGAGAAAAATCTTTAACCTGCAGGATTGCATTCTTTCTACCCAGAGTAAAAAAGTGAAGTTCAGGCACAGACTCAAAAACGAGGGGGTTAAATGTTGAAAAATGCATTGCTTTCATAAATACTTGGCTTGTTGAGTTTAAGAATTTAACAGTTTCAGTATTGACAGGATTTTCACCCTGTGTGCAGAATAAGTACAAAAGGCTCTTTACTCGATGTTCAGACAG
This sequence comes from Simochromis diagramma, assembly GCF_900408965.1. Lineage (NCBI taxonomy): Eukaryota > Metazoa > Chordata > Actinopteri > Cichliformes > Cichlidae > Simochromis > Simochromis diagramma. The sequence goes on from NW_024386860.1 coordinate 13,430,037, forward strand.
AAGCTTCATATTATACATGCTACAAAACAATGATTGACATGCATTGCTTTTGTCTGGTTTCTTAAGGCGTCTAGCAAGTGTTTGAAAACATTCATACCTGACAGAGAGCAACCGTATGACTAATAGTGGAAAAACTGACTGAAAATACTATTGACATTTCCTGTTTAGTCCAATTAAAAAATGTGTGATATAATACTGCGTGTGTTTCAGGAAAAGATTATCTGAACAGTGTCACATGTGTCAGGTCCAAATTTTGAAAAGGTTATATCTCAAACCCATTCCTGATGTGAAAAATCCAACATCAATACTGCAAACTGTTTAAAAATGTACTAGTATTATGCAAAATTAGGGACAGGATGCATTCACTGTTACCTTCCTTCACATTTTTACCAACTGGTCGCTGAAAAAAAAAAAAAAGGAACAGGTTTCAGGACAAACTCTGCTTAAGCGTGCATCAACAACATACCAAAAACTAAAAATATACACACAGTATATCTAACGTGATCCAAGTAGTCGACAAGGTTTTGTCACCCTTTTGTGGCTTGAATTAAAGATTGTGGATTAAAAATGATATCAGGTGACCAAGTTATGGCTAAATGGTGATTTAAAAAAAAGAAAAAAAAAAAAAATCTCTAAAGCACAGAATGTATTAAAAAAAAAAAAATCTCTAAAGCACAGAATGTATTTAAAAAAAAATAAAAAATAATAAAAAAAATTGCAACATCAGTCATCCAAAATTCAAGCTATTTGAAAATTGGAGGTAGCCTGATGAAGGTGTAACACACTGGGGAAAAGCAGCCCCTCGTACAGCATCAGTAACCCCAGAGTCAGAGGCCGAGGTTGGGGTAAAGGAGGAACCCTTTCTGCCTCCCTGCGGCCTCCAAATCTACAAACACACGTGTTTCCACCTCAGTGTTACAAACAACCAAAAGCCCAGTGCTGCCAAACAAATAAACACCTTCTTACATTTAAGTCACCTTTTCCACATTATTATGGTCTTATTTAAAAGCTGTGATTAGTCATTCATATACAAACTGTTACTCAAAAAGGGGAAAAAAAAAAAAAAAAAAAAAAAAAAAAGTATCGCTAATAAATAATAAATGTAGACATAAAAACAGCCCCCTCTGGAGGTTTACTTTATACAGTAATCATTGGTTCTCCCTCACACAAACGCACACATAACCAATCAACTTTTGTTCTCAGCAGTTTTACTATAAAAAGGGTCTAAACTCATTCAATCAATCTCTCTCTCACACACACACACACACACACACACACACACACGCTCAATTCATCCCCGCAGGCGATGGACCTGTCGAGCTCTCTGTGGCTGCACTTCGCTGTTGAGCGCACGGCACAGCAGGAATATTAAAAAGAAAGAAAACAAAACAAAAAAGGAGCTCTATGGTCCTCTTCTCTGGGTGGGTGGGGTCACAAGCCTCCCCCCGCCCTGTGTGAGCAGCATAGAGGGCAGATCTGCAAAAACAAATGTGCGTGCACAAAAAGCACAAACTCAGAACTGGCGGGCTCCCTTCAAGTGAGAAAAATCCGACCTTAACCAAACTCGTGACCTTCCGTAACGTCAGCAAGATGGCTCTGATAAAACGCAGTAGGCTCAACGGCCAGTTTTTCCTCATGATATTCAGACTTTAAAACACCTCCCTGTTAAAACAGATAGTCTTGTATCTAATGATCGCACATCATCCAAACGCCAGAAGCAACGAAACAAAGCAAAAACTGGATGCTTTGACTGTTCCCACTGATAGCTGCCAGCCCTTCTCAGTCCAGTTTCTCCAACACGGAGGGAACGTAGACCAAGCTGAGCTCGCTGCCAAAGTCGCAAACGATGGCGGCGTTGTCCAGCACCAGCAGCTGCCGGACACCCTGACCGTCGCTACTCTGACCCAGGTACACCGTCTGCAGCAGGTCGCCGAAATTCAGGTCCCAGAAGGAGACGCAGCCCTGCCCCCCCGTCACCAGCAGAGACTCTGAGATCACACCCAGACTGGCCCCGCAACCCACCTCCTGGTGGGAAGAAAAGAGAAGCTGATAACAGACTGCTGTGTAATGCATTTTAAGGGCTCCAACTACTGTTTGTATTCTTGAGAAATTAAGCTTATCATGTAAAGGATTAGAAATCAGGACATTTTTGGAAAGCTTTTTGTGATGACTAAGGAGCGTTTCTTTAGTCTCTGTCAGATATAGAGACACAGCCGAGTACTATCACACTGAATATGGCCAGTTGGGTATGCAAACAGGAGACCGTTAAAGGGAGCTAAACCGTTGGAATTTTGGAGTTACAGGGAATTACACTGTTGAAAGAAATAATAATTGCAAAACACCTGTCTGATGCCAGGTTAGGCTTTAGAGGGTTAAAGAAATAAAGACGTGAAGGAGACAGATTAAAATGCAAAGCACAGTACCTGCTGTATTGAGTACAGCTTGATTCCAGTGCTGCGGTCCCAGATACAGATGAGGTCATCCAGTCCTGAGCTGATGACACAAGAGGTTGTACACACCAGCGAGGTGACATCACCACAGTGACCCGTAAACATGGCTGACTCTGCTCCCTGTCAGGACATCCCACAAGCAGATGGCGCCGTCCTGCCCACCGCTTGCTAGAACCATCGTCTGAGAGGAAAAAGTTTGTAATTGAGAGTCTAATTTACTGTTTCATGAAACAACTTCGTGGTTTTACTTTGGTAATTCCTCTATTTTGACCCACGGTTTTTAGAGAAAATATTCACCAATGCCTCGGTTATCACAATATGAAATGTTACGAGACGCGGGGATATTGCTGACCTGGTCTAAGTAGATGGCTGTAATCCCTCCAGAGTGACCTTGCAGGGTAAAGAGGCAGCAAGAGTCCTCCAGTCGATAAACCTAAACAGCACACGCAGATAAGGATGATCTATTAAAAGCACTATCACAAAGACTGCTTTTGGAGTTTGCTCATATTTTTTATTTTTTATTTTTTTTACTGCCAGTAAGATCCATTCTATAGAGTTTAATGAGAAATCAAAACAATATTTGTTGTACTTGAAATAAAAAGGACAGAGTGCAGGTCTGTTACCCGGACTGTGTGGTCTTGGCTGCCAGTGACGACTCTGCCGGCAGCTGCACGAAGCACCGTGATCGGCTTTTGGTGAGCACACTGTACGGAGCGTGTGAGCTGGCAGCTGATCACATCCTCACTGCTGTAACAGGGAGACTGAGGCATGCTGCTTCGCCCAGGGGGACCTGGAGGGAAAAATTATTTACGTGAGGGAGAGGGGGAGAGAAAAACAAACAAAAAAACAAACAAAAAAAAACCTCATACTGTACATTTTTCCCCCAATTAAAAATCAAACTCATACAACACTGATGCAGAAACATTTCAAGCCTCACCTCTGTACTGCAGCAGACCCAGAGGTTTGTTCATCTCAACAGTGAAGAAATCTAAGGACCCGTTCAGCCTAGCTGCCACAATTCTGGGAAGGAAGAGACACTCCGAATAAAGAACAGCAGCGCATAGTAGCCACAAGTAGGATGACACACTTTTGAATCTCTGTCAGTGCGCCCAAGGGCAGCTGTGGCTACAATGTAGCTGTGGCTACAATGTAGCTTGCCATCACCAGTGTGTGAATGTGTGTGTGAGAATGGGTGGATGACTGAATGTAGTGTAAAGCGCTTTGGGGTCCATAGGGACTAAGTAAAGCGCTATACAAATACAGGCCATTTACAATTTACAGCATACATCTGATGTGTTACAATCTAATGTTATAGAAGCAAGTAACATCTTTTAAGAGGTTGGAAAATTACATAAAATAAAATAAATAATTAGTGTCCCATTAAAATGACCGAAAAATATTTTTTGCCGATTTAGAGCACGTGTGTGTTTAACCTGTTGTTGAGAAAGGCCAGAGCTGTGATCCCAGAAACACCGTCTTCATTGCTGCAGCGTAGCCACCCTTCCACTGCATCCCACAGCTGTAACCAGATGCAATTGTACAGTGATTCTAAACACCAGCGGATCAAGAGTATGACTTTTTTCAGAGTGACATGTGAAATTTTTTACAAACCTCCAGTTTGCCGCTGCTCCTCCCGGCAGCTATCAGATTCCCTCTGAGCTCCATGGCCCAGACAGAACTTTCCCAGTCTCCTGCCGCTTGCGCCCCAGCCATCGGGGATCTTTCTTGGATTACAGGTGTAGCTGCTTCCCCTAAGCTCGGAGTCCTCTGGAGTTGAGCGCCTGATGGGGGCGAGGAGGAGGCTGAGGACGGAGAGGCGTAGGTAGATGGTGATGGGGGCTCGTGCTCCATGTAGGCACGCTCCACCAGTCCTCCAAAATCAAAGCCTGCTCTGGGTGCGGTGGACAGGTGGGAAGGGGGCTGGGAGGTGAAGTTGGTGTCAATGAGCGGGGTGAGATCGGGCTGGTCAATGAAAAGAGTGGGACGACTGGGCGTGGTGCGGCGTCTTACTGGGTAGAGCTCGTCCTCTGTCAGCCCGTCTCCATTAAACGAGATGTCTCGTTCAGGACTCAAACACTCTGATTCTTGAGCCCCGGTCATGCTGTCCCAGCCATTCCGGTGGTCCCAGCAGCCACTGCTGCTGCTCCGCCTCAGCCTGAGAAGGAGGGAAAAAAAAAAAAAAAAAAAAAAAAAAAAAAAAAAAACATTAGCATGACTTGAAGAGATAAACTGACTTTGCGTTTGCAGATTTACTGGCAAACATTAACACACAAAAGGTCTGATAGGCAAAAATAAATTGATAATCTAAAAACCACCCATGAATACCAGATTGTCCCTGCTCACTGCATATTCCACATCATGACTACTTTCAGTTGTTTCCTTTAGTGGTCAGCACAGATGATCACCAGCCTCCATCTCACCCTATCCCAGCATCCTCTGTCATAGCAACCCTCTGAGTGTCCTTTCTCACTACATCCATGAACCTCTGTAGACTTCCTCTTCTGCCTGACATCTCCAACATATTCACTTTAATACAATCAATTTTCAGCCTCAAATTTCCTAAACTGACAGATTGTTTTTAAACTAAATTTTACTTAATGGAAAAAAAACAAAAACAAACAATTCCTAACAATGTAAAAGCAAATCTGGAAACATCTCAGAGATCAATATGACATTGAAATGTTTTTAAAACAAGATATTAAGAGCGTCTCACCCATGATTTGGAATGACAGTCAAGCAGTCCCCAGTCTGTGCGTCCCAAACTCGGATCTGTCCAGCCAGGCAGCAGCTAGCTAACAGCATCCCATCGCTAGCCAAACACTCGATATCCTACAGGACGGAAACATGGAGCAGGAAGCCGGTTTAAATAAGACTAAAGCGATCAGCCAAAAAAGAAATTAATACACATTTATTAAATTCAGCATTTTGGTTTTAAATGGCCCACCCTGTACTGTAGTATAGTACTATGAGCAAGTGTGAGTGTACTCTTGGCTTAAACCTCAACACAGCACAAACACATTTCTGTATCTTTTAAAATCGCTATAAAGCATAGGAATCAGCTGTTTGTTTTACCCTTTTTTCAAATTGACATTTAATCTATATTTGCTAAGCAGATTTTATATAATTACAGCATCTGAGTCATTGCAACTGAACTCATTAACACTGGATTTATCTGCACCACATAGATGAGATCTGGTCTTAAAATACATCTGAAATACAAATTAACTAACATTGTTAAAAAAAAATAAAAAAAGACAAGGGAAAGAGGGAGTGTGCAAATAAATCTGACTAAATAAACAACACATGCTATTTTTTCTTTATATATGCACAGTGTTGCCTTTCTTATGAGCTTGTTTGGTGGACAAACAAAGACTGCGGCGTCTCCATTTTAGTCTCACCATACTGTGGCCCCTCAGCAGCAGTGGTGAGATCTCGCTGACAGGTGGTGAATAGCCGTAATCGTCACAGGGCAGGTCCCCTCGCCGCCGCCGCCCGTGAGGGACACCATTCTGACCGTAGTTTCGTGGGCAGAGAACGCGATACAGACAGAAGAGCAGCAGAACCAGCAGGACACCCGCAGCCAGGCCCAGAGCTGCCACCCTGGATCCAAAGACAACACAAAAGAGTCAGGAGTGCAGTGCCACCACACTACAACACATTTACCACAAACAATGACACAGAAGCTGAACTTCTGTATATGCTCGTCAACTCCTTCACAAAATCTTTCGATGTACTGCACATTTGTTGAAGCTCTGGATCTCTAACAGACTTTTTATCTATCACAAAATACTGTGGAGATGCTGAGTTTCCTAAAATATTATCTGCCCAACTCGTGTATAAAGATCAAGCAGCAAAGTGAGAAACTGTTCATAACTGACAACAGATCTCGATGTTTACCTAAAACATTGTTCTGCAGCTGCACACTCACATGTTTATATAGTTTGTGTGTTGAACAAGTACAACTGTACAAATCTAACTCACAATATGTGGAACTGACCGCTTGGAAAAGAAAAACCATGAAAGAGCGCATGTGCCAGCTCTTCTGTGGAATGTGGAGCTAATGTGATGATAACCTGGCAGAGGAGTGTTGACTTTCTCTGCTTTAAAAAAAAAAAAAAAAAAAAAAAGGTAGAGCTTTAACCCTTTCCCCCCATGAAGGGAACATTTTGACGGCCAGGATTTTTGAAATGCAGCTGTATGGGGAGACAAACATCGCACAAACATCTGATGCACAGTCAGTAATCTTGTTCTACAAACAGGCCAATATGGGACAAACTCCTCAGTTCAGAAAAAGAGCTTTAAGGGTTACTCCTAGTAGGCTTTCAAGGGGTAAAGGTGTACTACTACTACTACTACTACTACTACTACTACTACCTGTGCTTATCTTTATTTTGCTAATGGCTACTTTTTTGGCCATTTGTTTTCCAATGAGTAAAATCCATCTAAAGTCCCTGACATCATTTAAACTCATACAGAAACAAATAAAAACAAGGCAGTCTGTGTACTTCTGTTAGCTTTTAAAAACACTTTAACTGCAATAACAGGAGAATTACTGCCAGCAGAAACGAGTTGGGGAACCAACATTGACACACAGTTGCTTATTTACACATCCAGCACCTCTGCAAATAAATGGCAACGTTGCCCCAGTTTTACTCATGTTCACAATATAAACGGCAAAATATTCACTTTCTTTTAGCTCCGTTTTGGACTGTAGCCACTTGTGAGGGAGATGTGTAGCTCATTGGTTTCTGGTGATGATGTAGTGGGATTTTTGAACTTGTTCAATACAAACAGATGAACAGCAGTGAGAATGAACAGGAGAAAACTTGAGTTTGCATTTCAGTCCTTGCCATGTAGTTTTATTTATAAACTCATTTTAGATGTTACTCTAAAAAAAGAAGAAACAGCACAAATGATGATGAACTCTAATCCTGTGTTCAGACCTATTACACACTACGGTTACTTCACACAAACATCCAGCGGTTTTCGAAGGTAAAATCAGAAACAGATGAGATGGAGTCAGTATTAACTGGTTCAAACTGTGTCATTAACTTTAACCACTGATTGCACAATTTTTTATTTTAGCTGTCTTTTTTCCTGTTTAAAGTTGCTTTTGATCAAGATGGTTTTAAAAGGAAATATAATTTCCCCATGTCTTTCAAAAAAAAGAAAAACTTGTGTTAAGAGGAACACTGGAAAGCTCTTCTTGTGTTAGTCTATGAAATTGCTCGTGTATGATCACACAAAAGTAGGATGAGAGACTTTATCCAGTTCAAAACTTCTCTTAAACAAGACAAGGCCACGCTGACTCGTTTGTTACATGTAAAGATCTTTGCTCCAGATTAAAAGTACAGAGAATTCCCTTGTAACACCTTTATCAGTCTGGCCTTCCATCTATCAAAACCAGTGTTGATGTCAGTTGCCAATTCCCAACTGTGAAGGTCACGACCCTGACCAAACTGCTGATAGCAATCATATCTGCAGTCCAAAGATGACCAAAAACATCACACTTATGTCAAGGTGACAGACTGGTTTACACAACACGGTACAGTGTTGTTGCGGCAGATAGATGAGGCTGTTATAAGCTGATAAAGCTGGAAAGGACAGTGAATCTGTGTCTCTGAACCTCCCTCTAAGATAAAGAACATTATCTTCCCATTTTAGCAGCTTTATTGGACCGATATTGTACACACACACACACACATCGATCGCTCATCATTGTTGTGTAAAAGAACACTTCTAGTCTTAAGACTGAACTACAGAAACTACAGAATTCACAAATTTTAACCAAAGTTAAACTTTAATTTCCATAAAATAACAATCTAACAACATTTCTAATGGTGTTGTACCTTAAGTACTATGGTAGACTGGGGGTGAGCTTAAATGTGCTCGCCAATGTGCCATGCCACTGACAGCTAGTCTAGTTGTAGTGAGTTTCTGCAATTATGTCTAAAATTGTATTTTTCACTGTGACTTTGACCTCTGACCAAAGTCATCACTGAAGTCTATGCTAACACTGAAGAAATTCCTAAGATATACTTGTACAGTAAATACTTCCCACACAGGATTAGCCCATTGTCCCTGAATGTGTCACCTGCTAAGGTAAGGAAAAAAAGCCCCACAAAAAACACTGACAAAGCCTGTAAAGTAAACAAGTCAGCCAGGCTTGGCCAGTTAGAGAATATGAATACTTGCTAAAGACGGAGATAACCCCTGGCATTATTAGAATACACACAAAGAAACTGCATTTTCACCTCACATAAAAGAAGATTACCATCAGCCCAGCAACACAGTGAGCACTAAGTCAAACATGAAACGTAGGTGCTCTTTTACGCCCTTCTGTGTTATGTCAACTTAAATACTGTAATAGAAAATACATCTACAGCACTGACCAGTTTAAAAGTAACTTAAAAAAATGTTTTTGATTTTGAGAGAAGTGTCATGATTTCTCTTTGCAAGACCTCCAAGAGCAGTTTCGCAGACAGACTAAGACTGCAGCTGAAAAAAAGAGATTTTAGTCCAAAATTATGTTATTTCATGTCTGGAAAACTAAACCTGAATGGCTCAAATGCCCTAAATGCTATTGTACTTCACTGCTCCAACTTCAGCAAAACTGCAGAAGGAACTTAAAGGCTTCAGTGTCCAAGGTGCAATCTGTTCAATGACACACTGGTACAAAGTGTGAAGGTCAAGGTCCTTTACCTGCTGTGGCCCCTATTTACACTCAGCTGTGTGACGTCAAGGTTTTTGTTTTTTTCTAACCATGTGCAAAAACAGTGATCGCCAAACTGAACTGAAACTAAGAAAAGCCGGGGGCCTGAAAAAGATATCACTCATTCAATTAGGCTAAGAAGATTGTGTTTCTTTGTAAATTGGTCTAAAACAAAAATTATATGAACTCATAAAAACAATCAGAGCCGGTTCATCTGTACCTTCTTTCATAAGATACTAATTAAGGCAGCTAATTTAGCATTCAGAGGATTCTGAGATTTCAGCATTTTCCCCTTGTTTCTTTAAGCATGTGTCTACATATTACACATAAATAATTTCCTCATGAACTTATAATAACAGCAGGAAAGTACCCAAAACAACAAGAACCCAAACAAGCGGGGATTAACATGACCCAACAGGTGGTAAGCTGCCCTGCCTGTAGATCCTACATGCATATATTTGGTCAGATCAACATTTTCACAGAAATCCTTTCATTTCTTGTTTGGAGAGCTGTAGGAGGCTTATGTTGCTTTGAGAAACATCCTTTTCAATGCGAGTCTCTAGAATAGTAGGGGCAAACAACTCAAGTAGCCACACTGATGGAAAATCTGCTGGATTTAAATAATCAAAAGTTACCCTTTTAACACCTTAAGGCATGCAGGTTTATCAAAGAGTTTGTGAGGCAGTTCAAACTTAAAGCGGGAAGATGTCTGTGTCTTTCTGAGTACTAACTTGTAGAGGGTGAGGTCTGTCTGCAAGTCAGCAGAAACCTTGAGAATGGGTGGTTGAGGGTGTCTCGTGTCCTGAGGGTGACGTGCGTCAATGGCCTCCTGGGGTGTCAGATGAACAGTGATTGGGATGACAGGTAAGATGCTAATGTACCTGTAAAAGGACAATAACATAGTGGACATAATGAAGCTGAAAGAAAAATCGAAGCAGAATTAAAGACTTAAGAAAAAAAAAGAAACAAAAAAAAATTGTTCCTGGCTTTTCCACCTTTAAAGTGGGAAAGTGTTTGTTGGACAACGCATAAGCACATAACTGAAGTAGGTTACTTGTTTGTAGCTGCATTTTCCATGTGGAGAATGGCTGACAGAAATTAGTTGTTCTTTTTGTCCATCTTTTATTTGGAGTTGATATAAACTTCATAATGCAACATTTTGCAGAAACATCACATACACGCCAGGAATGAATCAACACATTATGCTGCACCAGTATCATAACGAGGCAAGAAAATCTAAACTGCTTCACTTGCTTTCATGGAAGATTTGGGATCTCCACTACAGTGTAATATACCGTTTCCCAATTAAGAAAATAACAGACTGACGAACAACAACAAAAAACTCCCCAGCAGCACTCGCCTTTTTGCTAAAGTGATGTTGTAGTAACTGAAGAGTGATGGCCAGTGCCTGAAGGACAGTCTCCTCCATCCCTCCTCATCCTCCTCCCCCCAGGTGATCTGAGGTACAGCGGGTGGGGACTGTGGAATGGGCTCTGCCCTTGGAGGGCCATGATGTCCCTGCGATTGGTTCTCAGGTAAAGGAGTTGGATCTGGTGCACGATGGATGCTCAAGGTGCTGGTAGGATCCCCACCTCGAAAAACCGGGGCCACTCCCAGGTGTGGGGGCAGACCGCCTCCCCCGGGGTCGCCTAAGGGGCTTTGTTCAGACACCTGTGCAGCCAGGTAGGTGCGGATTCCAGCTGGGTCGGTATACACAAGGATACCAATCCAGATCACTGTGCCAGCCTAAAAATGAAAAAATAAAAAGGTCATGTTGATCAGTTAGCTGGAATATGTGGCCAGCTTCATTTTACATTGAGCTGATATTTACTTAATTTAGACCACTTTAACCTAATGCATGTATATGCTTGTATTAAACGAATCCACCTTACAGTATAGGCATCTTTACATAAATTGTTGGCTTTATGTAGGCACAGCAATAAGCTTGCAGACTGTAAAAGCTATTCTGTTAGTTTTAAAGCTGAAACAGACATTCACCCCCCCGCCAAAAAAAAAGATCTTGTCAGTCTTTGCCATTGTATGAAAGAATTAGAAGCTGACAGCTGAAGACAAATGGCAGCAAAAAACACAAAAACATTTACAGTCAGTTCTGAATTTGTCTTCTCACCATGATGATGCGCTGAGCCAGGCGCGTGCGAGCCAGGAAGTACACCACACGCAGCCTCTTGGGGAGCCTCAAGTTTCTAAAGGCTGGGGTCTGCAGAGTGATTGTATGCGGAGAGGGTCGCGGTGGAGGGGGTACCTCACGTGTACGCAGGGGGCCTGGCTTGGGTGGAGGCATACCTGCTTCAGCTGGCAGGCGGCGGTTCAGGTCAGCCAGCTAAAGGGAAATAATGAGGTTCACACATTTTTTTTTTTTTTTTAACATCGTTTTTCATATTTTAAGTCAACTTCACAATACATGCTGAAAATATCAAGAGTGATTATGTGTCTCAGTGCTGGTTATGTTTTTTTTTTTTTTAACTTTTAAACTCAGTTCTTGCCTGGTGCACAAAGGTTTACATCACATAAAACTCTTGTTACTTAAATCTAATGTTGAGTCCAGCATATTAACTGTGGGGGGAGAGAGAGATTTGAAAGTATGCATATGCGTTTCTCACCTCCATGCGGCGAATGTCTATAGATAGTACAGTGGTGAAGAAAAACATCTGCAGGAAGAAGTCAGACACCAGCCCCACAACAGCAAATAAACAGAATTCCTAAAATAAACAAACCAGAAGAGACATTAACCACATAGAAGCATTTCCCACCTGGCTTGATTTAGCATTATGCTTTGCTTATTTAATAACAATAACTTTAACTACAGTTTTCTCCTGGTGCACTTCCTTCAACAGTTCCAGCATTTGTCCTCTTACCTGGATAGCTGGCACAAGAGTGAAATATCCAATGAGGATAATACACAGCTCAGTGGCCATATTCTTCATGATAGACCAGCTCTCATTACTAAGGCCTGAAAAAACAGAACAACAATCAGGGAAAAAATAAAGAAATGCACAATATTTAATAAGCCGTGACTAAACTACATTCTCCAAACTTACCTTGAGCTATGCGCAGTTTGACCTCGAGGTCGACAGGGGTGGAAACCACAGACTTGGTGAGCACCAAGACGTTCTCCAGCCCGATTACCACCACCAGATAAGGGAAGATCTCACTGCAGGGAGAAAAATAAAATAAAATACCCTCAACTTTGAGTACAGTTATCTTTGGTAATATACACTTTCACCACATTACCACTGTGTGGAATTCTGTTTAAATTACAAACACAAATGTACTTTAATAATGCAGCCGCCAAGGCACCGAGAAAATGTATGTGGTCCACTCCTATGTTTTGTTTGTTTTTTTTAGTTATAAAAATCAGTCATTTAGGGTTCAATTTTTTTTTTTTTTTTTTTTTTTTTTTTAAATTCTTGGCCCACATAGCTGGGAATTTCCCTGAGATTAGTATGTGTGACAGATTAGTTTGACAGGATAGATAAGCTTTAGATGAGGCAAGTGTATAACTGGGTCACACACACTCAGTAACACTGTACATAATAAAACACACACACACACACACACACACACACACACACACACACACCCACCCAACACTATCTGTATCTCACCAGCTTTGTGTGTGAAGTCGATTATGACTCTGCAGATTTGCATGTTGCAGTCATAGTTTTGGTACGTTGGCCTTGATGTGTGTTTATGCAAGCACATGGCCTGGGCATGCACAGCCCATGGAGGACTTGCATGGATCTTAGTGGCTGGTTAACAGTACCACTGTCACGCCATGAGGTCTGCTTCCTAATAAACAGCTCACGATTGGACAGCCATTAAACGTCAGTATCTGAATACATCTGCCCCATATTTCAGTCCATCCCACTTCCACACAGTGTTCTTCCTTTTCCATACACACTAACACGCTGTTTGCCCACATGAAGTGATCATTAACAGAACTCCATGTACGATCAATACAGAAGAAGAGGAAAGTCAAAAGTCAGGTACGTGCACGTGAGTTGGTAAAAATAAGGATACAACTGACAGCCAGCTAGAGGTGTTAACATTAACAGGATATATTTGAATGTCAGTAAGAGCAGGAGAACAATGAAATTACTGCAGACATAATTTCAGTGGTGATTCACAAGTTAAACTCATCCTTCAACCTCTTAAAAATATTAGCTAGTAAGTGTTTTCAGGCTGCCGCAAAGAGTTGACTCTGTTCATTTGGACATAGTGTTTTCAGAGAGTTTCCTGAAAACGCTACATCCAGACGAACAGAATGAATTTTTTAGGACTTCCTTACCTGGATGATTGAGCATGCATGAAGACAGCTTTTAGGCTGGTTTAAACAGCATTCATAATAAAGAAAATGTACTGTAAAAATAGTTCATGCACTTAAAAGTGTAAGGAGCATTCAAGTGCTAATCACTACAGTCTGAAGTTAAAGCTACTGTGGAAGGTAAGTGCAATAGCACTGGAAGCTACTTCAGTTAACTAACATACAACGATGCCATATGCATTAGTTTCTACATGCAAATACGAGAAGAAAACAAAACAAAACAATGTTTTACTTTAAAAAGAATGGCACTGACTGGAATGAAACTGATTCCTTGCTTTGGTGTAATCAAGGGAAACAATGAGTATAAGTCATGAAAGTACAAGTACCAAGTTGCTCTCAGTGATGCAAACATACATTTTTGCTGCGTCTTGATTAAACTGTTTTCTTGGCTGCCTGATTTTTGAAACAGTCTCTGCATTCCTTGGCTTAAATTTTAGGCTGAAATCTAATAAGCGTCTGCTGCCAAAATGGCATGTGCGTTACTGTTCCTGGCAGATGAACAAGAGCAGAGACCAGACCCCTTTAGTAATCTTCAGACACTCAAGTATGTAGAAAATGGTTTTTACCCTCCATTAAGTGTGGGTGTCAGTCCAAACAGTGTACACAGACCCACAGACATGAGCAGAGAGCTGAGCACTGTGACCACAGCAGCCAGAGCAAGGCCCCACTTAGATTTCACCATGTCGATCTTACCTGCAAGGAAGAAAAAGATGATATGTTGACGACTTCACACTAACCAGCTGTACAACTATTCAAATCCTCAGCCAGACCTTGTCTTAAATCAAATGATGGTGATCATGTGGAGAAGGCGTTTAAGCATTTCCAAAATTACATTTCTAGATGGCAGGTGATGACACTGAACACTAGGCTTGCTGATAAAATATGCAGGAGTTATGAAATGAAACTGTACAGGCTATCCATTTCTCAAACTTGCAGGTTTTCTTTGAAATGACAATTCTGAAAATGACTACGCTGTAAAATAAAACAGCAGCTGCATATTGTTGTAACAGATGTTTGTTCAATTACAGTTTTCCAAGGCAGCCTCAAATGTACACTCTGATTTTCCAGACTGGAAGGAGAGGTCTTTCTCAGAAGGGAACAGATAGCAAAACAATGATGAGACAAATAACTGAACTTTCTGACCTCGATGTATCAAAAATAAGAATGAAACTTAAACAGACTCAACATAAGAAAGAAAGCTCCGTTTTATTATCAGAGCAAAAAAACATCGTGGACCCTTCTGACCTCTCAGCTTTCCTCGAACCTCAGGAGAACAGAAATAAAGACTGTGCGCTTCATCTTTCTCACACATTCTTTCCACTGTCTAATGCTGCACAGACCCCGTTTCATATCACACGTCCTAAATAAAATTCCCTTCTTTTTACTGTTTAATGTGAATTTCATGAAGAACGGTTATACAACTGCAGTGGCTGCCAAGTTCTGCCGAATGCTTTTTTCCTTTATTTACATATTTTAATGTTTAAAAAGAAATACAATTTTTCCTTAAACTGTATTTTGCGCAGCACCACTTTTCACTGTCTGAGACACTAGCAGCCCAGTCTGCTCTGACGTGTAATCAAAGTTTCTTCACTTTTCAGTTGGCATAAAAGTCAGGCAATGTTGGTTAAACATGTAACACTGAAAGTCAAAGAGCTGTTGATGCTAAAAATCTGAATCATAAAAAAGCGACATGCTAAATATTTCTCTGGTGGTCAAAATTACAGCACAGCCATTTCTTCAGCATCTCTGAATGGTTACATTTTCAGAGGATATCAGGATTTTAGTAGCAAAGCGAAAAGTTGTGTTTGCATTGATTGCAATGGTGTGCGTGTGTGATTTCTTGCTTGTTTCACTGTTTAACAACAAATATTGTGTTACTGAGAATTTAAAACAGCATGAACGTGCAAAGAGCAGGAAAGATGTGCTAACAACAAACATCAAGGTATTTCTCTGAAGCTTTGGAGATACTGACATCAAAATAAAACCTTACACTTGTGTTTACCTCATATTTTCTGTGATCACAAGGTGTTCCGGTATTATTATAGAATATTATGGCTCTCTTTTGGGTTCATTAAGAAACATTAGTCTCATTGAATAATTATCTAAATTATTATACTGCAATTACAAGTGCATATCAGGAGCCAATTGTGAGTAATTTAACCACCTTGCAGGTGAAAATTCATTTGAGTACTTGGACGGCGTGTGTGTCTGTGTGCACGAGTGTGTGTGTTTGTTCCCTGAGCTAATGTTTGTGCTGGCAAGCTGCCGATGGTTTGGTGGCTGCATTCTTACAGCGGTGTGCAATGTTCCCATGTGAGGATTATCCCTGCAGCAGACAGGGACAACCTTGGCACCCAAACACTTGTGCACACAAAAGGGCACAGCACGTTTTGCCCTCATTCTCTGGCACTTTTCTGTTTTAACTGTGGTGAGGTGTGCAAACAAGTGGTAGTGGTGGGGGGAGTCGAGATGTTTGAACACTGCACAGAGTACAAAGCAGATTTAAAGGGAGTCGGACTAACGTGTAGAGAAGTAGATGTAGGCAAAAAGAATGATGTATGTGGTGACGAGGGGGATGAGTTCAGCAATGCCGATCTCCTCCTTGAAGTGGACGTGAACCATGTGGTCATCTCTGAGGGTGCAGTTGGCGGATGGGTGAAGCTGCTTCAGGCGGGCCCGTAGGCTGCCTAGGAACCTGGACACACAAATAACAATTAATCATCGTCACATGGAGTAACAAACTTCATCACTCCATTTTTAATTTTGAGAAACAGACACTTTGCCTCGAGGGACAGATGTCATTAATCCAAGGAGAAGACAGTTCTGACTATTTATGCCGTTCTATTGAAAAAGTGAAATACAATAAATTGCAAAACCTAAGTCACAGACTCCTACTCTGTTCAGGCTCCAGAGTTAGTTTGTAGATCTCAGTTTCAGTTAGTTTCCAGAGTTGGTTTGTTCTTTTAGTTTTTAATGTATAGAAACATAGTTTGACTGTGGGCAAGCCCAGAACAGACAGACGATACAACAGAAAACACTTTCCAAAAGACACTTGACTCAAAGTCATGGAAACATCCCAGTCTCACGCTCCTCAAGCTTCTTCTCTGAAAATTTTAGTAAACTACAAAAGATTGAAATTTTTCCAATTTAGTTCCATTAGTAAAATATATATTTCTTAAGTGTAGTTTGTAATTATCTTTTTTTATTTCTGTTTACCGATTTTAACTCTATTAGTTTAAAGTTTAAGTGTGTATTTTGTGTCTTAAGCTTTTTCTAAAGCAGCATTACCGTCCAAGAGTCACAGAGTTAGAGATGACAAAAATATGAAACGAGAAAAAAAAACAAAAAACTAAATTTTCCAGTGACATCCCTTAAAACTAAATTTAAATAGAACTGGCTTTTAGTTTACTGTTCTATTGCCTTTGTAACTCACCTTGCATCATAACTGGATAGAACTACAGTGATTGTGTAGGTCACCACCCTCTTCCTGTTGTAGTGACTGACCCCCGAGTACTTCACAGGAACCCCGAACAGCAAGTCTAAAACACACACAGTAAACCTCTTCATGTAAATAGACTCTTCATATTCTAGTAACAGACCATCTTTTTACAGATCACTTTAGGTTGACCACTAGTTATTTATTAGTCACCAGCCAAACATTCTCAAAGCCCTTAGGTCTGTGTCAGAACAGATACAGTTACCACTTCTTTATAAGAATAAAAAGAAAAGAGACGTTTTAGAGCAGTTTTAGGCTCAGAAAGCTTTGTGGGAATCTGCTGTTGTCACCAAGTTCTTTTGATCTTAGTCACAACACAAGGAAACATCTTAGTGATCAGGAGCACACGTGAAAGCAGAAAAGAAAAAAAAAAAAAAAAAAAAAAAAAAAAAAAAAGCAAAACAAAAAAATCCCCCAAAACCCTAAGTGACAACATCCTGGTTTCAATAATGAAGTTAAACGGCAACTTGAAGCTCACTCGAAAAGCAAATCAATCCATCAGCTCTGGTCTCAGACATGAGGGTGAAGTTATAAAGGAGTAAATAAGTTCAGGAACCAAAATGGCAACTGCTATAAAACTAAAAACTAAGCCATTAGAATGCAAGCCTGGAACACAATCACTAAACTCAGATCCATCCATACGTTCACAAAATGACCTCAAAATACATTCATCCTCACTGACTGCCATCTCTCATAGTTATATATTTTACACTGGGTACCTGGTGGAGTTTGGGGCTCCCCTGCCCTGCAAGAGCAGCTGAAATATAATCCCCAATGTAACCAGGCTGACAAGCCTCGAGTCAGCTCAGTGTGAACAAGCACATCAGTCTAACTTTATCTGACAGCCAAGCTGTCCCTGACTATATCTTTAATATCTCTTGAAGTGGCAGATGTGGCAAAATGCTGAAGGGGAAACTTGGTTCACTATGTCAGTGGGTAGCATTTTAAAAGAATTCAATAAGTTCCCAAGGAATGAAACTGCTTGTTCTCTGTCAATACGAAAGCCTCTTAGTTGGCTGATACAACTAATCCCCTGCTCACTACTACCGACAATTACTCATGCTGAATGATGGCAGACTACTTTCAACAAGGCAGTCAGAGTATAACACATTCTTTTCCCCTGCACTTTAACAGACTATACAACAGGCACGAGGTACTCAATATGGTGACCACCAATGGCAGTTTCTGACAGACTCGATTTAAAAATGCCTGTAGTTCAGAATGAATTAGTCATCTCATGGATCATTGCATGGCAAAGAGCAATAAGAACACAGGCCGGACTGGAGCTTTCAGATTTTGTCAAAATAAAAAAAAATAAAAAAAATGCTCCCACACCTACTGACAGGCGTGAGAACATTTCGGACACAATGACAATGTCCTATTGTATTACGATTTGTTAATTACTTAATACATCGATTTTCACAAGGACCAGTTAAGGAAGCACTGAAGCTCTAATCTTGGGCACGCTTCAGGATGACACCACATGCTCTGTGGACTGTGACAGAGACTTTGTCTGAACACATTCACTTAACCACTCCTTGGCAGGGTACGCAGTGATCACACAAGTCACACAGTTGGTTACAGTAACAATTATTAGAATGTGAGTAGAACCTCAAAAAGAAAAACGTCCAAGGGCTTTTTCTGAGTAGAATATGGTAGCAGACCAAACTGAGTTATATTTATGTACTCGCCTGTTGATCAAAGGTCTGTCAAGGGGATGGTTTGTTAGCAATACTGTACACAGAACCTACTGCACACACACGAGGGGAGGCCACTACTGAATCAGAGCTTTCCCAATTACTACCTCGCAATGTCGCTGAGGTGTGCAAGCCTTTCGGTTCATGTTTCTGGATGGTCTTGAGGGGGTCGGGGTCCGAGTCAAACAGCTCCCGTTGGTTCTGCCAGTAGTTGCCAGGAGAAACAAGAAGGCAGCCATGCTCTGGCAGCACCGACTGCATCCGCCGTAACCCTGGAAACAGGTCTGTCACCTGGAGACACAAAGACTCCAGACTGCGAATGCCGGAGCTGACAAGACAAGAACGAGACAGCGGTAAAGACAAGAGAAGAGGAGGTGTGACAGAAGACGAGGAAATCAATGCAGTACAGCTCACGGATACCGAATGCTCCTGGAATAAATGAGATTTAAATAAACTAATAAAGTATTGAACAGCAATAAATCGTTAATGTAAAAATAGTTAAACAAGTATTTAATTGAAACCAGAAGCACAAAAGTAAAGCAAACTGTTCTGGGAACTATCATTGATACAGTAGATTAGTCAAACAGAACAAACCATAAACTTTGTAGTTTACAACAGATCAATAACTCAAGGTCATTGATGTTTATCTCCCCCCCCTTGGACTAAATTCAAAGAAGCTTTTGGTTCACAGCTTTCCTTCCACAGCCCTCTGCTCTATGAAGTGTAGTCTAAGTATAAGGAAAGACTAATGTAGTATTTTTTCCCCCATTGTGTTACTGCAAATTTACCACAGTCACATATCAGTGCACCCAAGCTTACCTGTCGGAGTGAACATGGTTGCGGATCTCTTCCAGCAGATTGAAGACTCGACCAAGAGGCGACCGAAAGACATCCACCGGCACCAGGCTGTTGTCCCATGGAGACACTGCTGCCTTCACCAACACCTGCTGGATGTAGGCGACCGGAGGACCCCGGTACTAGGGCAAACATGTAGGCAACTTATTAAGAAACAGATTGTGATTAAGTACAATGAACCAGCTACTACTGCCGACTGATTTTAATATTAGTATTTAATATTAACTAAAAACGTATTCTTTGTTTCTTATTCCCCTTGTTACAGCAAATTAAAACTAGTGTTGACAAATCGTGTGAGCCACTGTTTTACTATTTATGAGCCTCCAGCTTTGCCCAGCCATCATTTTTGAATATTCAAGCCTAAGATTAAAATGTATTTCAGGTTTGAATGCCATAGCTTAAACACATCCTAAGGAAATAAAACAAAAGTGATAGTCAGAAACAGTACAGAAATACAGAATCTTATAGATTTCATGTTTTTTCTCCTACCCAGTCAGGGCGCTCTCCAAAGTCACCCTGAGGCTCATGGAAAGGAACGCTGTAGTCTCGCAGCCCTGTGGTGAACTCCACAGGACCCGTCCCAGGCAGGGGGAGCCTCAATAACGGATAGCTAGCAGGAAGAGAATGTGGGGGGGGGGTTCACATGTCAAACAATAGGAACAAAGGAATTGAGTTCAACTTATATTTATGCATCTACATCCTTTTGTTCATTCATTAATAAATGGAAAAGACATTCTCACTGTAACGCAAACCCACATGCATGCTTTCAAAGAAAGCAGCAGACAGCTATACACTACGGACCAATGAAGCCACCACGATAACGGTGAGCGCTTCCCTGTGATGCATGTTGCAACACTTCTGAGTAGATGAAACCAGCACCTCTGGCTTTTCCTGCCAGATTAAGTTTCATGCGCAACCCAGAGAGACCCGCTCCCTAGTTCTCCTGGAAAAGGGCAGGTCTTCAAGAAAACAAACTTCATCTGAGAACCAAACCACTCCCTTCTTTCCTTCCTTCTCTGCATGAGTCTATATGTAGAGGAAGCACGTTCAGTTTGAAATGATAGTGTTGAGCAACCCTGAAAAATACCTGAAAGACTGAGCTGGTGGTGGCAACAGAGGTGGATGGAATAAAGCTTTTAAAAGACTCTCTGAAGTGTTTTGGATGTATGCCCACTGTCTTGGTGCTTACTTAAAATGGAAAAAAAGTCATCACAAAATTATCAAAGGAAGTCAATTCCTTCTTTTTAAAAAAAAAAAAAAAAAAAAAAAAAAAAAAAAAAACCCCAAAAAACAAACAAACCACAAACCAC
The DNA here is from genome assembly GCF_900408965.1 of Simochromis diagramma. Taxonomy (NCBI): domain Eukaryota; kingdom Metazoa; phylum Chordata; class Actinopteri; order Cichliformes; family Cichlidae; genus Simochromis; species Simochromis diagramma. The sequence goes on from NW_024386860.1 coordinate 13,450,902, forward strand.
ATTTTTATTTTTTTCTTATGCCTAAATTATGTCAAATTCAGCCAAAAGTAATCAAATGTGCCTTCATCAGCTTTATAATAGGGATTTTAGCAGAGCACCTCAAGCTTCCCACTCAGGCTACAACTAACAACTAATTTTATTCTCAATTAACGCAATGCTGACTTTCTGAATTCGTTGATTTTGTCAAAAACAAGAAAAACACTGATACACCTCTATTTGTTTGCATAACCTTAATCTAAGGTCGTGTTGTAGTTGATAAATAGTCCAAAAGTCAAAATAGTTTTAATGTCAAAGAAATGCATCAAATTCTCACATGAGAGAATGTAAAAGAAATTAAATATTTATATTAAAAATAAATCATGATTTAATTATCAAAAGCAGTTGCTGACAAATTGTTCACTTTTAATTAAACTAAGCTGTAGCTGTGCTGCCCACATGGCTGTCGTAAAGGCCGCTGAGGATAAAACAAAGTAAGAATTCATCTAATAAAAATGGGCTCTCTCCTAATGAGGTCAAGCCTGGAGAAAATTAAGTGCTCCCCAAACATCACCATCACACACTTTTTTTTTTCTTTTTTCTATAAAAATGACACAATACAGCCTTCAGCAGTTGAGCTGTACCCCAGTTTAGCAGTATAAATAAAGTTATGTTTTAATTTTTGATGATGTACATCTTTAGCTGGAAAAGGAAAAGTGGCCTGACAGAGGTTCAGAAATCTCAGCAGCTGATGAAGGATCAATTGGGTCACTGGTACCTTTGTATCCAGCTTATATGAACATATTGTACTCTAATACAAATATCAATTCTTGTCTTTTCGATGGAAACCTCTGCCTGCTTTTCGCTGTGCCTCACCTCCCTCTCCCTCATGCCTCCTCCACTCTCCTAGGTCACTGTACCTCCACAAAGGCCTCTTTTGTGCCGAGCCAGCCCCCCTCCTGACAAGCAGATGGAGGGACAGGCATCCCATTCTCACAGGGCCACTTTCTCACAGCCCTCTGCTCTAGCCCTGCCTTAACATCCCCGTTGTCCAGCTCTTTTCTTTCATTTTACCCCGGGTGGTAGTTAGTCGCCCATTTGGTCAGCACCCCTGCTGTAAGTTGCAGCAAGGACAGCACGCTGCAGGTGCATGTGCGCGTTTCTGATTGTTTTACAATGCCTTTACTTACAAAGCCTGTCAAACTCTGACCCATGTCCTCTCTTTTGACCAGTGATTTAGCAAGAGGAGATATGTGCGTGAGTTCAGTGAATGTTTGTGTCATCGTGTCAGCAGGAGGCTGTTGTGTGTGTACAGATGGCCAGTTAAACTGAGCTGAACTGGCCAACTGAGTTTTCCCCTCTGAAGTCACTTTCTCCATCTGTCTGTTTCTGTAAAGTGGATGACAAGATTTCCTCTCATCTTTTAACAGAATTGGTACTAAAAGGAGGTCATCATGTCCACAGGTTCTTGCAAAACAGTCTGCTGTACTGTTTAGTAGATTTTGACTGGACTAGGGCTGCCACAAACGATTATTTTGATAGTCGACTAGTCACCGATTATTTTTGCGATAAGTCAACTAATCAGATCGCGCATCCATTGGACGTAAAACGTACAGCTTATTGCACCAGCATGCATCTGCTCTTATATAACTATCATTAGCTTACAGCTTTAAGTGTTTAAGGTATGTGCTAACTAAAAATAAAGATGCAGATTGCAGTGTTTCGGTGGAGTTTAATAAACTCAGCCGTCTGCTCCTTGCTATCTAAAATATAACAGGACACCGGAGTATATTCTCGAGCATCTTACACTTCTGATAATCAGTTGTCTGCTTGACGTTTATTAAGCTGTGTAAAAACTATAACTTTAATCTCAGCCAAACTGATTTACTCAGGAACAAATAAAATACTTAAAATAAAAAATAAAAAATAAAAAAAATCACATTTTAAGTTATCTAAGTGACTTTTATATCATGTTTAACCTGAGTAGCGAAAGACGGCGGTGGGTTTGAAAACGATTTGCCGGGAGTCCGGTGTTCTCACCAGCTCTAGTGAGCCTTGCCCCGTTCAGTCCGTTATTACGCTCTTAAATCCTACTACTTATTCCCGCATCTTTTGGGATCTTACAAAGCTTCAAACGATGCGTCAACTATTAAATTAGTCGTCGACGTAATCGTGACTAGTCGACTAATCGTGGCAGCCCTGGACAATGTTTCAAAAGCAGTTTTCTGAACCCTGCATAGGTGGTCAACTAGCTGGTCACAGTACAACTGTTCAACACAACCACACTCTCTGGGAAGGTAAAAAGTGAATCTGAGGAGGGGGAAGGTGTATCTTAATAAGGAATAAGAGGGAGCATAATCAGACAGTTTCACCATTAACGTACTTGGTTGTATACAAGAACAAGAACAGGAGTAGATGCTCCACAATGAACTCATCAGTATAACACGTAGGTGTAAATGCCAGCTTGTCAGTTTTTCAAAGTTAAAAAGAAATCCATATTACTGAAACTGTTCCCTGTATGCTCAAATTACTTATATTACACTCAATACCTACCAGCAGGTGAGGATGCTGGCCGAGGTGAAGAGGATGATGGGTACTGGATAGGAGGCACACAGCAGCCCGTGGCGGTAGAAGGCCGCTGAAATCTTCTCTCTCAGCTGCTCGCGCAGCGTCATCTTGGTGGGCTTGGTCAACTCCCGGCCATTGGGAAGAACTGGGCGGCCGAGGACAGTTCGCCGCGGGGCATCCAGGGACCTACGAGTGCAAGCGAGTCAATAGATTCACCGAATGAATATTTAATTTCACACATTTTAAAGCCAAAACTCATGGGATAATTTTGACTATAAAATTATTCATTTTAAAACTTTTAATCCAGAGGGGAATCTGGTATAATAATTAAGTCATTTAATGATTTTCTAGGGGGAAAAAAAAAAATGTCTTATATACTCCTATGAGATCTGAGAGTTCAGAGAAAGGGGAAGACTTTATATTTAAGACTAAACTTGTTATGGAGATTCATCAGACATAGTGAAACTGAGTGAAATCCTGTTTTATAACTGATAAATAATTATTTGCATACATAAGACATATTTTCCTTTCAGATATATAACATGTGATATCCCAAATTACAATACTTTTTTTTTTACTTCAATATTTTAATCTAAGAAAAGCATAAATTCCTTCCAGAGAAAATAGATTGTACTTTTTTTAAATACTGAAATTGCTGACACTGCATCCAATCAGTCTAAATAATGCAATCTTATAAAGATGTATTACAAAAGCAACAGTTTTCATATTTTTAAATAACTGGCACAGTTATCACTGTTTAGACGTAAGCACATGTGGAACAAAATAGCAGCACAGAGGCAAGTTTTATAAATATTGTCATCCCTCTCTTATCAGGCCAAATCGTGTAGTGCATCTCCACAGACTAACACACAGAAACAGAGGTCCGCTCTATTACTGAGAAGCTCTGTCCTGGAAAACTAATTTGTTACACACATCTTGTGGTGCCATTCTTACTGCTAACTAAAGGCACAGTGTGTTTTTTTTTCGTTCAAACCAGCTCATACTGTGGTCACATGCTGCATAGCACTTAAACACACGACTCATTCAGTAGCCCAAAAGGTGTGGACACATTCCCCACGGTGGAAAATATCCAACTGTGGTACAGCAGTGAAACATACATGCTTTACTGGTCACACCTGGGGAAAATTACAACCTCCACGTTCCCTGAAACAACTGTTTCTCAGAAATTTCCTGTAAAGTTACATTTAGATAATAATGCACAGGAGGATATGATGGTGAAAATGGAAGAGGGTAATGTTTAACTATTTAAAGAAATAAAAAAATAAAATAATAATAACAACACAGGTACTGAAAAGCTATTTGTAGAAGACGAATTCATTAAGTCATTAATCATTAGTCACCACCTAAATATCTTTCGACCTTTGGACAGAGAAAGCAATTGGAACACACATCTGACTGCTGGACTTCTTAGCAGTCTTCCAACATGAATCATCCTTTGAGCCAATCCTAATATTTCCATAGCTATAAACAGAACAAAATGCTTTTCATACAACAGGATGCCCCGAAACTCTGAATACAACAGTCCTGTATACTCATTATTGATGCTAATGAATTCTAGTAGCTGAACTTTTAGGTAACTTTGATGATCCCAATTTATCCAGCCATGGTACAGCACACATACTATGTGCAATATGGTATAAAGGAAACAGCTAAAGGAAACCAGCAAACTTGTTTAGCTATTTCCATCGATTGAAATTTAAAAGTTAGATAGTTGTGTAGACCAGATTCTTTCATCCATATTATAGGAACTGAAGAATTGTTCTCTGGCATAAGTGCACATTTTATACACATTATATGAGTATCGACAGAGATATGTACAAGTACACAAAAAAATATTTTTAACTGACACCATGCACTGATAATTTGTCAATCAACCAACCAACAGGTTAACATACTCTTAACTCTGATTGGCATCATAATCTCTGGTTTCCATTCTATACAATAATAATCACAATCATGACAACGTCCGGAAATTGACCATCGTTCAAATAAAGAAATGTTAATGTTAGGATGATAAACTTCGCCTTGGAATGAAGTAAACTGCCAGACTAACTGCTTGAGTTTGATTTGACTTATCTGAATTCAACATTTGATTTCTCCAGCCTGACCCCCCTAACATGACTCTGTGCTTGAACACTGATGTCAACTCTGTTGTTAAGTGAACCACCTTTACGTCAAAGAGTTCAGTTTTTCCACCTAACAACAAACGCAATCACCAAATAGGCCTCCAATCGCAGTTCTCGTTTCCCTGTTTACTCAGTCGGCACGTTCAGAGCTGCCTATCAGTGTAAACACTGCTCTATTAAAATATTTAACTGGGTTTCCTGGCACACATACAGCAGCTGGATTTGTTCAGTATCTTAATCCACCCGCTCTCACCTCAGCTTCTAAAATCATGTCAATAAGCAGCATGAAACTGTTAACCAAACAGTGTTGTTAGACAAGTTAGGCTGTTCTAAGAGCATACCTGCCAATGGGAGACCAGTTTATCTCTCTGGCTTGCACCCGCTGAAGTCCCCTGAAAGCAGAAACGGTGGGTTTTTTTAGCTTTACGTGCGCTTTGTGGTTAACACAGTGCTCCCTCCTCGACTCAGACAGACTGTGTAATTGCTCCGCTTGTCCCCCCGAGAACAGCGGAAACATTCCCCGGGAGGAATTTGCCTCAGGAGTCTCTTGATCTGCTGTTATAAATACTCCATACAGTAAACACAGCAATGTCCTAGTAACCTTGCACAATAGGTGCAGCAAACGTTAAAGGCAGATTTTGAAGTAATGACTTTCTGCTCTCAACCTGGTCCTGGTTCCAGGGGCCGCCTTGCCAGGGAAAATTTTCAATGAATGCCTCCATCTCTCAGTTGTTTGTCCAGCAGGGTAAGTGGGTGTAGCTGTAAGGCCCGATTTGGCAAAGGGTCAGCACCATCTCCGTCAGTGAACTAATCCCGGATTGAGCTGATCGGAAACTCAGCGAGCAGGGCTCAGGACCTGTAGCCATCCCCCATCATCTCCCTCCTCCTCTGGCCAAAGCCGGCCAGCGTACTATTATGCCAGTTACAGCAAGCCAAGACATTCACCATCTCAAAAGCATGGTGTATTTGAGAGAGGCTTGACAAGTAAAATGTAACAACTAGGGCAGATATATTAACACCAGTCACAGGTCAAGTGCTGGTAAGGAGTAGCCGCTCTTATCTTGAGCCATTTTTGGCAAGTGACCAGCAATTATTCAGAAATCCTATTCTGTATCACAAGATAGTGTTTGTTAGGGAACACCATTGTCTATGGCTGTAGTACATTAAAAACAAAATATATTATATAACACAAATAACATTTCCTGACTAAGTCAGGGAAAAAGTCTCAGCTGAATGAATAACCATGTGCATTTGTGAGTATGTGCTAAACAAATAATCTAACAAAGAACAGCTTGTATGCATCTTACATGAAAACTCAGCACATTTACTCACAAAACACAGCATTTCACATTGCAAGTGCAAATTCAGTTAAGGAGATCATTGTGGACCTCTTTAGTGTACCTTTCCGATTAAGACTAAGGTAAGACTTTGTCAAAAAGCACAAAGCTAAAAGACTGCTGCTATGAGAAAAATGGTGCACGGAGTTCATAGATGCAAATTATCAATAAAATTTAGAAAAGCAAAGCTTACCTCTTTTCAACACATGCCATGAATGTATATTCCTTAAACAATATTTCCTCATAAACTGCTGCAAATCCAAGCACCATACCAATACCCACAAACATTCCAGCAAGCATTAAGCTGTGTCCGTTCTTTGCGGCATAATTGCATCAAAATTCAGTGACATAGTTGCATAATTCTGAGGCATGCGCCTCTGATAACTGAGGACCATTAGTCCTGCTATAATTGCAGAGAGCAGCTCAATATGGATGAGCCGACTTTTACAACCAGCGCTGATGAGAAAAGAGGGTAATGTCCTGTCAATGAGTAACCACATTTGAATAACAGATGGTGCGTAATAGGCGGTCTACTTCCTTACAAGCACCTCTCTCAAAATACAGTTTTTAAAAATGAAATATATCTTGGTTAATTGATGGACATATACTAAATTACTTGCTAAAGTCTTCTTTACGCTCTAAGGTATACTAAAGCAACCAGGGTTGTGACATAGCCATCACAAGACAATGAACAACTGCAAGAAGGATGATGCAACCCTGTTGCAATATCACCTGCTGGTAATCACAGTAATTATCAAACCAACAATCAGAAACCGGCAGGGATTAATGAATAAAATCAGAAAGTGCAGTTTAAATATGTACACGTCTTAATCTCATTTATAAAAACTAACATTAGAAAGTGCCTACCAACAAATGTCAAATTGAGCGAGAAGACACCACTCACCGAGCTGAAGCAATGATAAATTATGTTTACATGCAATTAAAAACCTCAAAGGGAACAGTTAAATCTCACCGTTTGCCCTGACAGGTTTATATTCCATATGAGAGCATCTAGCTTTATTATTAAAATGGCATGTGCAAAAAAGGCTAGCTGACAATATCCACCGCTGCCTCATCATGGTTCATTAAATAACACTTAAAATGCCTTAAACATAAGAGCAGAAAACAAGCGCTGAACAAACAGCTATAATGATGATAGATCAATGTGTTTTATGTATTATGTAAAAACTTACGATGTCATGAAGCTCAGGCTAAACCTGCTAGCAAACAATTAGCTTTGCTAGCTGTAAATAAACCCGGGTCCCAATATGGACCCACGCTTTAAGCTTAAAAAAAGAAACAAATTGTGACAGTTAACATACCTCAATTAACACAGCTGTCGCTTATAAAGTACCACAGATTGATTCCAACAACGGCGCATAATAGAGTAAAACTACAGGTAGCATGCTTGGTGTTAGCACGTCGTTAGAGTGCGCTCTGAGATGCTCCGGGTTCATGTGTAAAGGTACCACACTTAAGTTATGAGCTTATTCGAGCCCGAAGACGGCAGCTTTAATGCTACACTCATAGCAACATTGAGTAACCTACATAATAAATAATTCAACAGTTCCGGTACTTTACACTTACACGAAGCTAAGTTTCACAGCTAATGCTAGCAGTGCGCAGCTCAACTTGCCTGGACAAATTTCAGAGTCCCTCCTAATGATGCTGTTGTTGTTGTTGTTGTTGTTGTTGTTGTCCTCGTGGTTGAACTGGTAAGCAATCGCTCTATTCCTTCGGTTCCAGATTTTACTAAATGCTAACGCATATGCCTCCCATTAAACGCCAACATATAGACGCACCGTCTCAGCAGTTACTGGTTGTCATATCCCAATGAAACCTCTCCCCTTCGACCTCTCAACTTGCACGCTGTTACAGTGGGGACATCTAGTGGATATGATGGCGACTTTTTAGGCATCCTGTGCAAATTTAGGAACCAATTTCCTGTTTGAGTCTACGTGTCTGTGGCTTCTATGCTAGATTATTGTAATTTATTATTATAGTGAAACTTGCTATTATGTATGGGTCAGAGACGGTGGCACTAAAAAGACAGAAAGCAGGGCTGAAGGTGCCGGGAATAAGTACATAAGAGAGACAGATCGGGTTGTAGTCAGAGTTAGAGGGACAAGCTTGAGAAGGAGGGATAGTGGCTATATTGGACAAGGGATACTGACTATGGAGCTTCCAAGGATGAGGGAGCAAAACAGGAAGACCACAGAGAAGATTCATGGATGTAGTGAAGGAGGACAAGCAGAGGGTTGGTGTGGCAGGAGAGGACTCTAGGTATAGGGTGAGATCGAGGCAGATGATCTGCTGTGCTGAACACTAAAGGAAGTAGTCAGAAGAATTCTTATCAGGATGCCCTGATATCTTTGAAGACCTTTCAATTCATCCAAAATGCTGAAGGAATCAAGAGTACTAATATGAACAAAGGAGGCTCATAACTCTCTAATATTCTGTTCATTGACTCCCTGTTAAATCCTCTTGTCACTTATACAGCGCTTAATTACTGAGGTCCATCATATTTTGAAGACCACGTAGTTCCATACTATCCCAACAGACCACTTTTCCTCACAACTACAAGTTTTAAAAATTAGGATGTGATGGAGAGCTTTCCATTTTGGGTTCAAGTGACACCCTCTCTACTTAGGTGACCACTGAGGATACTCCAGGCATTCAAGTACCACTATTAGACTGAATTAAGATTGTTTCTTCTTACTCTTTGGGCTCATTTGGGCTTTAATCATTGTTAACTATTCCCACCTGTACCTATCTCCAGGTGTCTGCCTTCAGAGGTGGATTACCTCCCTAGGTATGTTTCTGCCAGAGGATTTTTCCAGTAAAATTTGAGTTTTCTGTTTTTAAGTGCTTACTCATGAGGTAGGCTTGGTTTCTCTCCAAACACATTTTACTTGTGTGTTTTTCTTGCAATGTAATGTACCCTGAGACAACTGTTGTTGTAAAATGTGTGCATTTAAATAAGAAAAAATGAATTCGATTTTATTATATTAACATTCATTGGCAACACGGCTCCACAAAACTGTTCTGTGAATAATACTTTTATTCATTAACAAGATTCTTTCAAACCACCAGCAATCCTGCATTCTGAGTATTTTGTTGAGTCGTCCACTGAAATCGACCAAATAATGACAACATCACGAGTCAGCATGATAATAACTCTATCCTCTGGAGATTCAGAGGTCTGGAATTGGATCACAATGTCCTTCCATCACAAGGTTTGGGATCCAGACACTGTTTGCTGACAGCAGTGACCAGCCATGGCCAATTCACCAACCACTTTGGCAGCATTTGCTATTTGCGCAACATGAAAACATAACAGTGGTTGGTCTGTTGTCACGTAAAAGAGACTAAATGTGTCTAAGGGTATAACTAGAGAACGGCGCTGGATGTCCCAGGAGCAAAGAAGGAGGCTCCTTTATCGTGGACCTTGTACTGAAAAAGCTTCTTCTGTGTGTGCTGCCCATCGCCTCGTCTCCTCCTCCAACAAACCTCCACCTGAAAAACAACAGTGCACCTTGTGCTAAATTTGATACTGTTTAAGGACAAGAAATAGACACTAGATGGATTTTGTCAAGTACAGCTGAAATGAGATTAATAAAGTAATCAATCAACAGAAAATTAGTCAGTAATAATGTTCTTAATTACAAAAATGTTAATCACAGTTACCAAAAACAATAATTTTAGCCTCTTTCTGTTCAAATATTTGTAACTCTATAACATAGAAAGCTCAAATCGATTTTGACTTGTTAACTGAATCTAAACACCTGGATAATGAGCAGATCTGTGTCTCTGATGTGTTCAGTCTGAATTAGAAAATTTGCATCCACATACACACATACCTGACCGTGTATGTCCCTGCAGTAGCCAGTTGGGAGACCCTGTACATGAAGAGTGAGGCTGCACTGGTGGGTCAGGCCCTTGAGGAGCCACTCTGATCCCTCATCACTTCCATCATCCTCCGCTTCTTCTCCATGACAGCGTACCAGCATCACTATGTTCCCCTGCAGTGCAGACATGTTTATAAGAGTATTTGTAGAATCCATTGAGTTTAATTTGAGGAGAGGACTTTTAATCAAAGGGCATTTTGGTCTAACCTGTAGCTGAGAGCAGACTGTGGCTCTGCAGTAGTGGCTGAAGTCCAGCGCGGCTCCAGCGCTGACCCCCAGACTCAAAAGCACACTGACGTCATCCACCAGCAAAACGGGAGGACCCCACTCTTCCACCCCTTCCTCCCCACCACCATCACTGCTCACACTGGACCGCACAAACTCATACAGCCTCTGCAGGCCAACGGTAGGATCTCTGGGGACAAAGGAGGTGATGCTGTCAGACTAGTCGGTTGAGGTTTTTTTTTTTTTTGTCTTTTTTTTTGTTAACACGTTATTATTTTTAAATACGTGACAATTATGCAATGAAAGTTATAATGAGTAAGAACAGTGGTTATACCTGAGGAAGTCCATGGCTTGACTTTCTGTTGTGGTTTCTTGAGGAATCAAAATAGATAGCGACTCCTTAAGGCCCTCTAGGAAAATCAGCTGACCCCTTTTCCCTTGCCTGTGTTAAACTTACACCCTGAGAACACACATTTCGTGCAAAAAAGAGGTTTTCAAAAAAATATTTGACTCCTGTTGTGTCACTAATAAAGCGTTTTAATTCTGCTGCTGATCCTTGTTTAAATAGATTTAGATCTTGAATAAGATATCATGTCTTTAATGACAGTGGCTCACTGGGGAAGGATGGAAATTGCCCTTCATGCCAGTGGTTTTGATGTTTTCTTGCAGAAAATGTTAGTTAACACTCACCAGTCTTTGACTGATTGCACTGTAGTGACTGAAGGACTGCACCAGACCCAGAAAGCACACTTTGCATCGCGCTAAAACCAAACAAACAAACAAAAAAACAGATTAAACACATTAGCTGTTAAACAGACAGATAGAAAATGACAATACTGTGGCAAGTTACACCTCACCTCGCAGGTAGAAAGACAGGAAGTGGTGAATGAGGAAAGAGGCATCACTCTGTCTGTCAGACACTAAAATAAATTCCCCCTGTAGGATGGGCATTGTGGCACTTAATGACGCTGGATAACTTGCAGTGCACTTAAGCTCGTTACAAATACACGACTACAAGTAAAGTAGTGTTCAAAGTGAGACTGAAAATACTGCATTCCTTACCTGAGTGAAGCTGTCTGGAGTGGCGTTCAGGATGCTGTTGAGCTCTGTAAACATAGCTAACCTTGGAAGCTAAGCTAACTGTAAATAATACAAGCTAAACGGTTTCAAAGTGACACACACCAGGAGATTTTAACAGAAATTAACCGACATGTCTGTTTTGTACATATATGGGATAAAATTAAAGGCTTACGATTCTATTTTTAACAAATCAAAGATTAGAAAGCTTTTCTCCACAGTCTCTGCTTTCTGCTTGTTGTTAACGCCTGGAAATTTAAACCAAAGAAGAGGTCTCACTCCGACCCTTTATCCGTGGAAAATCTTTTCGATCATTTTCACAATTTTTTTTTTTAATTTTTGGCACATTACACTCAAGCTATGATAAAGACAAATATTAAGGCAAATCTTAATATTTGACTTACGATCATACTAAAATAAATTCCACTACGGGCTAGCAAACAGGAAAGCGTGGTAGCGAGTGCGCATTGTCTTCATAGACAATCTTCGTAAGCACATGGCAACTTCTTCGGCGTTGCCGTCTTAATGTCGTGTGCAAGCAGCCCCACATGCTGGTGGTACTGTGGTAATAGACGTGGTGGTAGATGCAACCCGAGTATTTCACAAAAACAGTTATATACAGGAATATATGTTAAAGTATTATTATTATTATTATTATTATTATTATTATTATTCCATGGTAATAGTAACCAATTTCACCTCAGAGATGCACCTGCACACTCCAGTCTTCATCTCCAGAGACACATTTTTTCCTCTGACATTTTTCTTTACATCTAGCATTTAAATAAGTTCCAACAGTGATATGAAATCTATATCTAGCAGCCCACAAAAGTGAAATGAAAAACTGCAATTAAATATTTCTATTTGCTATGCATTTTTAAAACTGTCATTTTGCATCTCTTTTGCCGCTTGAATGTCAATCAGTATTGGCTTATTATTAATCAATTAAAGATCTGAAGATTTAATCTCTGCACATTCATCACTCAGCACATCCTTCTTCATCATTTTTATTTTATGTCTTGCTCTGTTTAAACTTAATGACAGATTCTATTCATGGTGAAGCACTTCTGAGGGAATACTCATTAACCTTTGGGTTGTTCTGCCTCAACAATTCTCATCACACTGGAGGTTTCCAAAATTTTGACATCAGTCAGCTGATAAGTCTTTGTGAAACATACAGTTTTGTTGCTATATTTGATGTTGTTGCCGTCCAAATTTAAGGAACGGTTTGTGTTGAAATGCAGAAAGCCTGATTACATAATGTGTGTGTGTATATGAAGTCATCCATCTTACATTCACGATTCAAGCAACCAGCTCGGTCTAGTTAAACTGGGAAACAGAACTAAAGCCACCGGACATTTTTCCAATCAGCAGGTGGCACTGTGTAACTCTCACACAACTCAACACCAAAGAGATGATTACAGTAAATGCAATGAAACTGCACATGATGACATTATCACAGTGCCTGTAAAATTACCGGCAAAAACCGGCCGGCTCATTAGCTGCCTGATTCTGATTTGCTGAATTTATTCAATTACTTCTTTTCTTTTTATTTCCACTAATTTCTTTCCTGACTGCCTGAAGGTATTTTAGATCAAACTTACATATCCAATAGAAATACAGGCGCATGTTGTGTCCAGATGATGAATATCTAAAGTTTCTTTGGTTTTCACTAACTTGAAATAAAGAAAAGGCAAAAACATTGAAGTAAAATTGCTTCAGTCCACATGAACACTGAGTTTTTAAGTCAAAGATCTCCACTGGAGGGATGAACACAATTTTTTCATGATGTATTCCCTCATTTGGTGTTTTGATAGTGGTGAACAACACTGTCTGACATGGAATTTCCAAACATCCCATAGATGTTCAGCTTGGTTGAGATCTGGTGACTGTAAAGTCCACACCATATGAGCCACGTCATTTTCACCATTCAGTGACCCCTTGTGCCCTGTGGATGGTGGCAGACTGCTTCCTTCAGGATAGAAGCATTGATTTAATGATAGGATGAAGGTGATCACTGAGAACAAATTTTGTATTGGTTTGCAGCGATGTGAGCCTTGGCAACAAAATACCGCAGAAAAATAAACCTCCCGGATAACTTCTTTTCATTTGTCTCTATTTCAGCTGCAGATGCCCTGAGTTATTCACCAGCTAGGGGTTAAATGGGTTTGCCTGTCTGCTACTTTTGAAATTGGTTCAGCTGAGTTTTTCTCTTTGGGAACAGCTGCCTGCTGCGGCCAAACATGATGTAATGAGTGCAGCGAGACGACCGAAACAGTAAAGCTGCGGGCAGAGAAACAAAACATCGAGCTTAAGATGCTAAGAAGGCTTCAAAAACTTACATGGATAATAAGTGATGGCTTCCTAACGGCGTGCCTTTAACAATACACGTGGATATTATTTATTTTTAAGTCAAGTATTCATTCGTGTAGTTTTGAAATAAGTGATAAAGATTGTGTACTTTAACACTTAACAGTTTAGCAGTTTAAACAAAGCTCTTTTCAGTGTTTTATATTCATTTTCACCGGTTCTCTGGACACACCAGCTCGAAAATCTTAACCACTTAAATAATCAGCAAGATATAAAAAAAATATATTTAGTCCAGTAATTAGTCATCAAGTGAGAAGAGTAATACAAAGAAATCCAGTAAGTTTTTATTGACTTGTTTGGTGAAATGACCATTTGGTCTGGCGTAACTGTTTGAGGACTGACACAAATACAAATAAATAAAGAAATAAATACAAGTTTCTGCCTCTGTGAAGGTTGTCGGCAGCCTTTGTGGATTGAGACCATCAGAAGGTCACTGGTCTGATTCCCATCGTCCCTGAAGTGTTCCCAAGAAAAACAGTAAATAGCACAATGCAGTGTAGCTGTAAACTTTAAAGTATAAAGAGACTTAAAAAAAAAGTTTTATTAATGTTTTTTTGTGCTTCTGTAATTACTTTAATATAAATATTTAAAACAATGTAAACATATCTGAAATAAATCCCCAAATATTATTACTATATTTTATTCACTGCTTGATGTTTGCATTCATGTCACTGCATATAATCTAATACATATCCAAATGCTCTTTCCCCCTTCCAGAAAACATCGTGCATTTAGCTTTTCTCAGCTGAGGACAGTTTATAATTCTTGGAACTCCAGAGTTTGTCGCCCTCCCCAGCGTTATAATAATCCAATCTGATCCAACCTTGGAAGCAGATCAGCAAACACTATTTTGTGAATTTCAATTTCCCTGAATGAAAGATTTTCATTAACTCCAAAAACAAGTAAAATGCACATTCACAGAACCTTTTTCAAGATGACAGTGAAATGTACAAGGAACAGGTCATCAGGGGTTGTACGGGTTAAGTATCCATGTCCTGTACCCTTGTTGCTCATTGGTGATGGAGGCTGGCAGAGAGGGAGTACTGATGGGGTTACAGATAGAACAAGGAGAAGAAGCTGGGTACAGGGCATCCGCCCACTTTAAAACTCGACCTTTAGCTTTGCTGGGGCCATTAACAGTCCTGGGACTTGGCCCGTTGGTGATGTGTGGTTTGGTGTTGGGCATCCTGTAGAGGTAAACGTCATAGTGTGCAACAGGTCCTTTGGAAGGTTTCAGCTTGACGTTCTTGTTGAGGTGGAGCTCCAAATTGATGGTCACCTTACAGTGCAGAAATAGACTGGTTATTAATACGCAAATGTAGGAGTAAAGTAAGAGAGGTAATGCACAAAAATATTAACAACTAATTATTCTCCTGTTGAACATGTTTGCAAATTGTGTTTGTTCTCTTTAAAGCAGACTGGATACATCTGATTTATAGTATTTTATTAGATGCATAGTAAATAGTTTTGTCAATTACATGATAATTTGACATGAAATCAAAAGTATGCAATTAAATTGTTTAGTCTCGAGTATTTGTTTGAGTTTAAATATTTAAATATTTGTTTAGAGTACACAGTTAGAAGACAGGATCTCATGGTGAGTTAATAACTGAGGACCTGAAATAATTTTAGTTTCAATGATGCACAGCAGAAAATTAAGAAAATACATTTGCAGTTGGATACAACTTCAACGGTTCAGTTCTCAGATGGGGAACATTATTTGAATGTCATAGACTCCACTTTTCCGCCCATGTTTCCAGTTTCTCTAAATCTATAAAGTCATGAAATAAAATACAAATTGCAATACAAAAAGTAACTTTGAGCCTTTTAGGATTCATGCCTTTCGGACAATGTTTGCTTTGTTCCATCAATTTGTCTGCCTATGTAGTTTACAGGTGTAATGGGACAATGCCATCAAAAATCCTGCAGCAGTTTTGAGTGAGTAAATAATGCTAACCTGCAGGTAGTGACATCAGCTGCTGACACTTAAAGGGAATTAGACCAGCCACAATGGAAACCTCACAAAACCTTGCTTGTTTGTTTGGCTGTAAAGCTAATCTAAGAGTGACAAAAATACATCATCTGGGAAATATGAATGTCCACAACAAATTTTGTGCCAACCCAACAGATGACATTTCACCAGGTAAGTGTGAACTTACTTTGAGGCAGTGATTGATGAGATCAACAAACAAATTCTGATAATAGAACATAAGTTGAATAAATACACAGTGCAGTTTTATATTAAGATTTAAACACACACTCTCTCTCTCTCTCTCTCTCTCACACACACACACACACACACACACACACACACACACACACACACACACACACACACACACACACACACACTCCAAGACCTGATTACTGTCAGACCTGCTGAATCAAGAAATAATTAAACAGAACCTGCCTGCGAGCTAAAAGACCTCAGAAAGCAACACGTAATGTCACAATCTAAAGGAACTTGCGAACAGATGAGAAAGAAACTTGTTGACAACTATCAGTCTGGAACGAGTTACAAGCCATTTGGCTTTGAAAGTCCAAAGAACCAGGGAATGCCCATTATCCTCAATTGGAGAAAACTTGGAACAGCGGTGAATGTTGGCAGGAGTGGCCAAATCTACTCCAAAACAACTCCAATAATTTATGGTAAGTGATTGGCGATCACTTATAGGTTAAACAAGAGAACAACTTTCAGTGGGATCACGCTGGCCACAATGATGAGTGCTCGGACAACACTCTACTTTGAATATTTTATCTCTTCACAGAAAGTGGAGATTGCGGCTATTTACAAATTACAGATGAAAGGGCCTAAAATAGAGACACAAGTGGTGGCTTGCTTTCCAAAGCCAAACTCAAAATCACCTTTTTGGTCACTTATGCTGAAGCAGACGTCTCAAGGAGTAGATTTTGGCAACACACACACACACGCACGCACACACACACACACACACACACACACACACACACACACACACACACACACACACACACACACACACACACACAAGGAAAAGACAGATCCCGAAACAAAACACACGAAGCCCGACCACAACAACACATGAATAGGCCAAGACTTTATTTAGTCAGGGGGCCTCGTCTTCATCATCATCAGACTACACAGTCTCTGTTTAAGGAAACATTTGGGTCACATCACTCTTAGCTTTGTAAAAGTCACTGTTGCACGGCACTACGCGGCTGTCAACTGTTTCACTCACTCACTCACTTGGAGGAACGGAGGACAGGGGGTGGGTTTCTCTGGTTGGGACTGGTAATGTATCACCACATTTCCATCATAAAAGGCCAGAGGGTCCTGTTCTGATCAACAGCATTCCTCAGAGCCTCATTAGTAAACTAGACGGTGCCAGAATGATTCATTTAGAAATCGGGGGTTGGTGGGTAAGACATGCTCTCTTACTCCCCCTCTTGCTTTCTGTCTTGTTTCTTTTGATTTCTGTCCTGCTTTTAATGCGGCTTTGTAAGGCACGCAGTACACTTGTGTATGCACGCATGTAGATTTCAATTGAGAGCACTGGGGCAGTTATCTGGTTGCTTCTACATGTGTGTCACTATATCTGTGTTTCGGTGTGAAAATGTGTGCATGTCGTGTTAATTTTAGCATTTCTGTGTACAGATACGTGCATGATTGTGTGTGTGTTTGAGTGTGCATGCCTCCTTCATGCACCCTACTATTTGTGTGCCTGCATCAGCCAATCACAACGGCCACTTCATGATCCTAGCACCATCATTCCACCGTGCTGTCAGCCAATCGCAGCCTGCTGATGAATCCCAAGTCCCAGCAGGTTTGACTCTGAACAGAAGAGAAAAAAAATCTTCACATGCCTTCAACATGTTCACTGTTTTTTCTAGTTCCTTTGCTGCTGCCCCCATTTTACTGCTTGTACCCTTCATACATACTTTACACCTCTGATAGAGGATTTTCCCCATAATATGAAGTTAAAAAGAGCATTTGTTTTCCATTCTAGATAAAATGAAAGTGACTCGCTGCATTAAATCAAATGCTGTGTATTTTTGATGTTCTTGTCACTTTAAAAATGCACTCTTCTTATTAGCGGAACTTCTTTGTAGCATTTCAGAGAGAATGAAAGTGTTTTTCAATTTAAAAAAAAAGAAAGAAAAAAAAACATGCTGATAATGTTATAGATTATGCGATGGGACTTGAGACCCTTCCTGATTAAAAAAAATGGGTCATAAGATTTTAAATAATCCATCCATCCTCTTATCTAATTCACTGTGGGGAAGCTGAGCCTATCCCAGCTATCAAACAGGGCTCCGTGGATAGGTCAACAGTGTGTTGCAGGCCTAACATAGAAAGATAAGTAACCATTCACTCTCATGGACATTTTAAGATCACCAATTAAGCTAACTCAATGCTTGTCTTTGGACTGTGAAGCTGGAGAGCAAAGGTAAAATGTGAAAACTTAATGCAGAAAAATCAAAGGCAGCCAGTGTATTTGAACCCAGGAACAGTGCTAACCACTGCGCTAATATTTCCAGGTGAAAAACAGGGACTAAACACAGAAACCTTTACCAAACCCAGAAATGGAAAAGATTGGCTGACTGCTCTTCCTTAATTCTGTGTCAGTTAGTTAGTTGGTGGGGTAATTTTAAATGATGTGTAGGGCTATTTTGTTGTCTAATCGTGGATAGTTTACCCTTCTGTGGTAATTTGTGCTCAACAAATGAAATGAGGAGTCACAAACAAATTTGAGTTAAAAAAAAAAGAGAAGAAAACCTAGTGCAATTAAGCATGCATTTTTTCTAATGGCCACCAGGAGGCGACTCCTCTGGTTTTGTAGAAATTAGCTGGAGAAAGATCCAAATGCCCACTATGGTCTCAGTAAACACTTTCCTGATGAGTTTATTGTCTCAATCCTTAGTTTTGAGTCTTAATGTTAATTTTGTGGATTATACACGAGTAACATAGACAAGTATCTATGATACTTGTGATACATGGTACGATTTTGGGGGTTATTATTGAAACATCCCAAAGTCTTTGGAGTGTCCTCAGTTTCTCGCTCAGATCCAGCAATAGGGTACTCCCTAGACAGGTTTCTAGTCCATCACAGGACAGAAAGACAGACAACCACATTCTCGGATTTACACCTACACACAAGTTCAGAGTTGACATTCAGTTCAATTCAATTCAATTTTATTTATACAGCGCAAAATCACAACAACAGTTGCCTCAAGGTGCTTTTAAATTTTAAGGTAGACCCTACAATAATACATACAGAGAAAAACCCAACAATTATATGACCCCCTATGAGCAAGCACTTTGGCGACAGTGGGAAGGAAAAACTCCCTTTTAACAGGAAGAACCCTCTGGCAGAACCAGGCTCAGGGAGGGGGGGCCATCTGCCACGACCCAACAGACTTGTGACATGCAAGTCTTTGAATTGTTTTTAAATTTTTGTTTTGTGTTTCTCTTGAAAGACACTATAAACCAACACTAAAATTTGACGAGAGTCATGATGAGGACATTACAAAGTACAGTGGGTATTTCAGCTGTAAGTGGTAGCTGGACAGCTGTGTTGGAGAGGATTAGGTTTGTCTGAAGAGATTGCAGGGTGCAACATTGAACCTAAAGTGGAGTTAAGAGCACTTTTAATGCTTTGATATTCTACAGTCTATTTCTAGATGACCGTAAAGCTGCATAAGAGTCGCTTAATCTGCCTCATCCATCCGTGTGTGTGTGTGTGTTTGTGTTTGTGCGTGTGTGCGTGTGAAGGCAGAGAAGGCTGGAGGTCACTGCATTTGGATCTCGTCTGCTCAAACTGTAGCCTCAATGTGGGTTTCCATGGCAACGACGCCCTCTGTCTGAAGATGCACAAAATCACTGCCAGCAGCAGATAAGTGAGAGTGAAGAACAGAAGGAGAGGAAAGAGAAGGGTGCGCGTATAACGGGGAAAGGGTTAGTGCACATGGAAAACACACATCCTCATGCAGGGTTAATATCTGCTTTAACTCAACAGGTTTCAGTCTTTTCTCAGAGGGATCAAGGGGCAGACTGTTAGCATCTTTCTGCTTAAAATCAGTCTCACAAAAATCTTCCAAGCTCCTATTATCATCCCACATACAGTGAAGCTTTGTGGAATACTTTGCGGCTCTGACCCTTGCCCTCGTTATCTAATTGCCTTGAACAACACAAACAAACACGACCTTTATGTATTACATAAGGGTACAGCTGGGAAAACATTCATTATTTTATAATACTGCTTCCTGATTTTGCAATAAATCATGTGTGCTTCTATTCAGCAATATTCAGGGTTATCTGAACTGTAGGTGTTTTATTTAATAGGACTTTATTTTGTTTTAGTTTTTGTGGTACACAGCTTTACTGTTTAGTGATATGTCTGACATTCCTAATACTTTTTTGGATCATCGGATCATCTTCAAAAGGTTACTCACTGAAATAATTTGCTAATCCCTCATAAGTGTGTACTACAGCTCTCAATTGAGAGCACTGGAGCAGTGTCCGTTGTGTCCTTGGGCAAGACACTTCACCCGTTGCCTACTGGTGGTGGTGCCAGTGTCCGGCAGCCTCGCCTCTGTCAGTGCGCCCCAGGGTGGCTGTGGCTACAATGTAGCTGCCATCACCAGTGTGTGAATGTGTGTGTGAATGAGTGGATGACTGCATGTGTAAAGCGCTTTGGGGTCCTTAGGGACTAGTAAAGCGCTATACAAATACAGGCCATTTACAGCTGTTAACTGTGAGGAAGAGGATAGCACTGACAGGATAAGAAGAACTTAATGAATTAAATTATATCCTTTACTTATTTGCCTTAAGAAAACAACGCTCACACTAAAGTTGTTTTTATGCCTTCTCTGGTATTGAAATGGTTTAGCCCCATAGCGCAAATCCAGTAGGCCAAAAGAAATAACACCAGACTATGAATGCTGCCCTGGAAAACCAACATCAACTAGTTCTGCATCTTGTCCAAATTCAGGTCAAGAAATGGTCCCCAGTTGGTGAGGTTCTCAGCATTTACTGGCTCAGGTCTACAAATTTAAAACCTAATGAAATCATGGAACTAGAACTGCGTCACTAGAACACACCCAAGTGCAATGACAGTATGCTTAAATAGTCCCCATAGAGACAGCATTTTGCAAACTGCTACAGCTACATGTGGATTATCCTCCTAATACATGCAGTAATGCATTTTCAAATGTATCTGCTTTAATCTTACCACAAAAAACAAAGATTTAAAGGTAAAGTAGACAAATATCCGTTACTGAATACTGCCTGAAAGGAAAAGATGCCACAGCAATGAGTAGGCATCACAAAGATGAAGACAAAAATAAACCAAATCATGAGAAAGAAAGAAATATTTAGCTGCTATTCTTTTGGATTGATCGTGATCTATTATCCCTTTTATCTGCATTTTAGTTGCCATTAACTGAAGAAACATGCCTCATAAATAAGGTTCAGTCTGTCACAGTGTTACTCTCAGAGGGATGACGGCACCTCCCCCACCCTCCCTCGCTCGGTAATGTAATGCCCACTTGTTGCCATGGAGTCCAATGGTACTTTTGCCTTCACTTGCTTCAATTCAGAGGACCCTCCTTTAGTTTGTGTGTGTGTGTGTTTGAGCATGTGCAGTCATGTGCTACTGCATGTGCCAGCTTCCACAAGTGTGTATGATAGGCTGGCAGGAATAAAGAGAGTGATAATCACTGTTGCTGCTGTTTTTGTAGCTCACCGACTGCTGTTTCCTATTCTGTGCTTTTAAAAAGTCTTTTCATGTACTTTTCAGGGGCTGAAATGCTCTCTTACCCCCGATCTATTTATTTGAAGAAAGAGAAGGGCATCCAAACCTTCCCCCACTCTCCACACAGCAGCACCCATCCAGCCTGGGAAGGATCCACCACAATACTGCTGTTTAACCCGTCTTTTTCTTCGTGATCCAAAAAAGAAACCTGACAAAAGGCTGCAGGCACTCCAGCCTCATCTGAGACCCAATCAGGGTCTTTTACAGCTCTTGGTAAATGTGTGTTTCGTTGTTACTGTACTTTTATTCTTGTGCAAATTACTTCACAAAAGTCACAAAAAACTGTCAAGATGCAACCCATAGAAAAAAAACGAATGATTTATGAATTTTCTCAAATGTAAAATATCAACATTTTAAAAGTTTAAACCCTCAGAACAAGAAAAACAAAGGAAGCTGTCACCTAGAATGATTTCAGACTTACCTTGACTGGCTTTACTGATTTTGTTGAAACTAAGCTTAAGACCTGATAAGAACATGCCTTGAAACACACAATACCTGATTTTGTTCAATCATTTCCAATCAAAAGGTTCTGTGGCTCCATCCATAAAAAGACCCTTCAAGGTCCTCTTCTTATGCACCTCTGAACAACTTTTAGCACTAATGCTGATTTGACATTGCAGCAGCCTTTGAATTTAATTTAGAAGAATCAGATGAAGTCACAGGGAACAAAAGTTACCTAATAGTTTATGTGACCAGTCACAATTGTTTTGGTTCGGACAAAAAAAGTGAGCCTGGTTCAGGTTGTTTGTGCTGACTCTGAGGGATGAATTCAAGGTGTGCAACAACTGGTGAGAATAACAATGGCTTGTTCTTGATGCATCACCTTTAGGTGTGGACACTGCAGGATCATGAAGATCATGTCAGTCTGACACAGAGTGTTTACTCTCTGCACACGTATAATTGGTGAGAATAAGACTTAGAGGAAGCTGTCGTCACATAGCAGGAGTGCTGAAAGTGGCACATGCTCACATAAAGAGACACCTGGAAGGGCTGTGGCCAATTTTAAATGATGCATGGTGATGTAGAAGGCTTTATATAAAGTATGAACGCAGCCTTGGGTAACCCAGTGGTTCTTGGAACCACATTGTGAAGCCAGTGCCATTTTCATGTTTTGAAACCAGATGTGATCATCAAGGTGTGGACGGTGTTTGCTCATATGTTAGTGACTAGACCGATGCTCTGTACATATGCAAGTGTACCTGTGAATATGTGGGGGCATCTGAAAAAAAAAATAATACAAGATTTACTAAAGTAGAGCTGAAACATTGGAATTGTGTGTGAACAATGAGGGATTATTTTTAAGAACTGTCTGAAAAATAAAAAATACAAATATTTTGTCAACCAAAAGCTATTGTAATAATTTCCTTTGTATTGCACTGTTTTTTGTCTATAGCAGATTTTACGGTAAATGTGAATGCAGCAGATGTGGGGGGTTTTCATCCCGAAGTGTTATTTATTCACAAGCGTGAGCATGTCTGCATGGTGTGTGTGTCCAGCTGGAAACAGGGAAGCGTCTCTGGAGGCAGGAAACATGCAAAAGCAGCAGACTGGTTCCTGGTGTTTGTTGTCATGATTTATGTGCTGTGAGGGCAATTTTTGTAACAGTAGACCAAAATGCCAGTAACATCGTCAAATCTCTGATTTTTTATTTTCATCCATCTATCTTTGTAATGAAAAAAAAGAAGCAATTTCTGCATCCAATGTTTTCGTTAAGGTCAAAATCTTACATGTTGAAACTTCCTACATCATCAAAAACACTATTTATTTTAATTTTATTAACCAGTATGGAACAATTAACCCACCTTTTCCTCCAACTTCCATTTCATCTACAACTTTACTTTTATTTATATTTGTCTGGAATAAACTAGATTACACACATCATACCTCAGGATTGACTGGTGTGTATAGTCCTAGAATTTATCATTCGAATCCTGGTGTTTTGTTCCCACCCTAACGTCCATCCTACCTTAAAGAGCTTTCTGCTAAATATTGTTAAATTACAGAAATCACAAACTTTTAAAAATTCTTTGTTTGTTTGTTTTTGAAATTTTACACTAAGGTTAGAAAATCATAATGACCCGTGCAGGAACAAAGGTCATCTTCTTCGCCTACAGCAAATCAAACTATTTCAGTCGCTACACAGAGGTGTAACTTTTACCTAAGTTTGCAGTTATATTCAAGGCATACCACTTAAACCAGGATAACTGAGACACCTCAGTCTACAGATTAAGGCCATGGGATGTGTGTGAAAGCTAATAGGTGGAGCTGTGATTTCTTGTGAAATATATGTCAGCATCTAACAGCCACTTAGGCTTATATGTGATACTAAATATCAATATTAGACATAATCTGTGCTTTTTGAAAATAACTATTAATTGTTGTGAAGCGGATCAGACTCCCCAACCTGACTGCGTAACCAAGGAAGTACATTTATGACAAGGACTGAAGAAGCTGCGTTCAAAGCCATGCACAGAGCGTTGGAATTCAGGGGTAAGAAAAGGGGGAGGCGACACTGAGGTAAAACACAGGACCCAAAGAGGTCATGTTAAAAAGGTTTATTTCAACAACTGTCTGAATCTTGTTTGTTTATTCTCTGTTCGAAATCCCAAAAAAGTACAAAAAAAAACAAAAAAACAAGTACATCAAAGGATTAGAAATCACATCAATGAAAACCAAGACACATTGTGTTGCTTCTTTTAAATCAATCCAAGCATTTTTTCTCCAATATTTATACATACTCACTGGATTAGTCAGACAAACATCAAAACCTCTCAGTAGCTTTATCTTAACTTTTTTTTTTTTACATTGACGTTTTACGTACGTTTTAAACTTCTGTATGATTTCTTTCTTTTTACAAAATACACCAATGCAGGCAGGGGGAGGGTGTGTCTATGTGTGTGTGTGTATACATATAAGTGTGGCTATGTCGTCATCTTTTCACAGTGGGTGTATGCTTCTTATGTGTGTATGTGTGTGTGTATGTGTGTGTGTGTGTGTGTGTGTGTGTGTGTGCAGGTAAGAAAGATAAGGGACAGTAGAGTGACAGCAACAAGGGGGTAACAAGGGGCTGCGAAACAGGGGTGTGGCTGGATGTAAGGGGGTGTTGCAGGGCAGCGGCAGGGTGCAATTGGTGGGGGTGGGGTTACTTTCACCTGGGGCAGTGACGGCGGCGATGGTCGTGTATGATTTTTGCGGCGACTTGGGGCCGCTTTGTGGCAGTGTTGCCGTGTTGGAAACGGGTACAGACTGTGTTGGTTGGCTGGTATATTGGCTGGCTGGCAGGCTGGCTGATTGGTTGGTTGGACCACTTAGGTGCACACGGCAGCGGATGGACAGCAAGCAGGGAGGGGTTTGCGGGCACCCATTGCCGGCGCACCTTGTCGTTTTTCGATGTTGGATTGATGGGTTGCTGGGGTTGTTTTGTTTCACATCATGTTGTTCTGCAGTGAGTTTACCTCCGAGGAGTTCTCCTCGCCCAGGACCTTGTGGTTCTCATGTTTGGGGGTCAGAGAGTTGTGGATGTTGAGGGAGTCATCCTCCTTGGGCGGGGCCTTCACCGGGTCCTCCAGCTTGTTCTGGGAATTAGGATCATCCTACCCAAGAAGGGGTGGAGGAGGAGTGGGGGAATAAATTACAGTTAGAACCAAAGAAATCAATCAACCATCAGTCTGATTTTTAGTTACAACCCTGCTTATTGGTCGAGAACTGCCTCTGAGTTCATTTAAACTTTCTGCAAAAGAAAAGAGTGGACTTTCTTTATCACGAGAATTCTTCAGCAAACAGATTACCAATCGTTCCATATTAAGTAATTCTGTATTAACAATTTATGCCCAATGCCAGCATTCAGTGCCAGTTTAGGAAATATTTTGTGCTTTATGTACCAAGGCAAAGAAAGAATGTGGAGGTTGGAGTGGCAAATCGATATATGGCTACATCCAGCCACTATTCAGTAGTTTACATTATTAAAACCCACATTTTCCATAATGTTGACCAAGCATTTTTCAATAGTTTTTCAGTGAGACACACTCACCATAGTGTATTTTTCAGAAAAATGAATTCATGATTCACCCCAAGCACACAGATTCTGAGACGTCAGCACTGGCACTGAACCTAAATATTTATTTTACTGAATCATCCAATACTAACATTCCTATTCTAGCTACAAACTTAAAGAAAACAAAAATGAGCTTTGGCTCAACACATTTTTGATAAGTTTTAATTTGTCTTTAATTTCATGCATGGAAACAAATTGTCATGTTCTAATGTGGTGCTTTAAAGGACCACACTGCTGCTGTGTTTACTTTTTTCTTTTGCTTTTAAAGTTGGATCTAATGAGTTCCAAAAAGAATACAATCAGTACTACATCAAATAATACATAAAAGTAAAGATAGGTATTGACTGATTGATTTTTTTTGTCTGCACTTAATGGTTAACTGTGAACTGACATTTATCAGTGCTTGAACAGAAGAGCACAGGTGTGAGAGGTGAAATAAGGATATACTCAAAACAGCAAAATATAAATGAAAATGCATTATGTAATTTTAGGTTTTCACAAGCTTAGAAGGCCGAATGCCCTTTCTTGTGTGTAGAGCATGGGAAGCTGACAGATGCTTTGTGCATATATCAGTGTACGTGTGAATGTGTGTGGGGGGCTCTATTGTGCCAGATCGGCACCCTGAATGGAACAAAAAGTTCACTTGAATTTATGTATGTGTGGGAGCTCTATGTGACCATGTATAAGCGTTTAAGATTTAATATGTATTTTATCCATGTTTAAAAATAAAATGCAAGTGAACTGCTCAATATGGGCATTCAATGATTTTTCTTTAATTTTGTGCACTGAAACAGAATCTCAGCTAAATCTTGTGTCAGAATTGTGAAATAATGATGACTGAATTCGATTTACTGGAAACATAAAGCAACAATTGTTAAGGTTTAAGTAGCAAGAACCATTTTCCCCCTTGTGACAGGAAAACCTATCTGCCATGAAATGAAACCAACATAAGTTTTGCTGTGATGAGTATATATTCAAGCAGGTTTTGGGACCAGTCACAGAGAAACCGGTCCTTGACACTCTGGCAATCACCAGTTACTAGGGAAAACTGTGTATTTCCCGACTGCTGAATGGTTGCTGGCAGTTGCTGGGAAATCGGTTGCAACAGCCTCAGTTATGCAGGTCTAAAGACAAGTCAGGGATTCCCTGGCAACTACAGGTTGCTAGAAAAAAATGCATATTCTTTGTTAGTTGACGAGTAGTTGCTGACAGTGAAATTGGTCATAAAGAGATATACAGTACTGCACCAACAGCCTCCTTGTGATTTCCTTGGTTGCTAGTAGATTGCCATAGTTAGCCCTAGTTTGCAGGTAAGATGTCTTAAAGATGTCTGCAAATACTCAACTTACTTGCAGAGCTGAGAAAGTGCAACACAGAAAACAGAGAAAAAGAAAACGTTTAGCTTCAAAGTAAAAGTTGTTTTTTAAAGTTGCAGCACCCTTTTGAAACATGTTGGTGCAATCAAAGCAACTGTAAGGAGGTTTTTGATCCAGCACACTATTTGTGACCAATTTCACCTGATGACAGCCAGCAACCTCCAGCAACCTCCAGCAACCAGTTGCCAACTGGGAAACACACATTTTTCCCTTGCAGCCTCTGAATACCAGGGGTTGCCACACTTCAGTCACACTGGCTCTTCTATAGGCCTGTGTGGCTAAGGACTTAAAAGGTCAGCTAGATTTGAAAATTGCAATAATATGGTGAGCATCCAAAATGCATGATAATTCTTCACTTTAACCTCTTCAATCTGAAATTCATAAGCAAAATAGAACATTCATAACATTTAGTATACAGCCTATATAATATTTTGTGACTAGTTTAAAAAACGCTTGAATGCTATCATAATGTAAGCATGTAATAAAAAGGTTGTAATTTCTAGCATTTGTGAAAATATTTACAACTAAAAGTTTTATATTGGAAACAAATACAATAATCTATGATAATCAGTTTACACCTATCTTCATTAGAGTGTGTTATAAACAAAAAGTGATTGCAGAAAAATGCTGGTGAATTGGTTTGACTTTGGATTTGTAGTAAAAGCTTTAAATTCTGCAAAAAACACACGTATAAGCCTTTAAAAGCTGTCAGAATGGTGAAAAATACCATCAGGAAAAACAGAAGGTATTGAAAGCAAAAATAATTTTAGTAGCAGTCATTTCAGTGGTTTAAAAGCTCTGCTGTTTATCATGCTTGGCTGGTATGTTGTGTTTGGTTGAGGCGACACTGAGGTGAGCTGCATGAGCGACACCATCCACCCGCCCTCCTTACACCTTCAGGCAACCCAGGAAGCACATGCACATCCACATGCAAAACCCTTACAATACACCCCATGGACAGTGATGACCGCTCATGCAGTGCACCCAGCGTCTTCCTGCTTCACCTCCACCGTGACCATTTAGTGTCCCAAAACACAAGAAAATGAACAAAAGTAAACTAACCCTGTTTGATTATCTGTGGGTACCACCGTCATACATACCCACCGGGGGAGAAAACTGTTGTGTTTTAGAGGTTTCAGTTTAATTCATCTGAATTTAATTAAGGTCAGAGGGGAAAAATTGATTGCAGAGTCTATTTTAGCTCAGTTTTCCAGCCTCTTAGCTTCCATTAATTTTGCATGGCATCATCGACCCTACTGAGCTGAGGCATCCTGGGGCGTCAGCCTGAGCCTCTCTGTCACACTCACAACCGCAAGGGCGCACCCATACAGGCAAGCACAAACAGAGTATGTCGAGATAGACACATTCATTCAAACACGTGCGCACGCACACATCAAATTCCAGACCCTGGGGCCTGTGCCATTCACAAACACCCCCTAATTGAATGTTTGTGTTTAAATTCAATGGCACTTTTTAGAAAGGAAGAGCAGTGAGAGCATTTACCCGATGGCTGCTGGCCTAGATAGTAACTTCAGGCAAGACGTGTGGATACGTCACTTCCATGGTTACGGGATAGGGGCCCTCTTTCCTCCCGTCAGCGTGAAACTGTAAAATGTTTGTGTTTGTTGGATTTCAATGTTTTAGTGCATGGGTGGAGAGGGGTGTGGGCATTGAGTGGGCAGCAGTCACAGAGTCATCAGGACTTTTGAGTGGGTTTCATTTTGGGAGAGTGGGAACAGAGAAAAACAGGGCTTTGATGATGATGATGATGATGATAGAGGCACATGGACAGTTCCTGACGTCCTTCTCTTGTGTACTGGATTCCAATTTAGTTTAATGGTCCTGCAAATTGCATGAAAGCTTTGGGAAATAAATGAATATTGCACTTAAGATTCATTTGCAATCACTGTAATTTTAATATAATAAAACTTAGAGAAGTCTGTGATCTTTTTTGCCGTTGTTGCTAAATTAGGTGGTGACATCCCCATGCTAGTTAGGATGAATTTCACTTAATTCTAAACAAAATGAACGTTTATTTGGTTTTGTAATGTACTTGAGTTGGTTCCTGTTGTATATGTTGGGTTTGTTGGGTTTCTTTTTTGCTTTGGTACCTCTTATTTCTCTGCGTTTGTGTTCCTCTGTCTCTGTCATAATGTTTAGTGTCAGTCTTCGTGTCTCGATGTTAGTCTTTCTGTCTTTCACTTATTTCCTGTTTTACTTAGTTTTCTCTCAAATCTTGTTATGCTTTTGTTCCTTTCCCTCCTTTCAGATTGTTATAAGTTTCAGTCTGTGCCAGATCTTCAATGCCCCTCATGTATATGTCTATAAAGCCTCCCTATGTCCCCTCCATGTGTTTCACTAGTGCTTGTGTTTCGGTTTTTGGACCTATTTTGGTTTCACATTTGAACTTTGTGTTTCTGGGTTTACATCACCATTAAGAGTCCTGCATTTGCGTCCTCTCTCCACCCCTACCTAACCTGACATAAATACTCTTTGGTCATTATTAAATGATAAATCCTAAGCCTCTCCACACTTGCCCTACTCCCACACTATTTATGGTTGCCAAAGTCAGAAATATTTAAATAATAAACATAGAGGGTTTTTGTTAAGTAAAAGAGTAAATATGTTTTGGATCTTGTCAGAGACCTGAATTTAAGGATTTAGTGTTTTAGCTATAAAACATTTTGATGGTGTTGTATTTATGTATCAATATTTTCTTCAGTTTTTTCTCTGCAGCTGATTAACAGTGTTTAAGAGTCAATACACCTTTGTGTGTTTTAGCATTAGCATTATGCATGAACACACATCATATTAAAATATTTGTACTGGAATGCATGTGTGTCTGCTAATATTTGCCTGCTTGTATTAAAAGGAATGCCACCACGGATGTGTATACATAGCTGTTTGAGTTTACTGACTGATGTTTGCCCCTGAGTGGATATGTGTCTATATAAGGACTGTGCAGAGTTAGGGGGAAGCACAGGGTGAGGCAGGCAGTCGGGACACTGCACAATGCGGCTGTGACTGTGTGACTAATCCAAAAAGGAATAGCATGGCAAGCATCACTCCAACATCCTGACTTGGATCTGAATATGGAGTATTTTGAGTTTTAATCATATGCTACATTGTATGCATTTTATCAATTCAATTCAATTTCATTTACATAGTGCCAAATCACAACAACAGTCGCCTAAAGGTGCTTCATATTGTAAGATAAAGATCCTGAAATAATACAGAGAACCCCCAACAATGAGATGACTCCCTATGAGCAAGCACTTGGTGATAGTGGGAAGGAAAAAACTCCCTTTTAACAGGAAGAAACCTGCAGGAGCAGGCTCTGGGAGGGGCAAACATCATATAGTCTTATGTCTTTTAAAGGCCTGTGCTGAAGTGGTGTGAATTCCCCTAACGAAACAAGTCACTGAATAGGAAGTTGGGTCTTACCAACAAATAATTATTAGTAGAATTAATCATAAAAGAAAAATTTCTTTGGATTTTATTACTGCAAATGGTTAAGTACCTGTATGCACTCACACTTACCTTTTTATTATTTATTTATTTAAGTGATTCTAAAGCTGCGTCCTTTCTCGAAAAATTTGGACAGTCACATGAACCATAGCAACAACAGTTCACGGCTGTCACAATGACCTACAGAGAAGTCAAATTTAAAGTCAGAAGTTTTCAACTATCTACTTTATTATCGAGATCAAAGATTAATCGCAGAGTTTGTTGTTTTAAGACCACATGGATCACACTCTGCACAAAGGATCATAAGAATGAAATCATTTTTAAAGAGAGTATTTAGTATTTTTTTTTGCTGATTTACACATCAAACCTGCAGCCTTTGCACTTCAGGTTAATTCTGTTATGATAAGTCAGTCTGAGAGCCAATTCAGTCAGTGGAAATGAAATCCTCTTAGAAATTACAGCCAGCTCTGCCTGGTCAACTCATTTTCTGTGTGGAATTTATTTAGTATTGACAGAAAACAATTTCATTTCAGGGTTTGCTGCAGAGAAAACTGTGTGGCTGGACTCTGCTGAATTGCTGTGAAGGGAAGATTAGGGACAAGTGGGTTCAATCTACCACGGTGAATGAAACACAAAGCGTTCTATTACTGCCGGGAAACTTTGAGTGTTTTTTGTGTTATTGTGCAGAAATGGCATTGTGTGAGGGGGTTCAATTTCTCTGTAAATTCGTCTTTTTCTGAATGGTATTTCTTCTTCCATTAAAGCCTCAGCATGTGCGCCTGTGTGTGTTATGGAGGTGGTACAGTGGCTGTCTGGACATGTGACAAGGTCCTCACAAGGTCAGCAGCTCCTTGTGGCAGCAGCGACGCTGTTTTTATGCCTTTGTTAGACTGGATTTTTTAACTTCTAGGCGTTGGATCTTTATTGCTGGAGGAACTATTCTTTTGGCTGTTGGTTGCATTGTGTTAACTGATCTTGTTTTATTTACATTGTGATTTTTTTCTTCTTCCAGAGCAACGTTCTTTACTGGTTTCCATAGATTTTCCATTCAATTCTAATTTCACAGTACTCACTCTTTTATCGCAAGGTGATAAACAGACCTAGAGGGATTTAGCTATTCTAGAAAACTCTGGGTAAACCATGAGCTCCAGGAATCACCTAATGGTAAATAATTAAATTATATCAGACTGCTTAAAGCATCTGCAATAATTTAGTTTTTTTTTTTCCATTTTTAAATATAAAAAACAGAAAAAAAGTAACCAATTTAAATGCTATGTGTTACAAAAAAATGCTTAAAAAGGGTTAAAGCGCTACTTTAGTATCTCACTTTCATAAAATATCATGTGACAGATTAACAAAAGAATAGTCAGATTAAAGCCGGCATGTCTAAAATATTCTCTTTTTTCTGTCTTAAAAACTGAAAATAAATGAAACTTTGCATTCAAAGAAGACATTACTCCATTTTCATGAGCTAGCTAGCAATTTTTTTCAAAATCTGGAAGTAGAATATTAGTGTAGAGCCCCTCAAATTTGAAATATATATATATATATATATATATATATATATTTAAATGTGCCTTACACTCGCAGGGCCTTCATGAGTTAGTGTGACCCACGAGTCCTAGTGCCAGTCTCAAGCCTGGATAAATGGGAGGTTTGCATCAGGAAGGGCATCTGGGGTAAAATCTAACCAATCTGATCTGTACACTGTGGTGACCTCTCAGGAAATAAGGGAGTAGCCAAAAGTAATTACCTGCACAAGTCAAAATTAAATGGTTTTTTTTTTTGCCCTTTAAAAAAAAACTGTCAGTTTAATGCTACCAAATAAGTTATATTTGCATCCATTTGGCTAACACATACTAACACTGCTTAAAAAAAACAAAAACAAAACCAAAATAAACACCTGAAGACCATAAAAGCTGGAAAATTAAGGGTATTATATAAAGCCATACTTTTAATCCTTATGAATATTAAATGGAGCCCAAAGTTTACCAAATGTAAATTTGTCAGGTCAACACTAAATATTGGCTGTCTTTGTTAATTTTAGTTGTGTGTTCTGCTCTAACATAGCATGTTTTTCTGACTTTACTATCCCTTTTTATTTTGGCTTTTATTGATTTTGTGGGTGGGAAAGGCTCAGATTGATTCACTGATAGTTGAAAAGGGTGATTGACAGGGCCACAGTAACAATGAAAGAGCTGTTTGGGAAGGCGGAAGAGAGGATCGGGACTATCTAACATTTGGGATTCGATCTTACCTCACAGTCGGACTCCTCTTTGGTCTTACACTCCCAGGTGTATCTGCTCATGGTTTTCTGAGGGGAGGGGGATGGGGCAAAGGGTTATACTCCTCAAAAACCATACAAGGCATCCTCAGAAAGACAGATAAGGACGGACAGAGAAAGAAGGAGGGTGAAGCGGAAAGAAAGAAAGAGAAGTAGCGAGAGGCACGGCAGATCAGAGGTGATACAGAGAGATTAAGTGGCAAGAGAGGCAGAGGGAGAAGAGGGAGGCAGACAGGAAGAGATAGAGACAGATAAAACAGAGAGAGAGAGATGGAGCACTGGAGACAGAGACCAATAGTAGGAGTAACTAGACTTCCTCTCGGATGTCAGCTGATATTCCCAGCTGGCTACAGATGCGGACTCTGGTGCTGCCTGGTTGTAACTCTGTATCACCACAGTACGTACAGTTTTGGATATTTCTGTTCAGGTCTCAGCCTTCATAGCACAGACACTGCGCTGTTAGTTTGGAAGGGAATTCAGGGTATTTGCTTTATTAGAGGATTATTTGGGGTTTATTTGGGGAAAACTGGTGAGTTCGTGTGGTTTTTGGTTTGGGTAAGTTCATATGGAAAGGTCAGTTTTGTATGTGGTTGGCAAACCTGTTGCAAAATTAATCTGGGTTGAATAGTAGTTGGAAACTTTAAGATACTGTAAGATACTAGAGAAGGAAATCAGTTACATAAGTAAATGATTTAATAATCACTTGCAATATTTTATATATTCTGATTTATTTCTTTTACCCTTGGACACCCTCACTCTCAATAGCACTAGCATTTTTTTTATTTAACGTTCATTCGAAACACTGGAAATCTTAATTCAGAATACAAATATAAATTAATAGACCTGCAGGATAAATATGTGAAGCCTGACATTGCTACGGTGATCGTAACCCAGCCTTGTGCTTAAAGGTATATTTTTGTAAATAAATATTATCCTTCTCACCAAATACTGTGATGGAAAATATTTGCACAACAGTCCTAAAGGCATTTTTACATTTCCATGTTTGCTAGCCTGTGGGTTCTTTTTTCACTGTCTTCTCTGGCAAATTCCTGCATTTCTTGGTTCATTTTCACCAGCTAACTATAAGTCAGTGATATGTATGACACTGCATCAGAAATGTGTACTATACATAATCGTCAGAATTATGTGTAGATCTCACAGTTTAGCTTAAATTGTGCAAACAGTTTACAAATACTATTCAACCCAATGATGAGAGGTAATTTGCAGGGTTTGATGGGTTGTCCTGAGTTAGGAAGGAGAGCTAAGAGACGATGTTAGAATACGATGATGTTTTTTTTTTTACTGCTTTGAGTTTTTAGATATTTCAGGGTTATAAATGGTAAACGGTATTTAGGTGTGGTTACAATGAATGGTTGTGACAGTTTTCCATCTAAAAACTGCTAGCCTATGCTGTCGCATAATATTAAAGATAATCATAAAGTAAAAACAAAAAAATTAAACAAAACAAAAAACCCGAAAAAACCTACGAAGTTGTTAGAGGGTGGTACCACATTTTCAAAAGGTTTAAAATCTGAAAACAAAACAAACTCTTTACCAGTTGTAGCACTACAACTACCCATGCTGCTACAACGTTAGCGTTAGCTCTACAAGCTACCCATGCTTCAGTTAGTGAGGTACCTGTCGAATCTCTGCTGCCTCCTTCAGGCAGCAGCGAGACGTTGCATCTCAGATGTTTATCCTGATAACCCCAACCATGTCCAGGAAATATCCCTTAAAAGCTTACCTGGTTCTGGGAATCCTTTCCCCATTTTCTCCTCCCCCAGAAATCCAGAAAACCCTCCCATTTCCCCGCCCACTTTCAGGATAAACAAGTCAAGCAGACAATTTGTTAAAAGTACAGATTTCTTAGCAGCAAAGCAAAGCTGCGGTGGCTGATATGGCCACTGGGTGGCGCATATTAGCGACAGAGCAGGCATGCTATGACATCCTGATGCAAGAGGTGATCAGAAAGAGATGGGATAGGGAGGGGTCACAGAGGGGAGTTTTTTGTTTTTTTCCTTATAGTAATCAGGGCGGTGGCTCAGTTTGCAGCTGCATTATGAAAACAGTCCATAAACATTCAGACTACATGGTTTCAGGAAATCAGTGTTTTTTGGACACTATGCAGACAAAATAAATTAGGGAACTGTTTTAGACTTTGCCTAAGATAAGAAATTATAGGTTATTTCCAGCCATTCTCACTATTTCAAGTTTTCATTGTACTTGAACTATGCTATGTTGTAAAATAGGATAAATAAAAACTACACCAACAAACTAAATCAATAAACAGAATCAAACTATAAGCCTTTACAAGAGTTGTGTTGCAATGGTAACGGGCTGCAAGGGCTCAGTTACTCCTTGGGTATTTATTTCTATGATTCATTACAGTCCATAATTCAATTCGATTCAATTAAATTTTATTTATATAGCGCAAAATCACAACAAAAGTCGCCTCAAGGCGCTTCATAACCTAACAGCAGACATCTAAGTCCACATATTTGTAGCTTGTCAGTGATTTTGAAAACAGCATTTGTATGACATGCGGGACCTTTGTGTTGGTTAATGAGAAACTTGTTTCACATTGTAAAGACATTGTAGACATGACGATCCACGACAGGAAGTGTTTCAAAAAGGCGTATTCTTCAAGTTTCAATCAAATTAGCTTTTCTCATTGTGTTAAAATGATAATTGAAAATGCAGTGTGTAGATCTACAGTTGCTAAAGGTCCTTGACTATCTGTGCAGATATTACAAATATAAGTCAGGACATGACTTCATTGTCATGGGTACCGTATATAGTACAGAACAGCATATTTTCACATGTTTATGCTCTTTAACTTGAAGTCGTGTTAAATTTAAATTTTAAAATGTAAGAATTGAGACATTTAATGCATTTTTCTTGTTTTTCCAGGAATTGAAATGTATATATGGGATGAAATTCAACTTGCAGATGATGCAAAATAGCTTCTAATGTTATGTGAGTTTTCATCTTGGTTCATTAAAATAAGAATTTGAGGTATTACAAAGACAAAAAAACTAAACAGGAAAACCTGTAGAAAAAAAAGAGTGTGATTTGTTTGTGATAAACAGGCTCAAATTTAACTTCAAAATTAATTCATGTGATATTCTGATTAATGGATTAAATTTGTTCTTAGATAAAATCCTATGAATGTGAGGGTAGAAATTATTAGAGTGCATGGATGCCCGCTCGCTTTTATTGCATTTAGATTTCCTGCAGTATTTTAGAAAACTCCCACCATTCTTTATTGCACTATGACCACTCCCATCCCCCTCCTTTAGCATTTCACACCTCGGAGTATTGGAGAATACTCATGCCCATGCATTTGGAGGAGAGTCGAGGGCCCGGGCAGGATTTGGGGGAGATGCAGAAAAAGGGGTGAGAGATAGAGGCGAGAACCACGTTACCTGACAGATAATGTTATCATAGTAAGCCAATGCACGGGCATGAGGGACGTTAGGAGGGGTGTCGCACAGTTTCCTTACATTTGGGTGGGAGCCCTCAGCGATGGTGGACAGCGAGAAATTATCATTGTGCTGCTCCGATGAAGGCCGGTACTTACTGCTGGGCATCAGAGGATGGGATGGAGAGGATGATGAGAAAAAAGAAGGAAACAATTAGGAGAAGAAAGATGGAAAAAAATAAAGATGTTGAGAAATTCAGAGAAGGAAAGAATAAAATACAGAGCACAGCAGCGAGGTCAAAGATGAAAGTGAAAAGATGTGAATTTGGGAGGACAAAAAAAAAGAAGGTTGGAAAAGAGCGAAGATGAGGAAAGAAAGAATGACAGTAACGAGAGTAATGGTAGGAAAATTGCAGGGCCAGGTTTGGAAATGTAAGTTGCCAATTTGAGGATCCAGCAAGTAAAAAAGGGAGATGCAGCAATGATGTGAAAAAGAAAAGGGCATTAGGCGACAAGAAGAAGACAAATGGAGAGATGGTAAAACAAAATGGGATCAAAGGAGAAAATATCAGTGGAGGAAAAAGTGAAGAAAATGACAAATTTAGGGAAAGATTACATTGTTGACGAAAAAGATAGAAGGGGAGAGAAAAAGCAAGAAAGCAGCATTAGTCAGACAGCAAAAGATTAGGACTTCTGCTTGTCAGAAAAAATCAGACACAAACATTTTATCTGTGATGCAACGAACTAAGAATAAAAGGATACCTGGATCAGTCAAGAGGCTTCACCTTGACTAACATTTGACCAATGATTGTTTAAAACAGGGAAAAATCCAAACAAGTTAAAAACATACTTTTGTGTAGATTTGCTTTTTCTCAACTCAGCTGACACGACTGATGCAACTGATCTGTGTTAATAAAATCTAGGAAAATAAAAATCTCTACCATACAAATACATTATACACATCCCCCGCCACAATATGAAGCAGTATCGAGTCTTGGACTGTAAAAATATCTGGTGGTTACAGGTTGCGAAAAGTCTGGATCGTCCACCTACAACATCGTTCAAAACCCTGTAAAATGAAACCTGCTGTTTTCAATCAGCAGTTTTCAGAAAGGAATTAGAAATGCGAGCACTGATGTAACAATCTTTTATTTAATCAGACACTAATGGGGTGAAATTACCTGCTTTCACACATCACTTCCCTGATCAGAACATGGATGTAGGAGAAAAAAATCATTATTCTCCTAAAGAAGCAGCTGTATATCAGCTATTTTCAGCAAAAGGCATGCAAAATCTGCACCAGGTCCTAAAATTTTAATGCTCTGATGTTAGATTTTTAACTTTTTTACTACAGTTTTATTGGCTTGATTGATTATTATTTTTTATTTATTAGCATTTTAAGACTATTTTTGTCACTGTTACAATAAAAAGCAGTTAACTACTTCTGGCTTCTCCCCTATTCACAAGGGGCTGCTACAGCAGGTAGCTCCGCATGTTTGATTTGGCAGATTATTTACACCCAATGCCCTTCCTGACTCAATCCCAAAGGGATTTGTATCTCCTCCTGGGATGGAACCAGGGATTCATATGGAATTGCACAAAAATTAAAAAACAAAAAAAACAAAACAAAACAAAAAAAACTGCCTTTTAAAAAAATGAAAGAGTAAATAAATTGTGGCTAAAATCTAATATTTTGTTGACCCATCCATCCAACCCAACTTCATCTGTGTATAGCTCAGATTTCCTTTTCTCCTCTGATGATAAGAAACATGTATTGAAAATTCCTGCAAAGTATTTCTTTTTTCCATCTTACGCCATAAAGGAACATCTTTTTACTGTATGTTAGGTTACTAAGCACACACAATGGAGCACTGACGACATATGCAGTATGGTTTAAACTACGGCGCTTCTGTCATTCACCATCTAATCTGTCTCCTGAAAACGAGGTGTACTGCTGTGAAACAGACACAGATACACTCTGGCTTTTCTTTCATCTCAGGAGAGAAACAGCAAAGAGGAATTCCCTTTCTATTTTCTTCCACTTCAACTTCTTAACTCAAAGAGATGTGTGTCTCAGAGGTCAAAGCAGACAGTAGCGCAGTTTCATAGATTTGTCTTCTCAGCTGTTATTTGTCCCACGCACATATTAACCTTTACCCTGAGCCTCTTAACATTTTAAATCCCTTTCTTATCTATAGTTAAACAAAAGGCTGTGATCTACTTACTACACAGACACACACAAAAAACACTACTGCTTCTCTGATCCGCATTCCTGAGATTTATATTTGATGAACCACAGAACAGGAAAAACAAGGTAATGACATGAGAGGGGGAGACACTGAAGTGCATCACCAGCTTTGGACCGTTCACTCTGCTGTCTTTCTGCCAATGGCTGTTAAAATGCTGCACCTAAGATAACAAATATATATTTACTAGGGGTGCAACAATACACAAAATTCACGGTTCGGTTCGATACTTTGGTGTCACGGTTCGATATTTTTTCGATCCAAAAAAAATGTTCATGCCTTTTTAATTTGTCATTTATTAAATTTTCACGGCACATTCTGCACCACATCTCTGTGCGTTCATCATTTGTTTGAAGCCAGCTCACCTCCTGCAACTACTTTTCCGAGAATACGTGCTTCTTTTGTGGTTCGGACTCCTTCTGACATTTCTTTGGAGGTGGAGGAACATCACAGTAATTGCTTAAAGGAGCTTCTTCGACATCTTTAAGAGTTCTAAACAAATGTCTGTCCTCCTCCTGAAAATCTTATGTATGCAAACACGCGTTGCAACTTCTTATCTTGTGTGCGTTTTTTATGTTGACAGCGAATGCGCACCTGCGGACCACTTATGTGCACCCCTGGTTATATAGCTCATCATATCGCAGCCACAGAAATTCTTTTGTCCATGAAATCATAAAGCTGCACTTTCTTTTTGCCTTATAGTCTGATTTGTCCTAACTTTTCCGTTTTGTGGTAAGCTTTTCTTTGGCTGTCACTTCTTCACCCTGACCTGTCTTATTTGGTTCAGCAGAACTAAAATATTGTGGCGAGCTCAGACAACGAGGAGACGGAGGTATCGTTTGGTCTTGCTTCCCGTGAGCTAGCCAGGGAGCACAGCCGTTTATTGACATCTGCAGAAGAACACTGCCGCTAGCTAACTGCTCAGCGCGGCAACAGCACAGTAACAACAACAACAACAACAACACACAGGGCGCCCTCTGACCCCGGAAGGACACACCGTCGCAGCGAGAGGGCGTCACCCGTCACTATGGCAACATAAACAAAACATAACTGTACAAACAGAACCCCGAACAGCCCTGACCCGCTACATAGCCCCCACCTAAGGGGTCAGTCGTCCCCGACGACCCCATTACCCCACACAAAGTCCTGCAAATGTCCAGGTGCCTTCTTTTGGCGCACCAGCCGGTCACGACCGGCGGGGGAAAAGTCACTCGGGTCAGAACATGGGGTGCCACCATCATCCCACTTCTGACACCAATGTGGCGAGCTCAGACAAGGAGGAGACGGAGGTGTCGTTTGGTCTTGCTTCCAGTGAGCTAGCCAGGGAGCACAGCCGTTTATTGACATCTGCAGAAGAACACTGCCGCTAGCTAACTGCTCAGTACGGCAACAGCACAGCAACAACAACAACAACAACACACAGGGCGCCCTCTGACCCCGGAAGGACACACCGTCGCAGCGAGAGGGCGTCACCCGTCACTATGGCAACATAAACAAAACATAACTGTACAAACAGAACCCCTGAACAGCCCTGACCCGCTACAATATATATCCTGCTGCTTTTACACACGCACTCACATAAAGCTCAGCGATTCTCTGCACGATCAACCTCTCACATGTTTAAGCTTGCTGCGGGAGATTTCACTTGTCATGTTTGCATAGTAAGCTAACGATTGATAAGACGATGTCAGAGGAATTGGTGCGCAAATTATCATCACTCACCAATCAGTACTGTCGCTCTCTATACACAGTTCGCACGATTGCAAAGTGAAAGCAAAAAACAAGCGCAAATTCAAACGCGATTTCAATATGTCACATATTGACAGTGGCTCACCGATGCCAATGACGTAATTACCCAGCTACATTTCCGAAAGAATGCAAAAGCATTGACATATATTTTCCTTCCTACGATAGCCCGACGGGCAGGGCAGAGATAGATTTTGGTAGCCCAACTGGAAAAATCGCTAGCCCTGGGACGTTGGGCAGGCGATTTTGCGAACCCTGTATCTGATTGAGGAATCACTCATCTTTGGAAAAGAGAGTTTATTACAGAGAAATGGCTCTTTCCAAAATAAAAGCTATACTATACACTTCTTCTGGGCTATATTCTCAGCAGCATATTAAACATATCAGGTTCCCATAAGGAGAATCATGTGCTAACGGCTGTCTAAATGACTTGGGTAAAGTTTGTAGCATGCGTGTTTGTTGTTTTTGTCTGCTTCCACTTGTCTTTGCACTAGGATGATGTCGGTGTAAATATGCAGTCATATTCGTTGTGTTCCCACTAGTGCTGTCAGCGTAAATCTCGTTGAAATGACGTTAACGCCACAACACGGCAAATCTCTGTTAACGAGCTACTGCAGATCACCCGTGCATGGGGCTGGACGGCCAACATGTTAACGAGCTAACTGCGCTAACACACTAGCTCCCACCCATGTAATTGAGCATTGCCTGGCACATCCAACATACTGTTTTACTTTAGTCCATGACGCGCTTACCTTCAGGGTCATACGTCACATGAAAACCAAAATAGTTCCAAACGCCAGATCTGAATGAGGGTGGGGGAGGTTCAATTTGCCATGTTGCAAGGAGAGCTTAACTTCTGTCTGGCTAGCTTGCCCTGCGCTCAGTGAATCTGCGTTCGACTACTCCGCCTAGGCTGCACTGTCGAGCGCAGATCCACTGAGCGCTCAACACAGACAGCATCGTCAGAAGGAAAGTTGATAAAATAAATTAAAAATGTATTTTGTATTGTTCATACATATGCGTACCGAACCGGAAGCACTGTATCGAACGGTTCTATATCGATACGAGTATCGTTGCACCCCTAATATTTACATACTTGGTGCAGAGTTTTGTGCAGATTCACAAATGAAAAACTGCACAATTAGCCATATAGCAGCTACAGGTATCATGACGTTTTCTACCTGCCTAAACAGGCTTTCCTTAATATTATTTCCTTCACAATAATGAGCCCTAATATATCCTACAGGTCTGGTAATTTTTGATTATTGAAAATTGCCAGTGACAAGTACAGGGGGTGATAAATTGGTCACTAAATGAACATACTGGTAAAGCTGGAAATTAGTATCAAAGAATTAAACGTAATAAACAATAAACTGCAGTATAACGTAATAAAAACATGCATATGTAGTCTGAGCAGTTAAATACATAACTTGAATCTATCAGACAGGTAAGGGTAATGAGTATAGTGCTTATGATAAGTCAGACAGACCAAGGTTGAAACAGTCGTTCTGGATTTTGAAATAATATCCAGATTATTTGTCTTGAAGAAGGTCTGGGTGGATGGATGGGTCAATCTAACTTCATACTGGTGCTGTCATTTTGATTGAATTTGTCTTATTGTTACTGTTATAGCATCTACTGATGTTTAATTCTAACAAATTAGCATTCATAAACTTAAACATATTATTTCCTAAAAGTGAAACCAAGTTTGTTTTTTTTGGGGTGGGGGTGAATAGTAACTATGTAACAATTGATTCAGGATCCTATGTTTAATCTCATTCCAGCATTTGTCATTAATGACAATGAGCAGCTTCAGTTAGTATAAACAGCATTACATGAACAAACTGGTATTCAGCTTGATTCCAGATAGGTGACGCCTATAATTTGATCATTTAAATACTCGAGATAGAAAAAAGCTCATTACTGTTCAGATAGATGAAATTCCCTGAGGAATTTGAAAATGCTTCATAACACTTCATCAATCTCTTCCTCCTCCCTCCCGTTCTCTCTTTTTTTCCCCCTGCTCCATCTTCGACCAGGATGTTGGGTCTGATCTCGACTGCGGCAGAGAAACACTGCAATTACCCAAAGCAGATGGGGGAGTGTGGGAGTCGCATGTATTCATGAGGCTTGTGAGAAGCACACACTCTCCTCTGTGTCACGTTGAGATTTTTTCTCTGTATCCGCCCTCTTTTATTCCTCTTTCACTTTCTCTTTCCTGCAACAGTCCCTCTGCCTGTTTCATCCTGCCCTCCTTTCTACTCCCCTAAAATGTCGCCCTTCGCCTCCTTTTCTCCTTTATGCTCTCTTGCTTCTTTCTCCTTTCTTGCTCCTCTTCGATTTCTTTTGCCGACCACTTGATGAGGCTCTGTTGTCTCTTTCATGGTGCACCCTACCGCTCACACCCCTCAGGTCGCACAGCTGTATGTAGGTCAACCCCGCCTCCGCCTGTTTCTCCCAGCCTCCCTCCCCTCTGCCTGTTCAGACTGCCCTACTTTCAGCTGGATCCAGAGTACCACTGACATCACCCTATCCCCCCCTTTTTTAATTTCTGCTCACTAGCGTTACAGCTGCTACTGACTGCACTACTTTTCCTTCTCACCATCATCCTCATCGTCCATAATCTCCATTACCATGACTAGCAGGAAGATAACCTTCTCAGTGAAGCTAAAAATAAACACTATAGCGTGGGATCTGGTGATGAGGAGTCGGTCCTTGGGTTCACATTTGCATCCGTGATGCTTCTCATCCACAACGGCTCTGTTGCTAGGGAGATCATCACTAAAACGCCAGGACTGGCAAAGCAATGCCGAAACAACCCCCACCCACTCTTCTTGTATTCAGTCCAGCCCTGCAATCTGTCTGTCACTCTCTTTTTCTCCTTCACTGTCCTGTATATCAAAGAATCAGCCTTTTTTCGCGTTGTGCATTTTTACAAGTGTGTCCCGTGGTTACAGAATAAGGTCCCTCATTGACTCCATAAATTGTCCTGAACACGACTAACAATGTGTGTTTTAGAGGCCAAAGCAGTTCCTATATTAGAGCATTTTTAGTTAATTCTTTGCAACACATATATACATATACAGGTCTTCAAATATCCCAAGTATTATCTTCAGTGGTCAGGTCATTAGATACATGGGAGTGATCTGTGCAATCTAACTGAATCCAGCACAGCTCTTCTGCCCCAATGTTTACTGGTATGACACACATTCACATAAAAACACACATCTTATAGGTGTTAATTCAAATCATTTAGGATGCAATGCATTAAAGCTGTGAAAAATGACCAGGATGTTCAGGAAAATCTCTTTTATCAAAATAAAATCCATTATTTTGTTGTAGAAAGGTATCAGCATCCTTTAATATGTCACTTTTTCAAAATAAAAGCCCCCAATTACTTTTTTAACAAAAAAAATGTGTGTTTCTAATGTTCTGACCCCATATTGCATTTTGAAGTATGCACAAACGTTTCTCATTTTTAAGTCTTATTCTTTAATGTTTAATTTTCTTATTTCTTGTGATTAAACTAAAAACTAAACGTTTTGATATTCATTACTTTTGGTTCAGTCTGCAAAACTTTACATCTGAACTTTTAAAGAGCTCTCTGTACACTCTAGTTACATCAATGTAATTAAAGATGCAGTGCAGAGTAATTACTTCAGTGACTGACTGAAAAAGAAATGCTAATCGTTCTCCAGTGTCTCAAGATTTCATGATTGCAAAATGCTCGACACATCCCCGTGTGCTGTAAGAAACTAAAACAGTTATTTTTTCCAAAATTTTTTAAAGCAGTTCAAAAATGAGGCCGGTCAATTAATCATAAAACATTAGGCTGAAAACATTTTTAAAAATCTGAACCACATGAAACCATTCAACCACAGTGGTGGTGGAGAATCCTTCACATCAAATATGCTTCATGCATCAAAAACACTTGCGATGCCTCAAAACCAGAACAAAACCTTTCCTGCTTTTCTTCTTTGCACTGCCTGCCGCATCTATCTTGTCATCAGTTTTTCAGCCGGCTGCTCGCCATCAGCTCTCCATGCTGCCCCTCCCACCCCTGGCTTCCTCCTACATTCCTTCAGACTGTCCTCGTCTCTTTGCCTTTTCTTTGTTGGCTTTTCCCTTCTCCTCCTACTTTTATACCTGTATTTTTCTTTCTTATCTTCACTTTAAATAGCGTTAAACTATTCTCTGTCCTAGAAACTGGATTCAGACTAACCTCGATTTTTGACTCTATAACCAAGCATCCTATTAACCTCAAAGGTTTAAGTCTATGGTAAAAGGACATTATTCATTTATTTCCACTGTTGTCAAAAATTTTGACACGTGTTAAAAATACATGAATTAAACACAAATAAAAAATCAGTTGCTGTAATATTTAAGCTAATTTTTGCCTATATATTTGTGT
The DNA here is from genome assembly GCF_900408965.1 of Simochromis diagramma. Taxonomy (NCBI): domain Eukaryota; kingdom Metazoa; phylum Chordata; class Actinopteri; order Cichliformes; family Cichlidae; genus Simochromis; species Simochromis diagramma. Next base: position 13,495,309 of record NW_024386860.1, read on the forward strand.
TCTCCTTGCTTTGCATGACTCTCAGTTCAAAATAATCCTTATATATCATACACTGGGCCTTTGTCTAGCCCATCTATATGAAACAGGTGGTTTTAGTTCATCCCCCCATATGAAGCTCACGCTCTGTCTTTGACATCAGACAGTTGAAAAAAAATCTGTGTGAAACTGGGTGTTTAAAACATTCTGGTGCCCGAGCTTTTGGCTCACAAGGATTAGTTCATTAGTGCATATACTGAACTCATTACTTGAAATTTTGGGCCATGTTTAATGTGGCCATTTCACCTCTGTCATAGTATGACAGAAAATAAGGAAAGACTCTGCTGTCTGTTTTTTACATACAAACAAAGTTCACAAGCTTAGCACTCCTTTTTTAAAGTACAACATATTAATCACACATGTGGCTAGAACTGAATAGAAAGTGGCATAACATGACTTACACAGATACATTCATGTGAAAAGGAATGTTTTCACATGTCACTGTGCAGACCTGATTTCCTGTCCAGTACACCCTGTGATTCTAGATCCAACCTAAGCACCAATAAATCAAAATAATTAATTACTGTGTGATTTGGCAGTTTCTGACATTGCTGTAGAGGTATTTTAGTCCACACTTCTTTAAGTTGTTGCTTTAGCTCATTTAGATCTTTTAAAATTCACCTTTCCACCATTCTGTTGTAGATTTTCAGTTGTGCTTAGGATCATTGCCCAGTTTCTGACAAGCTTTATACAGAGGTCGTGATCAATTCAGTGACTGGCTGCAAAACAAGCCCAAATAACCACCCAGCGAAACATCTGCATGTCGTGATTGTGGTTATGCAGTCGCTGTACTGCTGCAGAAAAGCTGCATTTTCACTCTTTCGTCCTTGAGCTCAGCACTGAATCTCTTTTACTTCAAATGTTCTGAGTCATTCTTTCCTGAAAACTTTGCTGTGAGATATGAGAAGTAATTGCTGTAAAAAAAAATAAAATACACAAGCATTTTCTGCAGCCCTGTCTCTGAGAGAGGAAGACTCATGTTATTGTTTACCTCACCTGCCTTTCTTTTTTTACGTTTCTAATATTTTCTGTAATTCTGCTACGAGCCTCTGACATTTTACGAAATCTTCACTCTGTGATTTCAGCTCCCTTTAATCACCTCTAAACATCTAAATTAAAATGGTGCAACATTCTTAATTAACATGTAACTTTTACAAAAAACAGAAATTGTTTCTCAAATAATATCAAGTTTGGGTTTGGGTCCCTTAAATTAATCAGAGATTGTTGTTGTAGGTCAGTGCTCTCTAAAAAGAGGCAGGATCCCTCAATGGGAGGTGCTTATCATACTCATTGAAATTCTGCTGTTCTTGGTTCTTATTATTATTTTCAGTCTTTGCCTCCTGTTGATCAACATGTTTCACAGCCAAACTTCTGAAAACAATCCTGCTGCAGGTTTTAAACTCTGTACTTTTTCCTTTTTCTTATTGTACACCACTGATTTCATCACTTGCTCAGACGTGCTGGTCCAAGGACCTTTCAAACAGATCTTTTTTAGATTCCTTCTACCAAACTTATTTTCCCCTGTGCTCTCTCTCTGCATCAGCCGCTCTCTGTCGTTTCACACAAACACAAGCCAGGGTGGCACTTTGGCCCAACGGCAGTGCCAGCCAATAAACTGTTTTCTGGTTGAGTCATCGATGGAGGGAGTAATGTACTGCAGCTGAGACACAGCGACTGCCGAGTAGCTGATAATAAATCTGCTGCATCATATTGCCCAAAGGCCCCAGTTTTTAGTTTTGTTTGACTGATCTTTTAAAGTAAAAAAAAAAAAAATGAAGTAAGTGAAAGTTGAGTGTGGAGTTTGCAGGATACATGACAGAGGGGATTTTATCTGTTTATTTCTTCTTCAGAATTTCCCTACTCAGCGGACTTAAATCATCTTTTATTTTGTTCTCTGGAAGCTCTTGTTTGCATTACCAAAAATATGTCTAACACGCAGAGGCTGGTGGTATTGCCAGACAGAGTGAAGATAGAATAAACAACTAGATCCTTTCTTTTTGAGCTGGATGAAGATCCAGTATTTAATAAAAATGGGAAGATAAACAACTTCCAGGTTTTTTTTAAATAAAAGGAAGATTTTGAGATTTTGGATTATTCGTTATCAGTACTGAAGAGTTAGAAGGGCAAAGATATGTATTTTTAAAGTGAATAACAGTACAAGGTGAGCTTTGCATATCAAAGGACTTGGTTGTGTCTGCCTAGCAGCACTTCTAAAGCGAAAAGTGACTTCAAATGTTACTTTGGCAAGAGCCAAGTCACCCATTCCCAAATATATAATTTAACACTTTTAAAAAAGTATTTATGAGAATCTAAACCAGGGGTGGGCAATTCCAGGCCCCGAGGGCCGGTGTCCCTGCAGGTTTTAGATGTGTCCTTGAACCAACACAGCTGATTTAAATGGTTAAATTAGCTCCTCAACATGTCCTGAAGTTCTCCAGAGGCCTGGTAATGAACTAATCATGTGATTCAGGTGTGTTGGCCCAAGGTGAGATCTAAAACCTGCAGGACACCGGCCCTCGGGGCCTGGAATTGCCCACCCCTGATCTAAACTAATAAATTACTGCTACTCAGTGAATATTTTTATGTAGGATGATCATGGTTTGAATGTTTATTCAAGATGTCCTGCCCTAGTTGAAACAAAATGCATTTGTTTTTGTCACTGTTTATGATCATAATTATTTACTGGTTTGTAAGAGACCAGTGCACCCTACCCATTTTGGCCCCAAAAGCTCTCACTGTCTCGTTTACCATACACACATCAGCGGTACTAATCTTTAGATGCTGTTATTTTGAGGCACAAACCAAATAAGGGTAAAAAACCCAACTTTTTTTCAGACTTTTGTCGTCTCCTCACCTGCGCTTACGCAACTTCTTATTCTCTGTCTTGAGCACGTGGAGCTTCTTGGCGAAGCACACGATGATCATGAAGAGCAGCAGGACCACCAGAGCCGAGGCGCCCACGGCCAGACACATCACCTGGAACTCAGTAACCACCGACTCGCAACGGGCACCCTTGTGCCAGATGTAGTCCTGGACGTTGCATCTGAGGCAGACAAAGAGGTTTCAGAGGACAGGTTGAGAGAGAAATTGAGTCAGGTGGAATTACATATAGAGAGAAAAATCGGGGACAAGGGGAGGAAACAGAGCAGAACAAAAAGATATGACCGGGACGATGAACAGTGAAGAATGTGAAATGAAATAAGTTGTGAGCAGAAAGGGAAGGAAAAAAGAGATCAGTGAGTTAAAATCATGTCTTACCAATTTCTGCGAGTTTTGTGTGCCTGTCAGTTTCACGTTTTAGCCAGTTACAAGTTATACATTTGGCTTTTAAGAATTATTTAATGAACACACATGCTGTGAATGCCTCCGCACTCAAAGTCTCTTCATTAAAGTTCAGGATTTCCTCTCTGCTTCTGATTATCTTTAATCAGAAACAGAGAGATGTGGGAATTCAGGAGGCTCTTTACATGCTGCCAAAAGTCCTCCAAATGTTCCACAACATGATGCGTGTTACATAAACCTTCAGCGTAAAGCCATCTACTAGAAGAGCGTTTGTCGCCGGCAGGTTTGTGAACGCTTTATTGAAAAATATACAAAGTCATCACTATGTGTGTCTGAAAATAGAAAGTGAAAAAGGAAAAACAGCCTGAGGTGATTTTTTTTATAAACACACTCGCCGTCAAACAAAAACACACGCATACACAGTCAGAAAAGATATTAGCGTTTAGAACATGTAACACAAAACATATGGGCAACCATGTGTGGATGTATATTGTTTGCACACACACACGTCGACACACAAAAACACACACAGCTGCCATGCAAGTCCCAGACTCCCTTCATAGCCATTTGGCGGAGTACGGTGTCCGCCCGGGGACATAAACGACAGGGGCAGATGGCTTTGTCTACAGACTGTTTGGCGTGTGAAATGGCAATGACTATTTCACCACTTAATGAGACTGTGATGCTGCAGAGAGGCACTACCTCACTGCCACAAGTGCAAAAATGCAGATGAAAAAAGTTGAGGTTCATTTTTGCCTTAAAGGACTTTTGCTTATTATCCCAACTATGCTCAGTGATGTCTAGTTTAATTTCACCCATTTGTTTTCCTGCCAACAGTTAAATGTGGAGATCAATAGAACTAATGTGTGTGTGTGTGTGTGTCACAGAGCTAGAATTGTGAGGTATTAAGCTTAGCTGAGCTACCCTGGCTTTGTCTAAACTCACAGCTTGTACAAAGAAATTCTACCATTCTCATGTTTATAAAACTACATCCCAGAATAAAGAATGGTCATCATCAACCAAAAGCAGCCATTCATAATTTAATTTGTCTGATGTGTGAATTATTAACAAGCAGTCCTAAAATGGTACTGATCCATCCAAACTTTGACAACCTGTGATCTAAACTTAAAAATGAACGACTCTACATATGTTGATTAGGTGTATTTCTGATATTTGGACAGTAGATTAGATTGAATGTTTCCAGTTGTTATGCTAAGCTGAGCTAATTGCATCTCTGATTTGGGTATATATGATTGCATTAACCATTTTAAACCTTCCAAGGACTCTAGATTCAGAAAAGGCCATGTTGTAACCTTAATTAATACTCGTGTGGTGACAGCTTTGGCTTTGGCTGCATCTCCCCTACTCTCTGTGTCACGTATTGTATCCATAGATCTACAGATCTACACAAACGGAGGACCATAAAAGTGATTAAAGGTGCTGGTGGTGCTCATACCCTCTGACTGAGCTCCATACATGTTAAACAGGCTTCTTTCACTGGCTCACTTCCTGTATCCTTCCTGAATCCTTGATGCTTTTATTTTACCAGCTGAAGGAAACACTGGCAACATGCCAGGAGACGTTTTGAGTTCGGGCATATATGCAAGAAAGAGAAGCGATGAAGCCCAAAATCACTTTTTTTAAAAATGTAGACTTCACTGCATTCACTCTCAGAGTGTTTCTGCATTCATACAAGTAAGAGGTTTATGTAAGATGGATAGAGGGAGGGTGTAGGTGGGGGAGAAAGGGACGGATGCATAAAGGAAGAAGGCGAGCAAGGATGTGCTAGTCACCATGGCAACCCAGCTGAGCGGCAAACAGAGCAGACGTGAGGCTGACATGCCATCAGACACATACATCTGCTCTGAGTGGTCCGGAGGGACACCATTCTGTGTTAGTGGCCAGTTCCCCGTTTATTTTTCTCCCATTCCCTCCCTCACTCCCCCTCCTGCTTCTTCACTCCTGCTGCTTGTCTTCTTAAAGATTTCTTTTCTTGTTCAGTGGCTCTCTTTCTCTCCCTTCATCTCCACCCTCATCTCTCTTGTCTCTCCTTCCTCCTCCTCCTCCTCCTGCACTTTGTCAAGCGCCTCCAGCTGAATTATGTCTCTCCTTTCAGTTTGTGCAACTGTATTTCTTTTTTACTCTTTTTTTTTGACGTTAGGATTGAACACAGCAGTCCGAGTCGAATATCGTAATCTTGTTATAGTTGTAAAGGAATGAGCAAAACGAAAGCCAGCAATGACCCTATCTGTAATGAGTGTGTAGCCAAAGTCTGATCTATCTTATTCGTGTAATACACAAAAGTTCATCAACATCAAAATGAGAGAACAGAATTTAAATTTACACCTCAGCTTGTCTCCAAAACTCCAACTGAGACAAATTCATCAATAATCAATCATTTTAATTTAGTGTGTTACCATGCTAACACTTGTTATTATGCACTCACTCTCCTGCCAACACATTCCCATTGTAGCCCATCAACATGTAAAATACTTTACACGTTGTGTCAGAAGCTGCTAGGACAAGGATACAAGCAAGGTGTCCTTTGGCATCGGTGCTTTGATGCACTGGCTGTGCTGATATTGAATACCAATAATTAATAATTATGTTTGAAAACGGGACAGTTCATCAACAGAGGGGCTGCAGTTGCTGTTCCTCCTTTGAGGTTTAAGTTCACGTTTTGCTACCCACACATTTAAGGCTTTAAGGACACGACACTTAATATGACACATTAACAATAATGATAAAGGAACAAGGAGAGCAATATTATTATTAATGATATCCTTTAATAATCACCAGGGCTAGGACTAGGACACTTATTTCATTGTTGCTACAACTCATCTTTCAATTCAGTTCAGTTCAATTGTATTTATGTAGAACCAAGATTTTGGTAAAAGTGGGACAGAAAAACTCCTTTTTAACAGGAAGAAACCTCCAGCAGTACCAGGGAGGCTCAGGGAGGGGTGGGCTAGTTGGGGTTGAGGGGAAAGGACACAGAGACATGCTGTCGAAGAGAGCCATTGATTTAGGCACCAGTGCCTGTGTCTGTCTCAGAGACGTCAGTATTTGATGACCTGGGATTGAGAACGGGGCTCACTCTGTGATGTAAATAATGACTCTGTGACACAAGATATCCTCCAGGAACTTTAAGGAGATTTTAGTTTAAATTCTGATCGTGAAACAGAAGAACTAAGCAAATAGCAACATTTCTCTTATATCCAGTGTGTAAAGTATCTGAATGACTTACTCTGACAGAGGAAGGTCTTTGCCAATCAAGCCAATACAGAAACCCATGAAATCCCGCAGTCAGCTGATGTCATTTTTGTTACTGTTGGGTTAGGAACCATGAAAAGGACCAACTGAGATGTTTGTGGGAAAATTCATGCCATCAAGACTTCAAAGCATCACGAGTAATTATTAAGTACTGAATAAAAGCCTGTTTTAAAGTTTGATTGCACTTGGAATCAATTAGGAGAAAGAAGGTAGAAAAGTAAAAAGAAATGACTGAAAGCTGAACTAACAGCTAATTCCATTGTTTTTGTGGGATGTGTTGACAGCAAGAATGACTCCGGCTTCCTCAATTAAGATTGTTGGAACACAGCTTAACAGGCTGACACAGGAGGAAATAGCTCGGCTGGCTTGGCTTGGCTGAATTTCGAAGAGAATCTTTAGGATTGAATTTCCTCCTCCAAAAGTCTCGCGTCCCCACCAGCTGCAAAGAGGTGAAATCAAACTGGAAAAGACCCTTGATCAGTGAGGAAAAAACTTTTACTGTTAAATCTCCTTCAAAAGCACCCAACTCCACTTTGGCTGAGATATGACAGACAGCCTCCCTCATTCCCAGTCCTTCCTTCTATAAAACTTCCCACATATCCCACAGCCCTTCCCTTTGTGTCCCACAGCACAGTTTTTTTCCCTCCCTAACCCATCATTATCTCCCTTGCCGCGGCTCACCACAGCCGCATTTAAAGCTATGTTGTAGCCTGGCAGTAATATATCGGAGTTAGACTTGGGGCATCCTGAGCCACATTACAAAGAGCTAACAAATCCTCTCAATATTTACCTGATTATGCTGGCCTGCTGTGCTGAGTGAGGCAGACAGAGTTTTTATTTAACTTGCAGAGGATGACAACAGTGCAGAATGGCTAATAGGACCCCCTGCTAGCTTTGATAAGGAGTAATGGAGGGTGAGAATGGAGGATATGAGGGGGGTAATGAGAAAAAAGTTAGGGTAGGACAGGGAACTGTGCAAGAGCAATGGTGTCCTCGGGATTCCCATATGCTTGTTTGTCATTCACCTAGGGACCATTTTTGATCCGAGGACACCACAAGGGTTACGATCGATGGATTGGAGCCAAAAGCAGATACTGCTACTCAGATTTTGGACAAATTGTCATACAGCTCCCATGCAATATAGCCTAACTTGCTCACATTAAAACCAGGTGGACCCATGAAGAACTATGATAAGCATATTCAACTTTTAGCAGTTGGCATCCCGTGCTTTCTTCTGTGTTTGTTGTTTAATACCCTCCTTAAGGGAAAGTGATTATTTTGCAGAGTAAGGAGAGAACAAGCAAAGGGGAGATGCATATTTTATCAGGGTCTTTGGAAGGTTAGAGGGAGAAACAACCAAACATGTCTTATCTAAAAGAGCTGGATCTGGGGTGACAAGAGAGAGCAAAGCTGGGTGTTTCCTGAATATTTTAGCATAAGTCCCAGATTTGCATTAAAAGCTGTGCTTTTTTCAAACATTGTTTTCCTTGAAGCAAAACACATTTTCTGATGCAATAACTCCAGAATGAGTATGAAGGGAAAAACTGAGTCATTCAGAAAGAGGTGAACGTCAGGATTAAAGGCCAGCGGAGGACAGGAGAGGGCACGGCACGCTACGTCTGAAAACTATAAAACATAAGCTTTGATACTGGCTCTGAAACAAAACTTTGAGTTTCTGTTATTGAATGAAAACAAACATTCTCATTTTCCTAAGGGCTCTAGGAAGGTTCAGACAGAGGACAGGGATTATAAAACTGGAGCTGGTTTTAAAACGTTGACGGAAAGAGCGAGGAAACACCGTGGATGCAAAGAGAATCTCATCAGACTAGAAATTTAATTAAGACAGAGAGTAAAAGTTCACGGCTTCTTGGTTTTGTTTTACCAAGGAAAATATGTTTGAATGGGCTAGAATCAAGTAGGGTACATGAAAAATACCCTTGACTTCACCAGCGCACTCAAAGACTTTACCCTCTGTATGTACGGGACTCCGCTTTCTGTGTAGTCAGAAACACCTCAATCCAATCAAGAACTGGTGTGGAGTTTCTTTGATTTCCAAATACAACCACTTCTTAGTTAACTTGCACAGTTTTTTAAAATACTTGACACAAAGGCTATTCTATTCTATTCTATTCTCATTCATCTGTCTGAAGAAAGTTGTTTGAAGGTTGTCAGGCTGTAGAATGAATCTAAAATCAATCAAACACGTCCTTGCGGGTACTGAATGACACATAAAGTCCCATTTCAGATTAAATCTATCTACATATATGAACATACTAAGTGTTATAAAGTGGGACAGATAAGTCTTCATTTAGACAGTTAACAGTTAATATTTGGTGTGTGGTTACCAAATTATGGTGCTAAAACCTTTGTTGAGGCTTACCTAGTTTCTAACTTCCCCGTCATAGTCCTAGAACATGAGCAATGTCTCGACAACTGTAGTTTATAGAAAATCTTTCTGATCTTGGCTCAATGGAATTAGCTATATCGAGCTTTTCATACACATATACAATGACAGAATCGGTAATCTCTAAGAGTTGGTCTTGAGTTTGGATGTTTTCTATGTTTTGTTCTTGTAACAGTAACAAAGACTTATTTGACTCATAAATGCTTTTAGATCTTCTGCTTTCTCTCCACCTGAGCACCGGCTTCTGATTAAAAAAAAGAGTAGGTTATTTAGCCCAACTTTACACTGTTTCAATAAACTGTTGTGATATTTGTGTGCAACACCATGCAGCTGAAAGCGTTTACACCTTTCACCACTTACTGGCTTTTCTGCTGTTGTTTTAATCACATGAGACACAAGATAATCAGATAGGAGACAATGAAAAATAAAACTGATTATTAAGAAGGGAGCTCTCTGCAACAACTCAAAAAATAAAAGAGATAAATGAACAAAGAGACACTGTTTTTGTGATCCCGGCCACTTTGGTTTATTAATGTGCATTGTTGTATTATTTCAGGTCAGATGCTTTTTGTCTTTATTAGCCATCCACTTAGAGCTCCCTGAGGCATCACATCATCTGCAGTACATTCAAAACAAACCAGCTTAAATAAAATATCACCACATCGGCTTCCATTATTCAGATGAAACCATTATAGCCTCATTAGCAGCCACAGAGGGTTAAAAACTGGACCATTCAATCATCCAGCGAAGGTAAATCCTTGAACTGAAAACAGAACGGGATTTGAAATGTCACAACACGATCAATGTATTACATCCGGCTTAAAAAATTTCAGAAACAGTGTTGTTTAGAGGCATTGTGCTGGACGAAGTTGCTCCAATTTTAGGGTAAAGCTAGGCAAGGACGCACATATATTGGTGCATATGCTTGCCTGCTTGGAACATCTAAATATAAACACCCAATTAAGCACATTCAGTTGGCTTGTCACATTTACATATCATTTTCTGCAGAGTTGCTTGACTGTAAGTACTCAGCTTCCTGCTATTATAAAAAAAACTGAGGCTGCTTAATGTTGCAAATGAGTCACTCAGCACAGAGCTGCAGATATGATTGTAACCAAAACCTATTTACATAAAACCCCTGTATCCCTGGAGAGCACCCACGCAACACTATAAACTGCAAACCAATTACAGATTTGCAGATGTGTCCCATGTCACACTAACTATAGGAATTATGTGGGGGATGTGTGCATTGAAAGCTTCTGTGTGTGTGACCCTGAGAGGAATACAGTAAATTAGATCAAACGATGCTCTGGGTTTCCCAAAAAGGCTGACAAATGGATTCATCTTAATGCAATTAAATAATGAAATGAAAAAATGAAATGTTGGTGAACAGATAACAAAATCCACTTACAACCACTAATGTAGAGAGGAGATCGGACCCAGCATTTATTTCTGCTGAACTTGACCATTTCAGTGCAGCTAGTGTTGTTAGTATAGCTGAGAATAAAAATAGATAGCTTGAACCTTTGGCAGCCAAATCCAACCCACCTGATGTTTATGTCTTAAAGAGTCTAAGATGAAGCACTAACCATACTAGCTGAGCTACATTGAGCACTGTGGCTCCAAGATTATAAGCAAAACCTATTTTGTGGGGATATAAACATATGAAACCTGCATTACATTTGATTCATCTCACAGCTGATTCAGGCTACTAAACTCTCTAACTGGATTTCCTCACAGTGTTTTTTTTTTTAGGTTTATATGACTGCAGATGGTTTTGATTTTATTGGATTTTTGCTAAAAAAAACAAAACAAAAACCCAACAACAACAACAACAACAAAAAAAAAACAGCAGGTGTGCAATCACATTTTTACCTCTTTGGCATTTTTACTTCATTTTTTCAATTGTAGTAAAGTGTCGTGATTATATTCTTAAATCACAACTTCTTTTGCAATTCAATCATCTTTTTGAGCATCTGGTTGGATTTTGTAGAAAGGGGGAAAACTATGATAGAGCACAAAAAAATGCAGGAGAGACTATTTTATTTATTTATTTATTTTACAATTCTTTCAAAATAAGAGCATGCAGAAACCAAAACAGAGACAGAGAGATATGATGGACTCTGAACAGTGATTAATAGATTAGAAAAAAACCTGGATTGGATTTGTTTGTGTGTGTGTGTGTGTGTGTGTGTGTGTGTGTGTGTGTGTGTGTGTGTGTGTGTGTGTGTGTGTCTGTCTGTTTGCATTTCTGTGTACACACAAGCTAATAATCGAAACATAGCTAACCTGCAGCTAGACAAACCTGGCCAAAAACAAATTTGTGAATATGTATGCGTGTGTGCAGCCAGCGATTCATTATGTCAGACAAGATTTTTGGCAAAAACAAACTGTGTCTGTTAATGCGTGCGTGTCTTTTTTCCCTGGCGTTCTCCTCAGCTGTAAATCTCCTGTGTGTTTGAACTCCGAGCTGCTTCCATGACCCCCACGCTCTGTGACTCTGAGGTGATCCCTCATGCACCCATAATCCAGTGTGTGAGAGCATTTGAGTGTTTGTGTGCATCTAAGTGGGTATTTTGTGTGTTTCCATGATCTGATCATGAAATCTTAAATGAATGCAAACTGCTGTTGGTTCTCAAAACCTCACTTAATTATATCAAGCTGCAAGACGCACACACAGACACACATACACTAGTAAACTCGACCTGGCTCGCCCAAGTCGTTTCCATACTGGCAAACATTATAAGGTTCTGACTCATTCTCTCAGTCAGTTTCCCCTCCACCTCCTCTCGTTTTCTCTGTCCACTTCTCCCTTTATATCTGTCTCCTTTTTATTTCATGCCGATAGTTTCTCGCTCTGTTTTTCCCTGATCACTCTTTTGATTTCCTTTGTATGTCACTTTCTTTCTCCTTCCATTAATCTGCTTTCCCTACCACAAGCAGAACATAAACACTCTCTCCTCTCCTCTCTTTCTCTTTCCCTGATGCATACCCTTGCTCTTCACTCCCTCAGATTTCTCATCTGTTTCTCCGAATATGGTCCTTTCAGTCCTGCAGCTCCAGAGGAGAAGGCAATTTATGGCACTAATGCTGTCAGATCCCATCAGTCAGGAGGACAAGGGAAGCCAGCACCGGAGATGCCTCAGATAGCTTAAAAAACAAGATATCACATTGCAGTATGTTTATAACGACTGAGGTTTAAAGTTAACATCTCACAAAATGAAAGCAGTCACAAATGCATGTGCAAACTGAAGGCCACGTAAGGATCTAATTTGCTTAAACAGAGTAAACTTGACCAATAAAAATGTGATTTTAGTTGAAAAGAAAATGACAGCTCTGACATGTGGTGGCTCAGCTTGCTACAGACAGGCGAGTGCGAGTGTGTGTCCAAGACAGCTCAGGCTGCAGTGGAGCTGAAACTTCTCAGGAACTTCCATCTGGTGCCGTTTTTGTTGTTAATGAAACATCTCCAATCTTCAGTATTTATCACGTAAAATATATATTTACATCCTTACATTGACCTTGACTCTGAAGTACAAATATACAGCATAAAAAAGGGATATTCTAAGCAGAAAAGGCTAAAATATATCAACTTTTAGTCTATGGTATTGATCAAACTACTGCTTCCTATAAATCCCAGTCATGGTACTTCACTGAAGGCCCAGCTATGCTGAATTGCACATATTTTATTAGAAACTCTGCTTTCATTACACACAAGTCGTTAATTTTAATGTTTATTTAATTTCCATTGTTGAATACCACCTGGGACATCTGCTGTTAGATGCTGTTCAAATTTTGCGCTGTGTGTGAAATTACCTCCATGACCACACAAAAGCATAAATGATTCAGTCATTTATTAGTGTGTGCCACACATTATTGCATTATTTGAAATGCAGCAATTTAGGCCCACAACACTTTGCTGTAAAAGCAGAAAACTAGCCTAAGATAAGGAACAAGATCAAAACTGGGGGACGTCTTTGTTATTAGGCAATAGTGCTGTGAAACAGTGCATCAGCATATCAAGCTGCAGCCAACAGTTTTCAAAAGCTGTGACATTCCTTTTAACGAGTAAAATCAATAGAGTGCCCATTCAAAGTCATTCTACCAGCAGTAGCTGTTCTGTCTGTGTTTCATTCAGTGAAATGTATACTTTGCCTTATTATTATTATTTGCTAAATATTAATAAAAAGTATAAATTTAGAAACTGTTCAATAGCAATCATCCATATTCTAAACTGTTTATACAGGTCAGGGTCACTAGTCGGGTAGAGGTTACCAAGCAACCATTCATAGTCACATCCTAACCTACAGCCAGTGTAGAATAGAGAAAGAGACAACCTATGCAGACACGGGGAGAACGTGCAAACACCACACAGAAAGGGATGGTGGATTGGTGCATTTGAACAGATGATTTTCTTGCTTAAAGAGGTAAACAATGCTAACCACTGCAGTACAGCCCATACCTACAAGCACTGATGATGAAAATGGAAAGCTTTGCACCTCTGCAGGTATGTATTCTATCTTTAAAAGAGATATGATGGGCATGTCTGAGGTCAGTAAAACACACTTCAAAGGGTCGTGAGTTTTACTGCAGAGGGTCAAAGGTCCAAACATTCATCCCCCTGTAATTGAATTGGCTCCATGTCCAGCTCCAACTCCAACACACATGCACAGAAATGTACACCACACACACATACTCACAGTTAGACACATACACGCAAACCTAGTCACATGTGTAATCAGACGCACACACAGACGAACATATTGGTCCTCATCTGTGCCAGCGCTCTATTGACCCACATTGAGCTTTTGCCCAGCAGTCAAACGCCTCTCAGTATCTCTCAGCCCTCATCTGACTCACTCTCAGGAGGTTCATCAGTGCTACTATCTGCTGACTGAAGCCCAAAATCTGCCCTAAATATCTGGATCACACTGTCCGCTTAGCAAGAGTTTTTCAGCATCGCTGAGTGAGCTTTGCTCCATTTCCCATTCAGTCAATGATATTTGTAATCTGTTGATTTCATGCAACAGAGATGATTATTTCAGTCGTGCTCGGTCCTGTAATGGCTTTTTTCTTTTAGGGTTTTAGGTTTTATTGATTTGGAAATTACTATACTAAAAGCAGGTAAAATACTTGAGATTAAGTCTATGTTGTAATTCTCTGAGAGCCAAATTGACACTTGTTTGCATGATGTTTGCATGACGTCTGCGAATATATATAATAATAGTTTTTATTCAGTAGGTTAAGCTTTAATTTACTGCAGGTTTTAAGAAGAACTGATCAAGTTGAAGTAAAGCATGTGCTCAAACTCATGGTTTCTATGCCTGAGTGTCCTTGAGCATCTGTGCGACATATATTTGAACACCTGCTCATGCCTGTGAAGGTTTGTATGGACCACTGTATGGACGTCTAAGTGCAGCCCAAAATCTGAGGCTACATGGGATGCGTATGTGCCTGAAAAGTAAACTGGATGCTTGTTGTGTGTACAATACTTATGTCCTGTTGTTTATACTGTACATTGACAATCACAAAACAGAGCATCACTTCCTGTTGCTGTCAGGAGGTTGCCATTGTGTTGTCTAGTGCACATGTGTTGAACGTATTCTTCTAGAAACACCTGTGATTGTACTATAGAAATATGTATTCACCCAATTTTTTCATATCGAGATCAAATTTGGTGAACTATAAATGTGAATTAGCATCATTACGGTACGTAAAAGCAACAATGACCTTTAAGGACTTAGTACGGTGAGACCGTCAAGAGACAATGCAACCCAGGATTTACAGCTGTGGTGCACCATCCACTTTTGCATAATTGTGTGAATGCCTGAAAGGCACATTTTTCCTCTCATCATATCTTTGTTTGTGAACAGAGCTCATTTGGCTCAGAGGGATGAGCAGCTGCTGTGAGACCTGGTGGCAGAGGTTCGAATCCTACTTGTGACAGTTGCCACACATGTTTCTTGCTTGTATGCGCTCTGCTTTCTTGACACTCTCCAGTGTATCCTTACACATACAGCCATCGTCAGCAAGCACTTCTGCTTCTACACCTCTTTTCAGCAGATAATTCTGCTTTTTCAGTTGTTTTCAGCAGATTCCAATACGAGGCATTCACACTGCATTTTCGCAGGAAATGCAACTTTTTCTAGTGTGAACTGCTGTGCATCATGAGACATACTGTTCAATAATCATGGCCAGTCAGTCTCCAGAAATAGATCCGTTTATAAAGTTAATTGTCTACTTAGCAACCATACCAGAGAGACAGCTAAGTGACATTTAGCAGTGACTAACTCGTCGAGCTCATAATACCACATCTAAATCTGAATTTACATCTACCACATACTGACTACTTGATTGATTCCTGAATCATCCCCAGTAATAAAAAATATAAAAATACTTGAAATTTAAAATACTTGGGATGGGTTTTGTTCTGTTAAGTAAACTTTGATGCAACATCATTCAAACCAGACATTAAATCAATCGTCTCCTCTTTACAACACCACTACCTGCAATACATTTTCCCAATTGAACAATCAGTGAAATTAAAGAATGAAATTCTTAAGTATTTCAGGAAAGTGAGGTAAACAACAGCTAAGAAAGAAGTCATGACCAAATGGGATAAAAGGCAGTCAGTCCCACATTGATGAGATGCGATGTGGTCCATTAAGTTAAAGTAAGCTGAGGGGATAAATCGCTGACCTTGTTACTTTAATGCAGGTAAATCTGGGCTTTTTATTCACAATGTTACATTTTTGTTGGAGTGCATACAGAGTTTTGTGAGTGTGTTTGGTGTGTGTGAATGAGAGCAACATTTTGAGTTCCAGTGGTGGAGCTGATCACCATTGTGCATAAATTTGCATGTCAATCAATGCAGCTGTTCAGCAACTAGAAGTAGCTTCTCACCGATTGGTTGATTCCTTTCATAATTAAGGGAAAATGTGTGTAAAATCACAGACGAGCCACCATCAGAGATCATTGGTGTGCTGTGGTTGATTTTTGTTTTTGGTGTAGCTGTTTTCCTTTTAACTGTTTTAGTTAGTAGCTGCTTACAAATCACAGAATCTCTGTTTGTTTGTTTATTTGTTTGTTTGTTTTTTAATATATCACAGAAGAGAAAAATGCAAAATTTTATGATGAAATCATTAAACTTCAACTTTAGACACACAAATTTTGAAAGTTCATACAATTAACCTTTTGCAAGCTGCCTTGACAACGCTGACCTTTGAGTGAACGAGGCATCAAAGAGTTCAAAACTGAGAAGTCTGATGCAGATTAGTGGCTGTGCTGCATCAAGAAACAGTCATGGTTATGAAGACTGTAACAAAAAGTATATCCTTTAAATATAGTGAAGAAACTTTAGTGCCCCTGCTAGTAAGTTTAAAATGCCAGAATAAAATACACACATTAAGAAAATGAGGTGTTCGAGTGTGCTGTTGTGTCAGCAGTTAGCTCATCAAATATTAAATGTACAGTCAGATTAAAGCAAGCAAGAGCAACAAAAACTGCACAAGAAATGATTACAATTATTGCATGATGAAAGAAAATACTCAGTGCAGAGTAGGTGTAAGCACAGAGAATTTGATAATGCATGATTAATATAGCATATTAATAATTAATAATTATTAATTAAGTATATTAATCTTGAGCTGCATCGACTGTGCTGCGGTAATAGTGCCTGTTTCAAGTTACATAAATGCAAGCTTACCACAGCTGCAGTGCTGCATATCGGCCGATCTCAGTACCAGCCAACATGCGCTGATGAGGGTCCACCTGGCCCACCAAGTACAGCAGCATTACTAAATGTACCCGTGTTTAAATGCATGAATAGTTAAGTATTTGTTTTTCAAAATAAATGGATAAATAATAACATATAATATAATAAAAATTAAAATAAAATAAAATATTAGGTGATCAACAGCCTCAAAGACTTCATTTATTGCATACTGAAAAGTACTTAATAATATAAAGATGAAAAAGAGGTCAAAACAATTCTCTCTTTAAAGTAGGTGCACAATGCGGGTATATATACAGTGAAAATAATTCTGTATGATTGATTGTATGATTAAAGTATATTAAGTTTGAGCTGCACTATAAATAATATAATAATTGATTGAGTGATTGATTGATCATACTTTATTCATCCCGAGGGAAATTGGGATGTGATTGGATTGTGGTAATGCCTTTGTTGAGTTGTATAAACCCAAGCATACCACAGCTGCAGTGTTGCATATCAGCTGATCTCAGTCCAGTGTCAAGTTTTAACGCATTTTTGTGAACTTGCCTTCTCTAAAACAAACCACAATTTATTTTCTTAATCATAACCAAATAGTTTTAGCGCCTGATTCTGACCAAACTATGAAAGCTAAAGTGAAAACAAAACTAAACCAAACCAAAACTCCCACAAGGGACATGATGTGGTCTCCTAGTTGACAGCTGTGTGATCTATATCATCGTCACTCCAATTTCTCCAGTCTCCAGAGCTGTGTGTAACAGCACAAACACCAAAGCCTTACCTTATGTTTTTGTTCTAATCAACATGTTAATTGAGACTCTTTGAGGATCCTAGAAAGCTTTTCAGAGCTGGAGTGAGGGCTGTGAACAGCTGTCTGTGTTTTTCAAAAGTCAGTTTTGTTTTCTGAAAAGCAAACCCTTAGTTTGGCGCACAAAGCCGGGGCTGGAATGAATCTTACTATTCAGAACGCAGTCATTTTAAATGTGAAATGATTTTGCCCTCATCTGAATGCGGACAGGACTACGAGGCAATGTTTTGATCCACAGATGCTCTCTGATAGTTGACGTTCAGTGCTCACATTGACCTGAAAATGTTCAGTGGCTTACATTAAATTTTCATAAATGATGCACTTAATCCGTTTGACTTTTGACCTCCACCTAGATTCGCCTCCACAGCAACCCCATTGGACTGAGTCCCGAGGAAAGTTATTAATGCAGCGTGTAGCTGATGCCCGAGAAGCTAGTCGTAATGTAATGGCACAGAACTGGTCCTAAATATGAGATCCTAAATTTAAGATAGCATCTAATTTACAGTTTGTTATATACATCTGAGAGAGTCTTTGTATGTGTTTACAAAACTTTGCCTTCAACTTTATGCATGTGTGTTCATAAAATCCTGTTTATTAGAGTCTGTGCAAAGTCCAGCTCTGGCAAATGGGGGGCCATTCCCTCATAAAACGCTCTTAAAATGCACTGTTTTTTATTTTGTTTCTGAGCTTTTCCACATGTTTCTAACCAAAAAGCAGAAAACTAAATCAGAAGTTTGCTGAAGCTCCATTCAGCCTATCAGATAACACATTTATTTGTTTATTTTTTAACACAGTCGCAAATAAGTTAACCCGTTTAAGCCTCACACAGCTACATTTGTATTAAGTGGGTGATATTTTTGAGGCAGGTTAAAGCACACTAACAGAACCTGCTGAGTGGTTTGGTCTTGTTTCATATAGTGTTTGTATAGGCTGGTGTGACTGAGTGATCGTCATGTGTCATACCTGCAGAAAACCTCCACGCCATCCAACTGGTAACACTGTCCTCCATTGAAGCAATAGTTGGGCAGCATGTCACACTGCGAGCGGCAACTTCCGTTTATCATCTGGTAGCCCACACGGCATCCATTTGGTAAGGCCGCTGGAGGGGCTACCACAGGGTCTTTTGGTACTGGAGCTCTCGCACCAGGAAATGACCCCCCAGGGAAGAATGAGCCAGACCCGGGAAGCTGTGGCTTGGAACGAGCAGGAGACCCAGCAGCAAGTCGGAGATCTTCATCGGTGTCATAAGCATCAGTTGTGGTGCTGTAGGTGTACTCATCAGCAGTGGGGGATACACCGTCGTCATAGGGTGTAAGATAGTCGTAAGTATCTGGCATTGCCCAGGAGGTTGTGTCGCCACCTTGCAGCTCATGGGCCAGTGATGAAGGTGAGGCGGGGGCGAGGTCTAGGTTGCGCCCACGAGAAGAGGGGTCAAAGAAGTCCACGTGGAGGACATCAGGGTTAGAGGGGTTAGTGGCGGCTGGGGGTGGGGCAGCGGTTGTGGTAAAAAGGTGGTCCAGGTCGAACACAGCTGTGTCCTTGGCATGGATCCAAGGTGGGTCAGTGTGTGGCTGACGCTCCTCTTCATCATCATCCTCCTCCTTGCCCTCGTCAACTCCCTGTTTGCGTGGGTTGCTAGGCAACAGATGCTCCGTCTCAGCTGAGTCGGGGCTGAGCTGTGGTGGAGTAGCCACACTGGCATCTTCTACTGTGGAAACCACCGTTTCACCAAACATGCCACTACTCTGCTCCTCCTCCTCGCCGCCACGGGGGATACGGCCAGCCCTTGGGGTCACGGTGCTGACTGGCTCAGGGGTGGCTGGGCTATTTATTCCAGTTACCACAGCAAACATTTTGTTGACTTTGATTGGCCCTTCCTCTTCGTTAAGCAGGGAGGTGACATTGGACGCACTATCCGGCTCAGTGACATTGATCCCAACAGCGTTTCCTGCAAAGACACAGAAAGAGGTGTAAAGTAAACAGAAGGGAATTTTGGAATACCAAAGAATTCCCACTTTCTGAACTCTCTGGAAGACGCCACTTGCAAAATCATCCAGAGTGAAGAGGCCCAAAAGTGTAAAATCGATGATCTAAAAAAAGAAAATTCTAATATTTTTAGTTTTCAGTTCAGAGACAAGGAATGTGGTTGAGTTTGTTAATTTTTTATGTGGGTTTAAAATGTAGTAAAAAGTTTTTACTAAGTAACATTTGGTAACAGCACTACAAGCTACTTTTTGATATTTTGCATTTTAATTTCACACAATACTTGATCAGAAGCCATCTGACAGACGTCATTTTTGACCACCTTAGCTGCTTCTCTTGCACATCCTAAGTTTCTGGTGTGATTTAACTACCAATAGCATCTCTTGAAGTCATCATTTGAAAAAAAGGTGCCTTCAAGTGCCTTCAACTCTGCTAATGTGTCATAATTCCACATTAGCAGAGTGCAACCTTTTCTCTCAGCAAAATCCGCTTCACTGCAAGAAAAAACAAATGGACATCTGTATTATTTCATTTCAGTTTAATCATATGATCAACACTGCAAAAAACGAAAATAAAATACAGTTCTTCTGTCAAAAGCAGGTGTAAGCAATTTAGCCATTTAGCCCCCTTTAACTCTTATTCACTCATTACTACATCTACAGCGGCCTCTATGTGAACTGCAGCCAAAGCTGTCAATCGACTCTGTTAGCATTTGAAAAGTGGCCCATGGGAAACACCGCCTTACATAAATATCACTCTGCATTATGAATATTCAAGCCATGAAGGTGATATAATTGTAAACACTGGGGTTTACCATTATGCATGAATTTCTTTTTGAAACTGTGAGCAGAGTCATGCTTCAGTACCGCTTGAATGAAAACATAGAGTTTAATGAGGTGAAAACAATTTAGCTCCCGAAAAGAGACAAATTTGCATCATTAAAAACCTTTTAACCCTCCAATTAACCTATTTCTATGAAACATAGCTGCTTTGACTTGTAGGACCTAAACTGTATGATTCTGACGCTGAGTGACTGCATTATTAACAGTGACTGAGAAATTCTATAAAATACACTTAAAAAAAAAACAATGATAAAACTATGTTAATATTCCTTTTTTGGATATGTTTGTACTGCTGACTAAAAGGTGATGATAACCTCAATTCCCCGAGGATCCCGAAAGCCCCAAACCCTCTGAGCATGTTTTGATTTTTGGATGATTTAATTCACAAATATTTGAACCACTTTGTCACAACTTCAGCAAATAACCCCATTTTTATTAGCTCATTATAAGGCTCTGTGCTCTACATGTATTCCTACACTAAGTTGTCCTTAATTAAATTATAACAAAAGAGGCCCAACAGGAAATTTGTGCTCATGGACCCCCAACAGGTTAATCCGGCTGCAGTTACCACAGATTATTAATTTAAAGCTAAAACTGCAGTTTTCAAATTTCTTTTGTTATCATCTGGACCAACGAGTTTCTCACTGTGTACCAACATCAGAGAAAGCTGTGCTCTAAGACAGGTTAAAACAAACTCCTATTACCAGTGTAGTTCCTCTAAATTCCAATGCAACAATGGGTTTAATGACCACGATGTTATATGTTATATGCAGCATACCTGCTTAGAGTATAGATGAACCCATCCGATATTACATATTGCTATCGGTCCGATACTGACGTAAATTACTGGATCGGATATTGGAGAGAAATAAAAAATGTAATCCGATCCATTAAATATCAAAAAAGCACCTCACAAAACTTGCAACATGGCGTAACTCGGCTCATAACCATAGCACGTCAGAGCAGTGTGCTCACGTGATAGAGTGTATTTGATAGAGTGTGTGTATTTGTAGCCTCCCTACCAAACCGGCATTTCATCTCCGAGGAAGTTATCCCAGAGAGAAGTAAAGCAAGTGTGTAAGTTCATCTCTGAATGTTTGTAAAGCATTCCAGCGTTAAGCTTAACAACCGATATATGGAGCGACTGTCTCTTCTCTCTCCCTCCCTCTCCTGCTGCTACTTCAATCATGAAACTGATCAATGATCAGCTGATCGGCTTTTCTGTCGCTAATCCGTCTCTCTTCTTTGTTTTTGGCCCACTTTGCACCAGAAAGAGGAAACCAGCGGCTGAACAACAGCAGCACGTTTAAGCTTGATAAGCTGTTGTTAGAATTTATTTAATATCACTTTCTACACCAGGATCCTTTTCTACGTAGTTGACGACTGGTAACTGTGCAGGGGCGGATCTAGCAAAGTTTAGTGTTGTTGTTTATTTAAACTTGAGTATGAACTTATACAAAATGGAGCAAGATATTAAAAAAACAGTTTTATTGATTAAAAAACACACTATATCGGATTCATATCGGTATCGGCAGATATCCAAATTTATGATATCGGTATCGTATCGGACATAAAAAAGTGGTATCGTGCCATCTCTAGCTTAGAGATTTTTACATCTGACAATCAGAAAGCTTTTAAGGTAGTTAAATAACCTTGATGAGATGAACTGTGCTGATAAAGAAGCCAAATCAACATCCAAAAGGTGGAAACTATCTTTTTCACCTCATGCAGTAACTTTGCCTTAAATAAAGCTCCCCTTTATGACCTGGCTTGTGAAACAGCCTTAGCTATAAAAAGAAATTGTGTGCATCCAGAAATAGAAGAAAAATGCTGATCCCAAATAAGCCGTGACATCAGAACTATTACTATGAAATATTAAACCATCAAGGGACTGAAACAGGGGTTGGGAACAGATCACCGAAAACATCACCATCTTTTTGTATGTGACCTGGCCCTGTAAGCAAAGCAGCACAAAGTGAATGCTTATTTATGGGTATCTAACACCAATGTACTCTGCCTATCACCAGGAAGAGGCTTAAAATCAGATCATGGGAACACAAATATTGGCAACGTAACAAGAAAAACTGAAGGAAATGCAACATCTGTTGTTAATTAACTACATACATATTCAATAATGATTCAGCTGGTCCTGTTTGCGCTTTCCAGAGAATTTAAGTTTCACAAACCAGTGATCCACACAGTGATCCACACAGTGACTTCACACGCGGAGCTTATTTGTCATTACAGAACGAACAGAGTGGGTTCAAGGAGGCTGGCTAGTAAAACAAATCAAAACGAGGCATGATTGGCTGTATCCTTATCCTTTGGTCGATTACTTCATCCGAGGGTGGCTTGTTGAGTCATGCAGAAAGCTGCTTTGCTGCCGCTCCCTCTTTGGATTAAAAGAATAATTCACTAATGTCTCTGAATGGTGAGGAGCTGGGATTAGGGATTACAGGACTAGAGAATGGAAGGGATTTGGGGGTGCCCTGCAGGGGGGAGGTGATGATCTTGGGGAGACTCAGACAAGACAATGTCTCGACAGCTGTAAGAAAACTGTAACCTAAATTTGTAGTGTAACATGCCATTTATACCGTAAATCATAATGAAACATTGCACTTCATTTTCAGAATGAGTATGTGCCAGTTCTTTCCAGTAAACCAATCACAGAGAACCTCCCAACTGATCTCAAACATAGAAGTAATGTTCTCGACATGACTCTTACCGACTGACACGTTCAGCCGTCAGTTGGTAAATAGTGGAATTTTTTTCACTAACGTCTCTGCTACTATATCTCCTGCTAGTTTTTCTATAAGCCACTAATTGATAATGAAAGTGTTTTAATAGAAATTTACATTGGAAAACTGTTTCTTTTAGGCAGGTAGTAGTTTTATTCGGAGGAAAAAAAGATAAATGAATAATGATAAATAAATAAAATGGCTCTTCAGTCTCTTTTGGCAGAGACACAAGTCATATCAGGCTGTGACTCAGACTAAATTTGTTACGGCGATGGTTTGATTTAGTACTCTAGTTTATTACATTTTCCTAGATCCAACTTTCTGCTCAAATGCAATAGTAATGGTTCCAGTCAAAAATATTTTTCCATGTTAAGACGATAAGATTTCCTAATTAACTGACTACTGTATCAGAGACCAAGGCCTAGTCAGCTCCAATAGAAAAGAAAACATTATGCACAATGAGTTTTTAATAAGCACAAGATATTAAAAAGGTCTTCTGCATGACATATTTATCTGAAGAGAGATCATATCTGCTTTATAAGAAAAGATCGTATCAGCCCGGAGTTTAATATTAATATTGAGTCTGACTGCAATATTCACCATTTATTATCTGCACTCATAAAAAGGACCGACATCACATTTATGTAACCTGTTTTGGGCACGCACTAATTCAAGTCACCAAAGTTGAGTCACCAATGATCCCCACACAGTGAATAAATGCACTGTTGGTCCTGTAAGGAGCTTTGGCTAACAGCCTCCTCCAAAAAGCATATGTGAGGATATCTGCGAGGATCTTTGCTGACTGCTGTTAATCTCAGATGGTGAGGCTGTGGGCATTTTAATCTCTAAATGTTTTCCTGAACACTCTGTGTTATCTCCACTTACACAGCGAGAAGTTCGTTAAATCTCATTGCCACCAAAATTTTATGACTATGACGAGATGTCTGACCAAAGCAAACACATGCCTTTAGATAGTCAGAAGCTGCAATCTAATAGTGGCGTCACTTCACAAGTGCAGAAAAAAAAAGAAACATCTGGCTTCTGAATATTTTGGTAGAGAAAAAGATTAAAATATCTGAAAATTGTAACTGCCCAAATGACATGTTTAATTGTTGAAAAATTACCACAAAATTACAAATAATGAGCCTTGAATATGATAAATAAATTAAAAAATTTATAAAATATGAAAACTGTAGAGATAGACTGGCAAATTTATGATTTATAATTAAAAATATCACATCAGCACACATAAGTATAGGACCATAATTCACCTGACTATGTCACTTCAAGTTTAAAGCTGCAATATCATGAGATTGGGGCCTGTTGTATGTAAGTTCAGTGTGCGGTCTTATCATGCTTCTGGGATCGTGAAAACCTGCAGATACTCCCTCAGACTCACAATTATATTCACTGTATAGTAAACAAGATCACACAGTATGTTCAAAGACGCAATACAGTGCACTAAAACAAACTAATCCAAATAAGCGCACGTGCGTAAGGCTCCTTCCAAGCGGTCCTGTCATCATTAGGCAGTAGGCTGTCACATCAGCTGCAAGGTATTTGACAGGTGGAAGCCTTCAGTTTATTCAAAGATTCTTTTCTGGCGCTGCAACATTGAGCTGCATCTTTGAAGCTGCGGTCATTCTGGGGCTAATCCCTCCAGCAGTCCCTCAATGTACTGCTGTTTAACACATCAACTGAGCAGCCAGGGGATAATATGCCAAAACCACAATCTCTCTATTGCTCCCTCACACACATTAAAGAAATGGGCTTCACAGTAACTACACAAAAACATTTTACATGCCTAATATTTGATGCTCACTAGAAAATTAGGATTTAAGATGCGTGCATAAACACACTGCCTTTCGTTTGCTTCCCATATCTCGTGCTCTTTGTCTACGCACACCTGATGGGAATAGACTCACCGCATGACAGCTTGTCCACATGAGCACAATATCTGAGACAGACAGACAGTATTCGACATAACATACTCCTCCTTTAGCTGCTGCAACAAACCTGATGAATACAAACCGTACAGGCTGAGAAGCAGACAGTAATGGCTACAGCACAACCGTAGATAATGACAGCAGGGTGATGGCGAGAGATGATGACAAGGGAAGAGAAGTAACACAGTGACAGAGGGGGGGAAGCTCAATGAAAAACTAAGGGAGGGGGTGACAGTGTGAGGGATGGAGTGAGATGGTGAAAAAGCCAAAGTAAGAGTGACAAAGAGAGAGAGAGAGGAGGATACTTTCATGGTCTATGAAATACTCTTGGAGTTTTACTCTCACTATGTCTGTCAGTAGCCAAGGTGAAAAAAGTACACTGCAAAGATCTCCTATCCACTCTGTACTGTCAGCTGTCAGTCACCTTAAATCTAACACTGTTTCTGCTGGATAATATTACAGTATGCTTCTGGTTCAACAGGCAGTGCTTAAAGACCACTGGTGTGTGCATGCTTGACAGCATTTGCAATTGGTACCATTCAACTTACACAAAATTGCATTAAGTCTCCAAGAGGTTGAACTACTATGATCAGATCAGATCCAGAGTCTGTGACATGTTTTTGGGAGAATATGTACACTTTAGTTTCTAGTTCCACATTTAATATTCAGCTGTATTCAACTGTACTATCAGTGCTTTGCAGTATCATAGGTACACAGGTCTCCACAAACATGTTGAATTAGCAGGGTGATTTGTCGTAGGCTTTCACCGACAGTAATTGCAAGGAGCCGTGACAGGCATGACCGAGCCTTTAGGACAAACATCTCTAATGACTTGTCACTTTGTTACCATACGGGATGTAAAACAGCACTGACACAATTCTGTTGTGAGATATGAGTAATGACAGGACATTACGGAAACTGGATCTTAACATTGCTTCATTCTTGGCAGCTGTTTATGAGCCAGAAAAGCGTCATTCTGGATAAAAACGGAGGATGGGTGGAGCACAAAAATTACCGAAGCTGAGGCTGGCGTCGTGCCAGTTTCAAAATTTTTGGAGCTTGTCATTTGACGGCTTTTAGTGGAACAGAATAGAATAGATCTTTTTCCGTCACTGTTATAAGCACAATGAAACACAGTATAAGTCTGATTTGTAGGATTCAAAGAAAGAAATGAGTTCGGTTAGGTAACATTTTGTTATATGACAGTTTTTCTTATATTCTCAGTTCTTTGCACAAAGTAGATTTGTAATCAGCTCTCCTCACAATCTTTTGGGGTAACTTTACACAGATCTCATGTAGCCAGTATGCCGATATCCACTAAGCGACTCTACAAGAGCCAAACCTCTAACTTAAAGCCTGTTCTCTACTCTGCACAGTGAACTTTTCACCAGCAGTTTGCATCTCTAAAGCTTGAAATCAATGTGGATGTGCACTCGCTTTACTGACAGCTGATGCACTTTACTGACTGACTCTGCATTATTCAGTATATGCATTTTTTTTTTCTTACATCTTTACATATGCAATGTTGTGCAACCCGCCTACAGTAATTAAAAAATGAGTAAGGCACAGCCACAAAGTTTCTTATACTGTATCACCAATGAAAAAACACTCCAAAGAAGAGTAGAGCTGCTGCTTTAAAACTGTAGTTGCTTTAAAACTACTTGAAGACCTGTTCCTCTACACATGAAAGATAACTTTGAGCCCACATTCCAACTGCTAGACGCTGAGTACAGAAGGCTCATCTACAAGTTAGCACACTCAAACTTGTTTATGCACAATAACTTCTGCAGACAGAACTCATGCGGTCTGCTGTTTGAGACCACAGTGGTGTTAATGTGCCAGAATCCTCACTGTGCATCTGTGGACTGGGCTCCAGTTAAGTGCAATTGTCTTCCTTTCAATGGCTCATTAGCTTAATTGGATTAACGAGGAGGAACCGTTTGACAGACAGCTGGTTAAGGAGCTGCGTCTGTGACAGCCCGAGAAAGTAAGTTCTGCATCACATCGGTACACGGCATGTTTATCCCACAGTTGTTCTAATGAGCTGCAGGTAATGTAGAAAATTCACAATTTATACAGAATAAATATTTGCTATTCAGTGGTGGTATAAGTCACCTGAAGTACTTTAGCATTTTTAATGTGCACGATATCCACAACTAAATTAATAAATGGTATAATCAGGCTATGACTTATTGCCTTGTCTAAGACTCATACATAAGCGTTTCATTGTTTATGTTCATGCCTTCAGAACATAAGAGGAAACTTAAGAACAAAAGGATCAAAGTTTATGTAAATGCTGTTTACCTGTGGGCTCCGATAACCCAGTCTGTGTACGTGTCATTAAAAACAAATGATGTTGAGTGAGATCTCATTATGATTCGCCGATGACAGAAGCTCAACCTCCAACAAAATTAAAAACTAAAAACAGAATTTCCATAACACATCAAAGCAGCCACTAACAGTCTCATCACACAGTCAGTTTAGTAGATGTTCTATTGCTTTTAATCATGTCACTAGTGACATCTTCAGTTCTTTTATTGCACATTCAAAACTCACCATTTGTTGCTTGGACCTTTTGATGGTGTGGCTTTGCACCCTGCACTTTCTAGGATTAAGAAATGTTCAACCTCAGCTTTCACACCAAGAATAAATGGAAAGTTCTCAAAGTACACAGAAGAAATAAATTCACCCACAAATCAGCCGAGCAGGGTACATCATAGAGATCGTCAAAGGTTTAGAGCAGATACTAAAATGGACAAAAGGCCTGTTTTACAGTATCATTTTATCAGTGAATCACACCTCTAAAATTTGGTTGACATTTGAACTTTGGTATTAAGCTGAAAGTTGTCTCTTCTTATTTTTAAATCAAAAGTGAGATTCGTGAGTTCATGAGTTGAAAACATGGGGATATTTTTTTTTTTTTTTGCATTTTAGCAGAGACTGTTTTGGAAATTAGTTTTCAAAAGTCCAACCTTTTGCCCCTGCTCAAAATAGTTTACTCTATAATACAGTAGGGTTTGCATTAAAAAGAAGAACTTAACCGAACGGCCTTATACCCGAGTAATGCCACAAAACTGGTTAACCTAAGCTGCAAGGTTCAGTCAGAGAGCGTCAGTACAGGATTTTGGACTCTGTCAGGGTCTGAGACACACCAGTTGAGGCTCAAATGAGAAACCACCGAAATAAAAGAGCCTTTGTTTGTTTCCCTCCCACTTCAAATGAGACAATTAAACAGCATTACGCAAGATGACGCCTCACGCCGCATGTCTGTGAATCTGTTTATGGTTGTGATTTTGAGTGTGTATGTGTCTGTGCTGTCTCTCTGCCAGCACAGCCCACTGGTAATTGGGGTGGCTTCCAGCTCCCCCAGCGAAGGGTGTGGATGGTCATAATGAGAAGAGAGAGTTCGGCTTTAGTGTGTGTGTGCGCGCATCAGACTGATTGTTAGGGGGTGATGGCGCCTCAAGGCCAAGTGCTGTTAGCCTGTGCTGGCGAGCTGCCGACCCTCAGGCTTCGCCCTTTGTTTAACCCAGATCAGTTTGGAGAGAGGAAGCCACT
The DNA here is from genome assembly GCF_900408965.1 of Simochromis diagramma. Taxonomy (NCBI): domain Eukaryota; kingdom Metazoa; phylum Chordata; class Actinopteri; order Cichliformes; family Cichlidae; genus Simochromis; species Simochromis diagramma. The sequence goes on from NW_024386860.1 coordinate 13,523,911, forward strand.
AAACCACCCACAGACCTAGGGGACTCCGACTGGCCTTGACAGACTGTAAAGAAGAAGTTGATTGATAGTGACAGTTAGGGCCCGCCAGTCACTTTGGTGACCCAGAGTGGACTTTGAAGGTGAAAGGTTGGACAGTGGACAGATGACATAGAAAGGCTTGTAAGCGTCCGTTTAAGCACTGTGGTGCTAAACTGCCCATGATGCTGTTTTTGTGTGTCTACATTACAGTATTAGCTTAAAATTTGAAAGCATGTAACAGATTATCTGTAATAATTTGCTCTGCCAAGAAAAAAGAAAAGGAAAATTGGAGGCAGTGTAAGTTTATTCATCAGTCATAAATTGCTGTGGAGTTGGGTTGGATGTGGTGGGCAGATAAAAAATATCTACGAGGGGAGGATCCTTGCAAAAAGCGCACAAAGTAGTATTTGTGTGAACTAAATAATGCAAATTGTATTGAAAAAGGGAAATCCTGAAAAAATCAGCATCTCTTTAAAATGAACTAAAGGTGAATAATTACATGGTGCTAGTGGGAAGAGCACTGTTTCTCAAATGAGGGTATTAGTACTCCATATTCTCAGTCTTGGACTCTGTTACGTAGCTATGAGTGACTAATAGTTGAGTGACTAAAAAGTGAATATCTATTTAATTTTTACTGGATCTTCAAGCAGTCCCTTGGATCATCTTTTGTCTGTTTATGGCCCTTTACTTGACTTTCGCAAATAGAACTCATTGCATTAAAAAAAAAAAAATCCTGTAACCTACTAAATCACACAATTTTGTTATTTTGATTGAAACTTCTCACATTTATCTGTAAATATTTTAGCCAAAATCTAATCCAAAGGTGAACAACACAAACATCTACAGAAACAAAGATTGCAAAGTAGCGTAACATAACAGGCATGTTGCTGTTAAAAGGGAATTTTTTCCCCTCTACATATAATATTTTGTGATGGGTTTGACATACCAAAAGCATTTGAAAACCAATAGACTGAAAAATAACACAACAACTGACATGAGTTTCTAGTTTTACTACAGTTCACATTTTTTGCTTTCTTGACAAAAAATGCTTTCACTTTGAATACACCTTTATCTAGGTACAATATTTGCCATTCATTTTTCATAGTTTATTGGATTAGTCATTATGGATTTAAAACCCCCCCCCACTACAAATAGTATCTTTGCCTTAAATAAAGATTCATTAAAAACACAGCAATCTAACTCCAATTTGATCATGTAGTCATGATAAAACCCGAATCTATCCCCAAAATGGTTTTCCCAAGTTGTTAAAGGCAAAAAACAGGACTTTGGTGTTTTTCTAGTAGTGACTGGATGTTATTCACAGGAATGAGATGATTCTGTGAAGGCGCTGGCACAGAAGTGACCACAGAAGAGACCAGTGAAGCCCAGTGAATGGTGATGAAACAGAGTGACTGAGAGCCTCTTTAACTCATTCTCATTGATCCCAGCTTCAAATACCTGAACCACATGAGAGCCACAGACACATTCCTCATCTCTTATCCTATTCCCACACTCGTTCTAACGAATGGGACACAAGGCCTCTTTATCTTTACTCGTGCTGCTCATTAATATCGACATAAAGCAGCGTTCTGCACTCTGTAACTGTTTTTCCTCACTGTCTCTTATTTTTCACTCATCCATTTCCTTTCCTATTCTCTCTGACCTGCCATCTCCTTACATGCTCCTAACCTCCCCACATCTTACATCATAAATATTACTCATCATGTCATCCCTTCCTCCTTCACTTTCCCTTTCATTTGTGCAATTCTTCCTCTCTATCACCATCTCTTAATTTTCTCTCTCTTTTCACACTCTGATTTCTCTTTTCCAGTCTGACGCTGCCTTTTTTTCCCTTCCGTCGTATAAATCCTTTCATTTCTGATTCTACAGGTGGTGGGATGGAGGAAGGATGTGTTGCCATGGATACACTCTCAGCCTCTCTAGGGTTGATGTAATGCTCCGAACCCAACAAGAACGACATACATACACATAAAACATACACTAACACACTCATGGACAAACACACACACATGCACACCAAATAATACAACAATTGTCTGTGAAGGTTGATCTCAGAGTTTTGTGCACATTTGCTCACACATGAGCTTTTCCTCCACCTCTTTTCATTTCAGTGACAGTTGCGATTTGGTGCAAGTCCATGCACACTGCACATGTGCATATACGCATCTAAAGTTACACAGTTTGTTTTCCTCCTCTGCTGCAACAAATATGGGTTTATGAGAGCGCAACAGCACACTCAACACCCTCATCTGAAATTTGAATGCCAAATTTTTTGGTATTAATTTATGAATGGTGAGCGGGAATTTAGTACAACAAGGATATCTGCTGCATCATTTTAGGCAGTTGCATTTAGGTGCCTTGAGCAACGAGTGGATGATTTCAGTCTGCTAGTAATTTGTTACCATTGTACAAGGAGTAGCTGGATGTTGCATGTGGACCTTGTTTCTGTCACTAGTATTGAAAAATGGTCAAACACTCGAAGCAACTTGCCCTCTGCTTCCCATGGAGACTACAAAAAATGTCATTATAAAGACTGCAGCCAGATCAACCTTAACTCCCACTACAACCAGCTCACTCCAACTGTCTCACTCATCCACACCCAACAAGTTTCTTATAAATTGGGGTCAAGCATTAAGTTTTGTATCTCATAGTTTAAAAGGGAAAGAGAGAATGACCAGAACGCTCCTCTACAAGGACAATTTATTTCAACGCTTGTAGAAATTTCAGGTCAAATAGCATTGTGTGAATTAAGCAAAGATCACACAAAATCATTGGTACTGACAAAAGAGACAAAAAAATGATTCAAACTGTTCTCACATTTACTAACTCAAAGTCAACTTACTCAGCTTGTAGCTGCCATTAGAATGACACAAACAGGAATTTTCTTATCTTATGTCCTTTGTCTCTACCTTTCAAAATCCTTACATATATTTCAAAAACTGAAGTGTTTTTTTTTAAGTGTTTTGTTTAAATGACAATGATCTGGTTAAGTTTGTTTATGTGTAAATAAAATGTGTCTTGATGGAAAGTCATCAAAGGTATGACGTCTGTGAAGGTTCTCAGTCACTCAGGTCATCGTAGTCTAAGGAGCTTGGAAAGAAAAGCGTCTGGACTTCCTTAAGTTGCTTGAAGACGTTTCACGTCTCATCTGAGAAGCTTCTTCAGTTCTAAGGTCAAACAGTGGAGAGTCCCAGACTTGAGCCCTGTAGGAGTGTCCCCCCAAGAGGGTCAAGGACCCCATACTGATCCTCTACCTAATCACATGAGCCAAGGTGTGAAAACGGGTGTAGCTCGCATTCAGCCAAGGTTTCGGGTCAACTCATTGTGAAACCTGGCCCCTACCCTATCATGTGATTTCCTAAGGTCAACAGGCCCAGGATGTCAGTGGGCGTTAAGGTGTCTGGGCAGGGATCTCAAAACTGGGTTATAGATGGCAGACAGTAGGTGTCGTAAGCCACCGCCTCTGTTCAAAGATGGTCGTTCACAGTGGACATAAATGGTATGACTTTTGTTTTTTTTAATTAATGGGATAACAATAAACATCTTTCAATGGTCCAAACACGTAGCCAATCACAGCAAGAACTCCATGCAAATGCTAGATAGTCTGTTTTGGAAAGCTTGGGAAATATTTAAATATATAACTTTAGGAGTTAAATTGGGTCTGGGTTCACCAGCTTGCAGAAGACAATGAATAAACATGAAAAAACTGATGTTTTGACCCATCCATCCACCCCAGCCTACTCCCCTCATAGTTATTACAAAAGGCAAACCTGTTTATTTTGCATGAACCACAATGCTGCTGCATGCATGAATGAATCAGTCAGATGTACACAGATCAGCATTTACTGTTAGCAGGACCTATATCTATCTGGACATTGTAATATAAGACTCTGATGCTGCAGACCCTGTGCTCATTAGTGTCAGAAATACTGGATTTAAAATGTTTTTGTCATGTTACCATGACAATTTCCCAAAGCCTGAAATCAGTTTTATTAAGACTAACTCTGATTAAACAATTTATTTAATGTCCAATCACTTAATGTGCTTGATTGGTGATAAAGACTAATTGCCTGCCTGCCTTGTGTGATACTAGAGTTTACTGTCATGCAAATTTGACCGTAAACTGTGAAGCAAACATCACACAATAGGGAAAAAAACCCCACTATGTAAACTATATAAACCCAGCTGCATAATTATGTCCTTTCCTTCCTGGTTGTTAGCCACGACAGGTGTGTGTGCGTCTGTGTATACCCTCACAGTGGTGTGTGATGGGCAGACTGAATGTTAATATGACAACCTGCAGTAGAGGCGGGAATGCGCACAGCCAGCTAAGGAGAGCTGGTGCACGAGCATGAACTCAGTGACTCGCATTACCAAGGACACGCTCTCAGACAGGCAGTCTAGCACCTACATAACACATTAAAAACAAACACATTTTAAGAGAGATAGACAGTAGAAAGCTGCTACTCTGTAGTACTGGTAACACAAAGAGACAGGTGCAAGCCTACACACAAGCGAAAAAAGATCTGATTCATCTTTCATACATTTTTCACCTTTTGCCTCACACACACACTACCTGCATAAAGACAGAAACATGTAAATTAATGTTCAAGGGTATGCAGAGTTTGAGTGCGCCAACTCAGCACTGCAAAGGAAAAAAAAAAGGCGCACATCCTGTATCATATTGTCTTTGAGGGGGGAGAAAGGACAGAGGCACCCAATGACTGTCAAATTGCTCATGAAACTTTGTCAAGGATTTTCATGACTCTCTTTAGTCAAAAAAGAAAAGGAAAGGAAAAAAATGGCGGAGGATCACTGCCAAGGACGGTTACTGACAACAATCACACCTGTGAGTCAGAGCTGCAGCAAAAACACCTGGGCACAAGGATGATGACATAAAAGGGAAGAAAATGAAAATAGAGGGACACAGGTGAGCTTTAGCAGTTTTTATCTGTTGCAAGATTACCAGTTTCACCATATCAAAGGCAGACCGTTCTCACTCCAGCATATCAGTTTAATTCTTCTCATTATTCTGTGGCAATTTTTAAAGCTTCAAGGCTATGTAAGAATATTTTTCCCATGTTCCTCTTTGTAAACCCAACCTATGTTGGGTACTTCAAACAGTGCAGTGTTTTAGCTATGAATGCAGGTGACTATTGCATTCCTTTATATTACATACTGTACTTGTCCTGATACAAATAAACATTACACTGCAAAAAACAGACGTCAATGAACACCACCAGCCTGGAAGAAGAAATGTCAGATGTGGGCTGTAATTCACAGGTTGTGGAACAAGGAACGGCGAGTGTAGGTGGACTCTGTTAATTCTGCTGCACTTGTGGACTCACTTTCTGAGCTCTTGTTTGAAACAATAATATGAGCGACACTAAGGAGCAGCTGTTCCAAGTGCAGAGGTGGGTGGTTTATTTAAATGCGACAGCCCTGAGACTGGGCGTCTTAATAAGTATGGCAAAAATAACTCCGCTGTCACTTTGGAGATTTTGTCTACAAGAACAAATTAAGTCATCGCACCAAATGTGTGGAACTGATGCAGTAAATTTGCACGTTCAATCACACTCCAACCAGCGAAACCATTTAAACTACCATCAGTGAATAAATGTGATTACATTCAGCAGGAGTTCTGGTATCGCACTCTGCATTTATCTTCATGTTAAAGAGTTTTTCTTGCAGTATTGCTGTTGTTCAATTTTTAAAAAGCCACAACTTTTCTCAAATAAACACAAGAGCCTTTAGAAATATGAGACTGACTGCCCTTCCAGAGATACCCAACAGTTTCTGAATCAATTTATAATTTCTTTACTATGCATAATGAAAACACTCAGTGGAAGTTCAAATAAAATAACTCAACATACTTTGCGTTCTATTTTCATAGCTTGCTGCTCCATTTGGCTCAGTGTCTGCTTTTAAGGACATTATTCACTTGTGACCTCAATAAGCAAAATCTGACATTTAGTTTTATTAACTTAACAAATTATGCTTGTGTCGTGATGTATCGCTGAAACTATAAGCAAACTGGTACCACTTTGCCTGGAACATACAACACACATTTTAGACTTTTTGTCCTTTTTCACTGGGCATTGCTACTTTTTGACAAATCACTCACGCACACACACACACACTTTTGTGTAGAGGACAGTCTGTCTGCACACACACAGCAATGCCAATAAAGCCTGGACAGCAGCTGGTCGGGTCAAGCCCGTGGCCACCTGCGTATGCTAGCAGTGATCTGTGGGCAGATCCAGGTGTGAGGATATTTCAGGTAAGATTAGGATCATATAGGTTCCTAACAAACAGATTTATCTGGGATGAAGCACATAATAGCCAATGACATGATAATGCTTTGTACATAAGTCATCACATGTATAACTGTATTCATATAACGCTTCCTATACTTGGGATGCAACTTTGCATTATTTCCACACACCACCAAACAGTAAGTAAGAAAGAAAAAATGCTAAAAGTATCAAACAGTACCTTTAAAATACTGCAAAAGTGCACAACTTCAAAAGTTAACATAAAAGCTTCATAACATCCTGCTTGACTTATATCGTAAACTGTGGGCAGATTCACTTTGTGCTGAATACTACTTTAATCAAATATCCATCTGTGCCCTCATGTCAGCCACTGAAATTCAGATCTGTGGAATATCATCACTGTTGGTCACTGGGATATGTATGCTTCATAATACCAGGGGATGTTGCTTTGATATCAGCTAGCCTTAAATCAGCTGACAGGAGCAGATCGGTGTAATACTTTCAGCAGGGCTGACTCTGTGTTATAATTGGCCCCGAAATCCAACTGAAACTTTTCAAAGATTTGGTTATGTTGCAAATATGTAAGAAACTGATTTAAAATTATTTTTCCAAGACTTCGAAGACGAAGAAAAGTTAAGACATAGCTTGGTAGCTGCTGGGTAAGATGGGGTCTAGCTGGTTGTTCTTCACTACAGCAGGGGTTGAACAACTGCCTGTTTGAAGAGAAATGGTAGACCTAGAAGTGCTGATGAAGTTTATTTTTTAAGATTTCAAATGAGACTTAAATCTTGTCCTGTTTCCATTTTCTTTCTGATCTTCTGCTAAGAGCTCTAGTGGCGTCACTGATCCAGGGTGACTGTTTAGGCCTGGGATTCTTCGGTTTATATGGAGTATGATTCTCCATAACTGAGGAGCAAGTGGTGTTTAATAAATTAGTAAGGTTCTCAGTGCTGGGATAGGGCAGGGGAGCCTGTACAGTCCAAATATCTAAGGCGGCTTTGAAGGCCCCACAAAAACTGTTAGCAATGGAGGAATTAATATAATGTGACTGGCGGAAAGGGAGATGTGGTTTTTGTAGGGGAGAGAGGGAGCAGCACATCAAAAATGACAGAGAGCTGGTCTGATAAACAAGCATCAGTTATGTTTGGATTAAAAACTGGAATACCAGATAACTAGGTCTATGGTGCAGCCCAGTTTATGAGTGTGTGCAGAGGGATGTGACCTTTATATGAACTGATGTGAGTCTCATACAGAGCATTAAAAGGCAAGTAGTATTGTTAATGATATGCATCACATCCAATGCAATGTGCAATCCATGTTTTTAATATGTTAAAGCTTTTTGTGTCACTTTTGCTAAAGCATCAAAATAAAGCTACTAAGTGTATTACAGGAAATAACACAGCCACAGTGAAGTCACAAGCCCTGGTACTCCTTCAGTCAGTGCCAAGCCTGGATAAATGAGGAGGGCTGCATTGGGCATAAAATATAGAATAGAGGAAAATGATATGCTGGGGTTACCTCACAAAGCGATCAGCTGAGAGAAGAAGTTGAAAATGAATAATTAAAAAAAAAAAAAAACATCTTCAGAGTGTTGCATCACAGATTCCTTGTTCTGATTCAAGGAAGACAAAATGGATATCACTGCTGTCTTTTCATTTTCTGTCACTTTACTAACAAGACCGCTTGTCGCTGCTAATTGCTTCCTGAACTCTGCTCTTTATACACAACTGCAGCGTTTTGGAAACGTCAGCCATCAATCCTGGCTGCTCTGCATGTCCACGACACACTCATGCCGGCTCAGATAGAAGATATGATGCAATATATAAAATCACATCACTTTCTGTACTTTCTTATAAAACCTGGAGTGCATATGCAAACTCTGAACATGTAACAAGCACCAAGGCTAACTGTATATGAGCTGCAAGGTGGCATGAAGAGATGAAGACTGCTTCTATGTGCTGAGTTTAGACACTATTGTTTCTGGAGCCAATACTAAATTGGCCCCACTGGAAATCAAACACTGCGCCGAGTATGAAATCATTATCCAGAAATAATGAATAGACAGTACAAATAATGATAACATCTACAAATTAGAGCTGGTAATAAAAGACTACGTCCACTCTCAATGGACACAGACACACACATGCATGCATGGTCAGTAGGCGGAGAACCACCAGACTTGGCAAGAAATGTAAGCATTAGCCAAAAATCCAACCAACATTTTGAACTTAATGGAATTCAAAGCGCGATCGCACATTATGCCCGTGATATGAACACACTGTTCAGTGGATGTGTGTGGTTTCCATGGAGACCAAAAGGTGGAGGATGAGCGAGTGCAAAGCCATTGTTCACCAATAACCAGAGCATAGACGGAGTAAATTTTGTGTTGCTTGCTTTTTAAAATAAAGAGGCTGGACTGGGTTAGTGGAGTCATGGAGGGAGGATTTGGCTTGAAGATTAACCCAGTGCACATCAAAGATAATCTGTCAACATGCAGATATGTGTCAGCAGGCCAGAAGAGAAGAGACACTGAGAGAGGAGGGGGAGATGAAGGGAGAGCATAAGATGAGGAAAGGCTGCGTAGATTCATGAGTTTCATTACAGAAACAAGCGCTGGACACCGTTACGCCATCCATCACACATCAACCACCTGAAATGCTCATAGGGGATGGGACGACGGGAGAGACGGCGACATAAAAGTGTTAAACACACAAGAGGGAGGAGGATTGCAAATGGCCACCGGAGAAAAAGACGACAGCAAATGAGTGACGAGTTTCTGGTCGGCTGTCATCGTCTCAGCACAGTTGGCCTTGGTCGTCTGAGCATCAGTCACAGATGTGGGGCAAGCTGCCGCCTCCTTATTCACCGGTGAAGCGAGAAGATGTGATGATGATGATGATGATGATGTGCGTGTATGTGTGGATGGAGAAGGAGGAGGGGGAAGGATTGTTAGCCCAAGGTTGTTTTATGTTGTCTGCACCACATCAGCTGACCTGTTTTTGTTATCCATCCACTTAAGGTTGAGCTGACACCAAATGCCTGCTATAGTGTGGACAAAAGACCCTAAATGAGTTATTGGTACTCAAGTTGAGTTTAAGGTGATCAAACTGTATTTTATTACCCTAAAATTCTTAGCTTGACCCACAAAGGTGAGGATGAACAACAGCTGCTGAACGAATTATATTTTCTTACTGACATTCGAGGGCTTAAGAGGTTGAATCATTAGCTCGTTAGCACCTGGTGCTAAACTAATATGGTGAATTTGGGAAAGAATACATGTGTTCATCATGTTTAGCTCAAAGCAGTGCTGCCCCTACACTCTAAAACAGATGATAGTGTAGCTGTGAGGAGATTTTTTTAATGATTCCACTGCAATAACTGATTGATATTGCCAAAAAGATTTAAGTTTGGAGTCGTGATGCAATATCAATACACACCTTTAAGGGAACTTCTTAATATTCTGAAAAATGTGCATACAGCAAAGACACCACTGAGTTACTGCGCCCAGATTAGAAATAGTTCCAGCAAATAATTTTAGAGATGCATGTAGTTGAATGTTTTTAACTTTTAGGGGGGGGGGGGGGAGTTCCAGTCGTCCTAGAAAGCCTTGCAGCATTATTAATCCTCACATATAACTTTGCTTGGGATAAATACATTTAAAAAAAAATATTCATTTAAATGAATCTAAAGCTCTATCATCAATGTGCATTACATTGCATGGGTAAGGTTTGAAAAACTTTTAAAATCCTTTAAAAACTGGTTTTCATCATCACACTTTAGTGTGACAAAGCAGGAGAAACGGCCTGCTTGCATCCATGACATTAGTGCGGGAAACTGGAACAAAGGCTGCTGAATGAAATGACATAATTTGGTCGGAGGGTTAAGTCATTATTTTTGTTCGGCTGCTGCTGAATGTGTAGAAAGCTTCCAGACACATTTATGGATTTTGCTCAGTATTAAACAGGCGGACAATAAAATATGTGGCTTTAACCTCACAATCACACTCCATGAATTTCAGCGAGCGTTATGAAAGGAATCAGCCAGATTATATTAGATTATAACGCCAGACTGATTCCATCTCGTGCACGCTCCTGCATTATTAATCTGACAGCAATGTAGCTCGGCCGTGCGCAATGAATCTCAGACAAAGACACACACACACACACACACACACACACACACACACACACAGAGGCAGAGGCAGAGAGCTTTCTTGTCTTTTTTAATGTTTTTTCCCCTTCCTCTCTGTGTATCAGAATGTCCGTTCAGATCCCTTCATGAATTATTCATCAGGTCCCCCCCGGCCCTAATCCTCGCCTTTGTGTCGCTGTAGTGCCAGTGCGCCTCCAGGGAACCGGTTTACTGCATCGACTGGACGCTGTCACTGCCACAAATCTCTAAATTCTCCCAAAAATGTTCCTGCTGTTGCTTAATGTGTGCCCGCAGTGCTCAAAGTGATGATTTACTGAGTTGATTTGTCGGTGACTGACGTCCAAAATGCCGCCGTGTCGGTGCATCGGCATGTCTTTAATGCTGGAGCCAGTTAAACGGTTTTTAAACCCTCCCCTGCTGCATAATGACTTACAGTGCTTGCAACACTGAACACTGAGAACATATAGTCGTATACTTCTATGACATCCCCATATAAGCCCTTCCACAGACTCACGGTAATATTTTAACTTATGTCTTAACACCCCCTCTTGCGCCGTGTCCGTATCACATGGGTTTATATTGACCCAGTTGTTGCCTCCTCTGGTGTTTCCATAATATATTCACGAGGACTTAAATTGCCGACTCGTGCGTTTATCCTGACCTGATTTTGCTTTATGCCATTTTTGTTTCTCGTAGCATCTCCATGACATCCCCACTGGGACCTGCGTTCAATGGTGAGCTTTCCGTGACCTAATCAGGACATTTTCTCTCCTAAAATGTAAAGATTCACACGAAATTGCACAGGAAGCCCTACAGCGTGATGTCCAGGTGACAGCTGTTTTACTGTCAATAAAATGTATATATTCATTTAACATATAGCCCATTTTCGACGACGCATCCTCCGAAATCAGATTTATTTCAGATTGCATTGATTAGAAAATGACCAATAAAACGTTATTAATATGGCACCCAACTGTAGTCTATTGAGTGTGAAGTGTTGCCTAACCTACAATCAGAGCCTCACTGACCTCCTTTCTGGCTGCCCTGTGGGAGTGTGTTAAGGTACCCTGAATCCACAGAGGGGACTTGCTGCAGCAGCAAGAAATTTAACAAAAAAAAGAAAGAAAGAAAGGAAAAAAAAGAAAAAAAAAGAAAAATCAAGGAATAAAACATTTTGAGGTGATTAAACTGGACAGTGAAGGGCAGTTTCTTACCGCGGACAGACAACGGGATCAAGTGCAGAGCCAGGACGCACGACAGCAGCGTTAGTCTCCAGCATCCCGTGCAAAAGATCGCTTGCTTCTCCTGCATCCTTGCTGTAGAGTGATAGGCTTTGATGGTCAGACGAAAGAAGAGAGAATCCTTTTTGTTATAATGTTAATAACAAGAGAGTTCGGTGGAGGTTGCAAAAAGTAATCCGGACAAGTGGAGCTGCTGATTTGCGTGCGGTCTAGACTCAAGCCTCCCCGCGCTTCTCCTCCATAGCCGCTTGGTCTCAGCTGTCTCCGCGTATCTGCTCCGTTCTTTCACTCGCTTGTTCAACGCAGTGAGGCTGGTTACGGCTCCATCGCCAAAAAGCGGCGGTCGGAGACGGCGGTGGTGGGGTGTTGGTGGTGGTGGTGGAGGCGGGGGTTACTTTTGGGGGAGTAGACGCACGCCGTGGCTCGGTTTAGCTCGGAACGGATTGGTGCTTTGGGCACTTTGTGACTGAGAAGGGAACAAACGTACGGCGGTGTGCAGTGCGCTCGGCAGCCTTCTCATCATCTGGGGAGGAGAAAAAAGGGCCGGTGATGCCCCCCTCCTCTTCTTCCCTACGCCCCCATCCTCATCCCTCCTCCCTTCCCTCCCTCGTTCATTTCCCCTTGAAGTCTCCCTACTCCTACTCCCCTCATCCTCCGGTTTCCTAAAACTTTCCCCGACTTTTTCTATCACCAAAGCCCTTTTATCCATCTTGCTTATCCATAAAACATTTTGTCTCCCCCCATGTATACATCTCTTACAATATTCTTCCTTCCCTCATATTCCATTTCGCCCCCTTTCCAGACCCTAAACCTCTACCTTTGCCCATTATTGCTGCCATCCTTACAATTTTCTCTGGCATTATTTTCCTCCTCACTCAAAAAAAATCTTAAAACACAAACAGAACAGAGCAAGATGTATGGTAAAAGTTCAAAACAGTTAAAACGCTATGGATAATAATCTGTGCTTGACATAAATTGAAGTTCGCACAGCCCAGGCAGCTACAGGTTTAGTTTATGATTCCTAAAGAAGTGATGTGACATCTAGGGGAAGCATCCATCCCCAAGTTATCAGCTAATCAGCTGTAGTAACTCACTAACTGATGGTACATTTACTGCACACATTTAGCTTGGAGGACTGATTCAGTCTCCTTCACTGAGCAAAGAGGCCTACTACACCTGATGCTGGTCTTTTGTTGCCTAAGCATCTCCCACTAGCACGCCAACCATTCCCAGTACTGCTGAATCTCCCACAGACCACATAAATCTGATGGACTACACTTTCCTCAAGCTTTTTTTTTAAATATATATATATATATATATATATATATAAAAACACCCAGCACGCCCCTGCGGGCGGTTTATCCTTCAAGCTCGGGTCCTCTACCAGAGGCCTGGGAGCTTGAGGGTCCTGCGCAGTATCTTAGCTGTTCCAGGACTGCGCTCTTCTGGACAGAGATCTCCGATGTTATTCCCGGGATCTGCTGGAGCCACTCGCCTAGCTTGGGAGTCACCGCACCTAGTGCTCCGATTACCACGGGGACCACCGTTACCTTCACCCTCCACATCCTCTCGAGCTCTTCTCTGAGCCCTTGGTATTTCTCCAGCTTCTCGTGTTCCTTCTTCCTGATATTGCTGTCATTCGGAACCGCTACATCGATCACTACGGCCGTCTTCTTCTGTTTGTCTACCACCACTATGTCCGGTTGGTTAGCCACCACCATTTTGTCCGTCTGTATCTGGAAGTCCCACAGGATCTTAGCTCGGTCATTCTCCACCACCCTTGGGGGCATCTCCCATTTTGACCTCGGGACTTCCAGGTTATACTCGGCACAGATGTTCCTGTACACTATGCCGGCCACTTGGTTGTGGCGTTCCATGTATGCCTTGCCTGCTAGCATCTTGCACCCTGCTGTTATGTGCTGGATTGTCTCTGGGGCATCTTTACACAGCCTGCACCTGGGGTCTTGCCTGGTGTGATAGACCCCAGCCTCTATGGATCTTGTACTCAGAGCTTGTTCTTGTGCTGCCATGATTAGTGCCTCTGTGCTGTCTTTCAGTCCAGCTTTGTCCAGCCACTGGTAGGATTTCTGGATATCAGCCACCTCCTCTATCTGCCGGTGGTACATACCGTGCAGGGGCCTGTCCTTCCATGATGGTTCCTCGTCTCCCTCCTCTTTCTTGGGTTTCTGCTGCCTGAGGTATTCACTGAGCACTCGGTCAGTTGGGGCCATCTTCCCAATGTATTCTTGGATGTTCCTTGTCTCATCCTGGACTGTGGTGCTGACACTCACCAGTCCCCGGCCCCCTTCCTTCCGCTTAGCGTACAGCCTCAGGGTGCTGGACTTGGGGTGAAACCCTCCATGCATGGTAAGGAGCTTTCTTGTCTTTATGTCAGTGGCTTCTATCTCCTCCTTTGGCCAGCCTATTACCCCAGCAGGGTACCTGATCACGGGCAGGGCGTACGTGTTGATGGCCCGGATCTTGTTCTTACCGTTCAGCTGACTCCTCAGGACTTGCCTGACCCTCTGCAGGTACTTGGTGGTATATATATATATATATATATATATATATGTTTAATCCTGGCAGCTTCCTCTTCTTCAAACTTCTTGTCTTTGTCTCTATTCTTTCTAAATCCATCCTCTCTCAAAACACATTCCCTCCTCCTTTCTCCATTCATTTTGAACTTTTTTTTCTCTACTTCCTCATCCTAAGACACTTGCCCTTTCCCCTTTTTTCTAAAAACAAGTGAATCCTTTTCTGAGTGACTCTTTTCTTCCTCTCCCAACTTTTCCACCTCATTTCACTCTTTTTTAATGTCAACATGGAATGTTGTCTTCCCATTGTTGATGGTTTATTCTTTCCATACTGTTTCATTCACCTCTCTTCATCACCCCCTCTTTTTAATGCCTTTGTTTTTTGTCCTTCTTCCTCTGACTCATTATACATACATTAATTCATGTATGTATTGCAGAATATATCTCATTCTTCATTTTTCCAAAAACCTTTCCCATTCTTGTTAAAACCTTTTATTCTCATTCTTTAAGAAAGTTTCCCTCCTCTTCTTCACTGATTAATTCAAAGCCTCCTCTTCCTTCAATAAACATTTTCTTCGATTTTCCACCTGCATCCCAAGACTTCTCACTTCTTCCCCGAGAGTCAAAGTTTTCCTCATCCATCACTCTTCCATTCCCACTTTTCTTTTTCTAAACTTTTCATCACCTCCACCCTCCTTCCAACCCTTTCCCACAGGTTGCGATCATTTGCTATTCATCTGATCATGCTGGATCTCAATAGAAGTGCACTCTTCACTCTGGCCACTTTTTTTCCGACGAAGGAGATCAGTCACTATCGAAGGAGCTTTACTTTCCTTTGTTCACTGCATATGCGTCTCAGAGAGAATGAGGTAGTTTGAGATCATGTTAAAAAAAAAGTGTAGTGCAGTCAAAACAACTAGCTTTGTTTGATGGTGTGACACAGAGACTCAAACAAAAGAGGGGGAGTAGGCCTAGAGGAGGGATGGGGGTGTCTGCGGTGAAAAGAGGGGGATGCACATGGTGATGAATGCCCAAGGGCCTTGGGGGTAATGATCGTGGTGGGGGTCGTGGGCATTCTTCCACACAAAAACAGCATAAAGGAAGAGAGCGAGGCTGGGCAACAGGAGGTGTTTTGTGCTTGGGTGTGCATGTGTATTTATATTTATACATATATGTGTGTGTTCTTGTAACACTGCTTGGCTGCTTATGTGCATCTGTGCATTTGAAAGCAGCAGCAATGGCAGATTTTGGATTTTTTACTAAATGTTTAGCAGAATAGAAAATGTGTGCAGTGAATTGTGAAAAGTGGGTCACAAAGGACAACTTGGCAGCTTTGATTTAAATAATATAAAATATTACAGATCCAGCATGTAACAAAGACCTATCCTCAACCAAAATACTCTTCATCTCCCTCTCTCCTTCCACCTCCTGCAATGACCCACAGAAGCTTCAGTGTACTCATGACCACAACAATAATGCATCCACACTGCTGACCTTTCTGTTCATTTCAGCTTTCATCTGATTTTCTGGGCGACTGCTTTATCTATTCCACTGTGTGATGCCACTGACAGCAATGCTGGACAGAGAAGAAATAACAAAAGTTGCCCTATCTGGTATGAAAATTCATTTCTGGTGCATTTCAGAACAATCTTTCACCAAAACGAGATATCTCCCAAGTCTAATAAACTGGTTTATTTGCCTTTTCACCAGTGTTTTCTTCATCTCATTCAGCTGTTTGCATTAATGTTGTCAGTTGGCAGGCTGAATTATTGGTCCAAAATTCATCATTTTTATAAACTAATGCTTTTGGAAGATGCAATAAAGGAGAACTAAGGTGTGCAAAGCAAGATTTCCAAGCTAACAGTCTAAGCATGCTAGTGTTTCATGGGTATCATGCCCATAGTTTAGCAGGATAACATATCAGATATGGCCTATGGTGAATATGTAGCATTAGAGTTAGCATGAATCCTAATCAGGACCAAATCTCAAAGGAGAAAAACTAAAGAGTTACATTTCACAGATTTTTGTTTTCTCCACATTGTGAAGAGGTAGCCTTAAGTTACCAACAATGAAGAGATTCACATTTTGGCAGATGTAGGTCAAGTAATTAATTAATAGAAAGGTACAGTGGGGCAAAAAAGTATTTAGTCAGCCACCGATTGTGCAAGTTCCCCCACCTAAAATGATGACAGAGGTCAGTAATTTGCACCAGAGGTACACTTCAACTGTGAGAGACAGAATGTGAAAAAAAAATCCATGAATTCACATGGTAGGATTTGTAAAGAATTTATTCGTAAATCAGGGTGGAAAATAAATATTTGGTCACCTCAAACAAGGAAAATCTCTGGCTCTCACAGACCTGTAACGTCTTCTGTAAGAAGCTTTTCTGTCCCCCACTCGTTACCTGTATGAATGGCACCTGTTTGAACTCATCATCTGTATAAAAGACACCTGTCCACAGCCTCAAACAGTCAGACTCCAAACTCCGCCATGGCAAAGACCAAAGAGCTTTCGAAGGACACCAGGAAAAGTATTGTAGACCTGCACCAGACTGGGAAGAGTGAATCTACAATAGGCAAGCAGCTTGGTGTGAAAAAATCAACTGTGGGAGCAATCATCAGAAAATGGAAGACATACAAGACCACTGATAATCTCCCTCGATCTGGGGCTCCACGCAAGATCTCATCCCGTGGGGTCAAAATGATCATGAGAACGGTGAGCAAAGATCCCAGAACCACACGGGGGGACCTGGTGAATGACCTGCAGAGAGCTGGGACCAAAGTAACAAAGGTCACCATCAGTAACACACTACAACGGCAGGGGAATCAAATCCCGCAGTGCCAGACGTGTTCCGCTGCTGAAGCCAGTGCATGTCCAGGCCCGTCTGAAGTTTGCCAGAGAGCACATGGATGATACAGCAGAGGATTGGGAGAATGTCATGTGGTCAGATGAAACCAAAGTAGAACTTTTTGGTATAAACTCAACTCGTCGTGTTTGGAGGAAGACGAATACTGAGTTGCATCCCAAGAACACCATACCTACTGTGAAGCACGGGGGTGGAAACATCATGCTATGGGGCTGTTTTTCTGCCAAGGGGACAGGACGACTGATCCGTGTTAAGGACAGAATGAATGGGGCCATGTATCGTGAGATTTTGAGCCAAAACCTCCTTCCATCAGTGAGAACTTTGAAGATGAAACGAGGCTGGGTCTTCCAACACGACAATGATCCAAAACACACCGCCCGGGCAACAAAGGAGTGGCTCCGTAAGAAGCATTTGAAAGTCCTGGAGTGGCCTAGCCAGTCTCCAGACCTCAACCCCATAGAAAATCTGTGGCGGGAGTTGAAAGTCCGTGTTGCTCGGCAACAGCCCCAAAACATCACTGCTTCATGCACATTCCTCCATGCAGAGAAGATCTGCATGGAGGAATGGGCCAAAATACCAGCTACTGTGTGTGCAAACCTGGTAAAGACCTATAGTACACGTTTGATAATGCCTGACACGTTATTGCCAACAAAGGTTATGTTACAAAGTATTGAGTTGTATTTTTGTTATTGACCAAATACTTATTTTCCACCCTGATTTACGAATAAATTCTTTAGAAATCCTACCATGTGGATTCATGGATTTTTTTTTTTTCACATTCTGTCTCTCACAGTTGAAGTGTACCTCTGGTGCAAATTACTGACCTCTGTCATCATTTTAGGTGGGGGAACTTGCACAATCGGTGGCTGACTAAATACTTTTTTGCCCCATTGTAAGTAATAGTAAGAAACAAAAAGGATTAGGTGTTATGCTGCTCTGATGAGTACTGCTTCATTTTCCTTATTTGTTTAATTTTTCTTATTGAGGAAACTGGAGCACAGCACTGTTGTCCTCGGGATTCCCATATACTTGTTTGCCATTCACCTAGGGACCATTTTTGACCCGAGGACAACACAAGGGTTACAATAGAACAAATTCCACAGAAGGCCCTACAGCAAGAAACCAGAGTTTGGTGACTATTTCATGGTTTGCCGTGACTTTCAGCTGGCTGTTGGGCACCAGATCTCGTGGAAATCTTTCCAAGAGTTGTTTTGATAATTGAATCAAAACAGCAAATGATCGACCTCATGATAGCACTAGAGGAACAAAAAGTCAATAAGATAAAAGGATTCTTGTTCTGGGCACTCAAAATGTCCTCAATGTATTGTATGCATCATTTAAATCTAGATATCTTTAAATCGGTGTGTAGAAACAGCACTGAGATAAAGTCGCACAAGTAAACATGGCAATTTCATAAAGCGTAAAGTCATAAATCTGCTGTGAAAGGAGAATGTTCATTAAATTAGGATTAAAAATATAATTTAATATTTTTAATGTAATATTTAAATTAAAAATATTAAATGGTGGTGACTCAAATTTCCTGTTTGCATCAGTCGGAAACCCAGCTGTTCATGAAAGTTTAATTGATCGCTAAAATTGTTGTTGAATTTCTAGTCAACAGGCTACTTGTTTACATAATTAAAAGTCTTCAAATGTACAAGAACTGGTATCACAGAAACTCCAACACAGTTTCTTTGGCAGCTGCAAACAAAATGTGTATCGATAGTAAGGTCTGATGTCTTCTGTTACAACGGGATAACCTTCATGTTCACTGTAAACAAGCACACAGATTAGGAACTACACATGAACATCAGCCTAATTCTGTCTGGACGTGTGGCATTTCCCAGTGTTTTAGGGTCAATGCTTTCTACTATCGTGTACGTATCAGGGTCACGTGCTGTTGTTATGACAGTCCGGGCGCTTCTGTGTTATTAAACAGGAAACGGTGCTCATCAACACACAGATTAGGCCCATTTAATCTCTCGGTCAACCCCTGAAACAAAAGAAGCCTCCACCCCCCGGCTCAGCACCTCTGATGGAATAATAAATGATATGGCATCCTGAGCATTACATTCTTCATCACCCACTCTTGTTTTCCTCCATCCTCCACTTGCTCTGTTGTCACAGTGCAAGCAGAATAATGAAAATCATTTCTAATAAAGTTGAACAACCAACGATTTTCACATTTCCCTGCTGCAGTGTCATTTCCTTATCTAGAAGTTCCAGCCAAGAACAACATCCTCAAAATTTTGAAATAAAAGAGGAAAATATACACTTTTGGATGACTGGCTGGTGCATTATTCTGGCCCATAATAATAAAGACAGAAATCATTTTAGGACACGTATGAAAATAACTGTGCTGGGGCTTTGTGGGGGGGGGGACATACCCTGCCAGTTTAAGTCAGCATCTGCACAAGGTAGATGTTAGTTGTGACCCATAAAGCAAATTGCTCACTGGTGGTGTTCCAAACAACTGGAGCTTCCTGAAACAAACGCCACAGCAGTCTTGTAAGTAATTGCAGACCTGGGGTTATTGTATGACCTATATCTCCATACATGCAGCGTAAATTATATCCAGTCTCATTAGGTTACTTTGACAAAGGGTGATGAGAGCAGAATCTGGTTTTGAAACCAGGAGAATGCTGCTTGGCATACATGTGAAAATAAGATGCTGTTTCCTGACTTATTGTTACAGATTTTGTAAGTCAGTCTTTTTAGAGTTGATGCTCATTCATTTTCTTGCCTATATCCTAAAAAAAACATTTGTGGTCCAAAAAGATGAGGAATAATTACTGTGTTTGATATACTTACAGATTTCATTTGCATGAGTTTTGCACATTAAAAACATAAATGCTACAGTGTGACTGTTTTTATTACATATTAAAACACAAACAAATAGTGTACATATTTCAGGAGGGTTTAGGGAACAGTGTTTGAACAATCTGACAGCAGCGGGAGGAAAAGACGTGCAGCGTTGCTCCTTTGAACTCTGTATGTGGAGCATCCGGTCACTGAAGGAGCTGTCCAGTGCTGCCAGAGTTTCATGCAGGGGGAGGGAGGCTTTCTTCCTCAGTGAAGACAGAGAGAGAGCTCTTCTCTCTCCCCACACCTCCGTTATATCCATTGAGCATCCCAGGATAGAATGTGCTGCACCAACAGACCACCGCAAAAGACCCTCAGCCAGATAGATACATTTTAAAAAGGCTTATGTAATAAAGTCCCAAATTTACCACGTATTAAAGTATTGTTATGATTACACAGTACTTGAAACCTAACAATAATTTGTTGTGTGCTGTATCTTTTGATACTTTATTTTTAGCAGAACAGCGTGGCTGACAGAATAGCCTTGTGTTCAAAAAACAAACAGAGCATTTCAAACATTTCCCGTTTGTTTCCTGTTTGTAGACTACAGCAGCAATGTCTATCTCCAGATGGCGGCTCTCACCATTCTTCACATTTTCATTCACTTATTCTTCGTATAAATATCTTGAAATCATTCCTGTCAAAAGAACTTGGATCATCTCTCCCCATGTGGGAGAAATTTTACTCCTTCTAATTCCAACCTGACATTTAGTATTGCCACTTCTCACGAATGTTTATTGTTTTGTTGCCTTTTGGAGCATTTTCATAGGATTATCTGATGAATATTGCTGTGAGGAAAAAACATCCAAGAAGTTTGTGCTGCAGTTTTGGTGAATGAAAATGTGTTTTATAAGCACGTAGCACTCATTAGAGGCCGTCTGTGTGATGTAGCTGCATAGTTTATGGACACAATTAACCTATGTTAGCAATTTTGGCACTTTGACATGACCCTGACTCATTTGAAATGAGTCAGGGTCATGTCAAAGTGCTAAAATGGTCAAATGAGTCATATGACCATTTTTCAGATGTGGGTTAGGGGTTCAGATTGCCCTCACTTGGGTAAGGGGTCACACAAAGGTGATTAGCAACTCGATAGCTCAACCCAAGGTTTACCAGTCTAGCTACGAGGATGTTCACAAAAAACATGTAGTGTTCGCAGCATCTTTAAAAGTCATCTTTGCACAGAGGTCTGAGGCATCTTCCAGGAATGGTGGCACTGTTTCCCTGTGAACTGACTGTCAGTAAGCGGCAATTTCATATCTGTTGATCTCAAACATGGCCTGCTTCGGAGCACGTTAGGTCAGCTGAACAAGTTACCATGGTGATGCACCCCAATAAGAAGTGAACTCCCTTCATCATACCGACAACTCAGAGTTAACCCTGAAGTTATCCAGATAAGCTCAAATCCAGCTTCAGGTGCAGTATTGAGTGGATTTGCTTCACAGGGAGAGAATACAACAGGTTTCTTCTACAGGAAATCCACCTGACTCATGTCCAACATGCTCTCAACACCTGACAAAACTAAATCTATCTCAGTGAAAAGATGTTACATTTGTGGTGAACACAGGAACTTGGAAGCTCTGCGGAAATTAAAATTTAATGTACATCACTTCTGTCCTTGTCACGATCATTCAACAGATGTTTCATTTGTAGCCACATACACTCATTCATTTCAGTTAAATTTGAATTATGTACTGCAAATTAATAAAAAATAAACACTAATCTCACTTACCTTAAAAAACTTTATAGAGAAGCCAACAATCTCCTGTAAGGAAATACTTGACACCTGGGCATAAATATCAACCGATTTATCAGGAAAAAACCTCCAGCAGAACCAGGCTCAGTGAGAACAGCCATGTGGTAAAGGTTAGGAAAAAGCGAGGATAGAGAAAAGAATGTAGAGAGATGGCAAACAGCATAACAAATACTTGGCAGGTTGGTGGGACCAGTCACCACAGATCGAGTAGTTCCAGAGTGAGAGAGACACGCTTGCCAGAAAGTACAGAGAGGTGGCAGAGAAGAAAAAGAACCAACCAAATCTAAGCTAGATTTAAATAATTTGTTTTCATTAGTTAATAAGACCCACTAAGAACTATAACACAATTAGGTAGAAATGATAAGAAAATCCATGCGGCTGTTTGTTTGAGTCACGAGAGGACTGGGGCCCATTCCATGACAGTGGCATGCCAATTGTATGTAATATAAATTCATTTAAACTGTTAACCCTTTAGAGCCGATCGGAGCGGGAACGCTCTGTTTTGCGTAACTATTTTTAAATCCCAGTAGCACTGCAACCACGTAAGCTAGCGCAAAAATTTTTTTTGCATATGAAACCGGAGGAGTTGTACTTACATCTTATGCCATCAGCTTGTCCTAGGTCACGGTTTCCTTCCACATAAAGCTTTGCAAAAACTGCATAAAAAGCGCTTGCAGGAACAAAAACATAATATTCCAGAAACACGCTTTGCCGATCCGATCAGCTGTTCATAACACTTCCTACGTTGGAATAGACGTCAGCGCGAACTTTTGCATTTCCGCCATTACCTGCCGGAAACCGGAAGTGACGTCATTTTCGCGGAAATGTAGTCTTTTTTGCCATCAGGGCCTCAGGGCCTATACTGCTCTTTTTAAAAGTTATCTTTGACTTTATGACTTTCTGTGTCGTTTCTGGGATGCTTAGGACTCATATTGCACTGCTGGAAATAGTTTATTTTGATGCATATGCTGCTTTTTTGCAAATTTGCAGTATAATATTTATTTTCGTTTTTCCTGCAGTGTATAAAAATTGGTGTATTTCAAAAATAAAACTATGAAGACACTCAAAATAAATTTCCTGTGGTGGGAAACTATTTTGTGCAACTTTTTTGTATTTACAGTTTTGAGGGATAAGCCTCTTAAATTTCTCTAACTACAAATATATGTTAAAAAATCAAAAACGATTTTCAAATTTTTTGTAGTTTATTGCACTTTTTTGCAATTTATGTAATTACTATGCACTTAATGAATACATATTATTAAAATCTGGGCTATAATGGTTGTATTGATGTATAGCAACTTGAAATGCTCCCAAAAATGGCTCCACAGCATGTAAAAATATAATATACGCTCTGGCGGACTTGGTTCTATGGTAGGTCTTAAAGGGTTAACTTAGACAAAAGCCAATCAAAATCTAATGTGCAATTTAAACTCTTATTGAGTTTAGAGTAAAAAATCCCCCTTTCTGTGATTGTTGGGTTTTCTCTGTATGTATTATTGTAGGGTCTACCTTACAATGTAAAGCGACTGTTGAGGCAACTGTTGTTGTGATTTGGCGCTATATAAATAAACTTGAATTGAACTGAATTGTAAAATCCAATGAGGTCAGTGTTGGAAGAAGAAATGCTGTGGATCACAGGAAGTTCCACAGCAGGCCAGAAGTTACAGAAGCTTAACTAAGGGAGGCTTAAGGGTCACCTGATCTAGCCCTAGCTAAACTCTGACATCTG
Source organism: Simochromis diagramma (assembly GCF_900408965.1). Classification (NCBI taxonomy): domain Eukaryota; kingdom Metazoa; phylum Chordata; class Actinopteri; order Cichliformes; family Cichlidae; genus Simochromis; species Simochromis diagramma. Next base: position 13,547,365 of record NW_024386860.1, read on the forward strand.
AAGGCTTTGTCTCCCATTCTACTTTTGGAAACTCTAGGAAAAAACATAAGATTGCAGTCTGAGAGCAAAGTGTTCAATTGATAAGATAGGTGCTAATATGACATCTAATATAATACTATGAGGTCTTAACAATATGATGGGACATGGTTATACAATTTTTTTAAGGGAACTTACAGAACAACCCAATAATAATGAATTATAAATGATTCCAAGAGTCCTCACAGTGTTGCAACGGACCAGGGTAATGCCATCCAAGTCAGTATCTGGTTAGACACATTGTTTCTTCAAGGGCCAAGTACGAAAACTTCAGTTTTGTTTGAATTTAGAAGTAGGAAATTATAGGTCACCCAGGCCTGTATGTCTTTTAAATATGCCTGTAGTTTAACTGCTCTTTATCATCTGGCTTCACAGATAAATATACCTCTTTAAATAGCAATAAAAATTTAGGTTTTGTGTTTTTTTATAACGTTACTTAAGGGACGGATGTATGGAGCAAAGGTTATTGGTCTCAAAACAGGGCCCCATGAAACTCAATGACACTGCTGAATCTCTGTTTGCCCTTCTGTAAACGTCACTGTACACCACTGTCATGTCTGTAAACCTCAGCTTTCATTCTTCTGTCCGTCTGTCACAAATTACCCCGACACTCATCTTCACCCACGTCACCCTGCCTTCACTCTCTTCTTTCCTCCGTTAAACACTGTCTGTTGTTTTGGATGGTTGACCCAAGGTATGGAAACTCGTCCACCTTCAATACCTCAATTCTTTGCATCTTCTCTGCTACATATATTACCTCTCCAGACTCTTGTCCACCTGCTCCCTGCTCTCACTTATGTTGTTGCAAACAACATAGTCCACAGAGACTCCTGTCTGGCCTTATTTGTTAACCTGTCCATCACCAAATAAGAAGGGCCTAAGAGCTGACACCTGATGATCTCATGGCCACCTTGAACCCATCAGTCACCCCTACCGCACACCTGCAGTACCGCAGTTCCTCTCTTGACAGTTTATTATAGGCTTTCTCTAGAAGACACAGTGATGCTTCTTCTGACCTTCTCTATACTTCCCCAGTATCACTCTCAAAGCAAACATTGACTCTGTCTCTGCATGAAACCATACTGCTACTTACTGACCATCACGTCTCCTCTTAACCTAGCTCCCGCAACTCTTCCCCATATCTTCAAGGTATGCCTCCTCAGATGTATCCCTCTGTGGTTACTGCACCCCTGCACATCACTGTCCTCTCTCCTACACATCTTCATACCTCCACAGGCAAGTTATTTAGGCCAGCCACCTTCCAATTGACTAACTTTCCCTCATTTTCTTCATTCATCAGCGCCTCAAAGCACTCCATCCATCTTCTCAGCACGCTCACTTTACTTGTTAGTACACTGACATTTCTGTCCTTAATAACCCTAACCTGCTGCAGGTCTATTTCAATCATTAGAATGACTGTAGCAATAAAATTAATGCAGAGTTAACTGAATCATTTATTTAACCAGAATAAATCCTCATCTGTATATCGTGGTTTAAATCATGACTCAAGTCATCACTATCACGTCATGCTTTCAAACAACATTGCAGTTTTCAGTCCACATCACTGACTACATGTGTGTAAAAGTCAGATAAAGGACTATAGTGAAACAATGGCTTTGGGGGAGGAGACAAAAGATGAGAAAGAGAGGAAGAGAAGGGTGCAGTCTTTGTATCACTCCTTCACTCCACCAGCTCCTGTAGTGCTGTGAACAGCTGGCCTACTTTACCCTTCTCCATTTTTTATGATACTCACAGACACTTATTGGCACATACACAGTGCACACACAGGCACAACGTTTATGCCCTTTTAAACATGCAGATACAGCAGTCAAATGTCAGCTGTGAAAACAGCATGACCAAATTATTAATAGACAATTATGTGGTTTGCATTATCAATATATTTAGACAGTGTACTCTAGACTAGGTAGCTGGGGATCAGTCCGCCAGGGCCTCCGGTCCTGGCTGCCGCCTGGCACACAATGCACTCAACTCCTATGGCGCCTCCTGCGGGTGATGGGCCTGCAGGAAGATGTGCCCATGTCCCTTTTTCAGGCTGTGCCTGGCCGGGCCTCATGGACTAAGGCCCGGCCCTCAGGCACCCTCCCCAGGCCTAGTTCCAGGGCAGGGCCCCGGTAATCCTATCCCAAGCAGGGTGAACTGTTCCCTTGACGTTCTACTCACAGGGGTCTTCTGAATTGCTCTTTGTCTGGTCCCTCAGCCAGGACCAATTTGCCATGGGAGACCCTACCAGGGGGCAAAAGCCCCCAGACAACATAGCCCGTTGGATCCCTGGGACACACAAACCCCTCCACTGCAATACGGTAGCAATTCAGTGATTTGATGATCAATTTTGTAATCGTATCACCAGACCTGCACCTCCATTGCCAAAGCCGCTTCACTGAGCTGCGATCGCAAGGTGATGAAGGGAGCCACCAGGCTGAAGGAGGAGTCTTATCGGGCTTGGTTAGCCTGTGTTGTCTTGGTCGACACGTCTCTACAATGTTGCGTGGAGATCAGGGGCGGTACCTCTGGATTGGCAGACTGGGGTGGTGGTTCCCATTTTTAAGAAGGGGGACCGGAGGGTGTGTTCCAGCTATAACACTCCACGGCCTCCCTGGGAAAGTCTATGCCAGGGTGCTGGAGAAGAGGGTCCGTCCATTAGTCGAACCTCGGATACAGGAAGAACAATGTGGAACACTGGACCAGCTCTTTATCCTTCTATACCTGAGGGTGCATGGGAGTTTGCCAAACCAGTCTACATGTGTTTTGTGGACTTGGAGAAGGCATTCGACCGTGTCTCTCAGCGTGTGCTGCAGCAGGTGCTTCGGGAGTATGGGGTGTGTGGCCCGATCCTTATACAACCGTAATAAGGCCTTGGTCCACATAGCTGGCAATAGGAGTGTTTCAGGTTAGGCTATTGTTGACTACTACTGACTATTGTTGAAGAGTTCCCTTAAATTTTGAGTCAACATCTAAACAGTTTCACTAGCTGCCATATGAAAAATGCTAATCCTACTGCTAGTAGTGACCACAGATTTGTAGTGGCCTAAAATTAACTGCAAAACACTTGCAGCTAGCATAGGATTTTAATTTATCTATATACCTGTGCAGCTGGTTGGGGGCTATTGGAGAAAGGCATTTAAAGTCATCACAGAGCGGTGCCAGTGGCCTCACATGGTGACCTGCCAGGCAAACTGCTTGTTGCCACAGGCAGTGTAACAACTGAGCCTTTGCTATGGCAACAGTCTCCTCCAACAAAAGGGCAAAGACCTGTGGCGCTTTCAGCTGGTGCAGGATTTAGAGAGTGTACAAACGGATACACATGGCTCGATGCACTCAGTTTTCAGCAGTGATGAATACACACAAAACTGTTGAAACACAGCAAATATTTTTTTTATTACTTTTTTTATGTTACTGCATGGTTTGGATTACTTGCTATGAGAAAGTTGTGACCTTAAGTCTGACCTTAATTTCAACACCAAACTCTTTTTTGGCCAACTGTGATTATTTCTGAAGCCCTAAAATACTTGGTATCCAAGACACGGTGAGTCATGAGTTTGTGAACTCAGCTGAAAATGTGCTAAACATGGATCGCACTAATAAGAAACTGTAGCAACCAAGAACGACAACTTATTAGTGGCACTACACTGCAACATATGAATAAGGAAAAGACCTCATGCACTGCAGCTTACTGCACTTAACAAGTAGACATCCCCCCCAGCATATCATCTGAGTGTCCACATGAATTTATGTAACAATGTAGTTAAGAAATATGGACAAAGCAACAGAAAAAAAACACTGCAGTGCATTGAAGCGTTCCTGTTCCTGAATAACGAGTCTGTTTTGAAAACAAAGGAATAGAAAGTGTAGATACTTGTGTCAAAATTTAGGGAGTAAAAGTAAAAAGTAAATACTCAAGTAAAAATACCTGAAAATTCTACTTAAGCCCAATTACAAAGTATTTTTACTTGTATTTGTTACTTTGTACTTCGTCTCTAACTTTGTCTTACTCATTTCATATTTAAGTAAACCACTGCAGTCTTCTACTTTTGACTTATGAGAAAGATGTGTTATGTAATTTACACTCATGTCTGGCAAATACCTAAATAAGACCGCTTTGTGTGTAATTGGATCTTTAAAACACGTGTGTAAGCATGTAAGGATGTGTTAAGGAAGGTGATGCTTCTCATTGTTGAGGCCAATTAAAGGAGAACCAAATCATGTGTTGTTTCAAGCATCTACTCACTCAAGTCTGACATTTAAAGAACAAAATACATTTTTTATTGTTTTTGAAGTATTTTCTGTTCATACAACAACTGGGCAGGCTTGTGTGAACAGCAGGACAGATCATCGCTATCACTGTCTCATCCATCCTGGAGATGATCAAACAGCACTACATCCACAGCGTTTCCAACATCATGTAGGACACCTTCAGTGGTTCCCGCTGAGTTTTTTCACTCTTACCATCAGGGAGGAGATATAAAAGCTGCCCCCAAACAAAAACTTTTATGTTTCTCATGGCTAGGTGCTTGATTTTATACTTGCAAAAAAAGAAAAAGAGGATTCAATCAAACAATACAATTCTTCAGAAAAAAGGGCTTGTATTAGAAAAAACCCCCATAAAAATATATAAAAGTTCACACAACTTGTAAAAATTGTTTAACAAATACACATGCTTGGATCGACCATTCAAAAATAAGCACTGAATTAACATTAACAATCTGTAGCATTTCAGTGGAGCTACAAAGAAGCAGCTTCTTGCCTTTTCAATTCAGTTTGCTTGCTACTCAGTTTTGATGCTAATGGTTTGTTTTGTACTTTTGTTATTTGCTTTCATTCTTTGTGCCAGAAACAAATAGATTATAATAACAGTGACTTCAGTTTTTCCAAGTTCATTAAAAATAAAAATAAAAAAATCAGCCAGAGCAAAATCAATATGCAAACAGATCTATCATTTCTCCCCGTTTAAGAAAAAAGAAAACTACCTTAAATGACCGTAAACGCAAAAACAAAATTAAATTTAAGGAAACTGATCTACAATTCATGTAAATCTAGAACGATTATAATCCTCTACAAAGATCTACAACACAGCTCATGTAAATTCACCTCCTCGTGCACCGGAAAAAGCTTTCTGATTAGGCCAACAGTTCAATAACTCTCTGCAGTAATGTGGCTTTTTTGTTGGCTTTGAAATATACATCTCAAGACTTTCCAGACTGCTCACATTTAGGGTCCCGCCTGTTAAGGGTGGTTTAAAGCTCACATGTCACATCCACTATCGCGCACTGGTGTTGTTTCGGCCGGTTGTGCAAATCTAGATTTTTGTAACATGTAACACTGCGTTGTGCTGCTGTGGCTGCCGCTGGGTTACAGACATCAGTGTATGATTGTACGATCGTGTCAGAATTCAGATTATAGTGAGCGTGATGTTGCAACAGTTTGAAAACATAAGACTTTGTGGGAAAAAGAAAACAATCTCTGCAGTGTCTCCGAGTCTGGTTGACTTCAGATGACAGTGTTGTCTGAATGTCAGTGTCTATCATTCAGCTTCATTTGGCAACCTGCGGCTTAACCGCGGCGTCTTTACTCCCCTTCCCAAACACAATCACATTCTTGAAAAAGGTTTCTTTGTCGCATTGTGGTGATGATGTTGATCCTGTTCTCGGACAGCTCCTGCAGCTCTCTGATCAGCCCCTGCAAAGACGGACTCGGCCAGGGGTGGTCGTTGCGGTCACTTTTGAGAATGTACGAGCGCTCCACGATCAGCTCCAGCTGCTCGAGGTGTTTGAGATTGCTGAGGAGCAGGAGGTCACTTTTTGGTTCTTCAAGGAAATATCTATAGAAAAAGGGCAAAAAATATATGTTTTAGACTCCTGATAGGAAGATCTGGTGCTGGGGCAACTGGAAACCCAGAATGAAAAAATAAAAATTTGATGACTCTTTCCAGCAGATTAATGTTTGGGTTGTATTTAAGAAAATGCTGCAACATAGTTTAAAGTTCTAGTGCCTTTGTTAAATAAATGAAGCAAGTTTAAGCCACCAACATTTTTTTTTTTTAAATTGTCAGTCAGTACTGCATGAAGGTAATCGATTAAATGTAATCTGTAATAATTTCACTGAGCAATGTTATCTATCTACAATAACAATAAATACTAAATATAAAATAAAAATCTGCCATCTCACCGTATCCTGAGAGTCTTGAGCTGAGGAAATAGTGAGGGAAGCTTTTTGCAGAGACTGCCGGAGAAGCGGTTCTGATGCATGTCGAGGTGCTCAAGTTTCTTGACTTTCTTCACGATGAAGCATAAATCCTTGAGTGATATGATCACTCTCAGCACCAGCCTGGTCACACGGGGTGGAAAAATGGTTGTATAGAAAGCAAGAGGATTCCCACCTAGACAGACAGAAATCAGAAGAGTTACAGGAGGCAGTTTTGGCCTAAAGCTTGATCTTTTGCTTTTTTTTTTTTTTTTTTTTTTTTTCAAATTTGCTTCTTACTTTTACAAACAGGAAGAAGGAACAGGCAACACATGAGACAAACAAAGTTTTCATCCCCCGTTTTCTGATGGAGAAAATTTGTCCTACTAACTAAGGATGTATACTATGGGGCGCCGTTTGTAAAGTGAAACATGCTGAAATTAACGGCAACATTTTTCCACATTTAGCTCAAAACAAGTCATTTTTTACAACATTTAGTAAAATATTTGTAACTTTTCATATTTAAAACAGAATTTTAAATGTTAAATCTAAATGTTAAATATTCAATCTAAATATTATATTTAAATCTAAATGTTAAATCTAAATATTATATTTAAATCTAAATCTAAATGTTAAATCTAAATGTTATATTTAAATCTAAATCCATTCGCTTCCACTTATCCTTTTCAGGGTCGCGGGGGGTGCTGGAGCCTATCCCAGCTGTCATAGGGCGAAAGGTGGGGTACACCCTGGACAGGTCGCCAGTCTGTCGCAGGGCTAACACATAGGGACAGACAACCATTCACACTCACATTCACATTCACACCTAGTGGCAATTTGGATTATCCAATTAACCTATCCCCACAAGCTGCATGTCTTTGGACGGTGGGAGGAAGCCGGAGTACCCGGAGGGAACCCACGCAAACACGGGGAGAACATGCAAACTCCACACAGAAAGACCCCGGCCTGATGGTGGAATTGAACTCAGGACCTTCTTGCTGTGCGGCAACAGTGCTAACCACCGTGCCTAAATCTAAATATTATATTTAAATCTAAATCTAAATGTTAAATCTAAATGCTAAATGTTAAATGTTAAATCTAAATGTTTAGGCTAACATGCAAATTTATTGCACGGATCAGCGGAAATACCAAAATAAAAGCTTTCCGAAAACCTCAGGTGCAAAAGTGTGCAGGTAGTGGTCAGACACGTTCTCACTCCCAAAGCGTAATAATTTTCGCTAGGTGACAAATTGTCAACATTATATGCTTTCTGGTACCCAACACATTCCTAAATGATGGCATCGGAAAAAGGAGAGCTCATGAGAACCGTTTGGACTCAATCTACACATGTTCGTTCATTTTCTAAAAATCGCTTTGGAAAACACTATTTTACGTCATTTAACTGCTAATAAAGGTTAGGAATAAGGTTATAGTTAGGGATAAGGTTGGGTTTAGGGCTGGAACACATGGCTGAAACGTCTATTATGGCGGGACCGTCATTCCACTGGAATTCAGCCATAACCCGACCATGAGAAAGCACGTCCGGCGATTTAGCTGAAAACATCGGAAGAGCCGTTTTGTCGGCCATCCAAAGGTTCAGCAGTAGTGCACTCTTAGCAGCTGCAGTCTTCACTTCACAATCGCTGCAGCACATGTCCAGCAAAATCGCTGGACATGCTCGTAGGCAAGAAGTGAAGCAGCACATGGCGGGGAGAAGTGAGGAGGAGAACAGACACAATTTTGCACCGGAGGTTTTCGGGAAGCTTTTATTTTGGTATTTCCGTTGATCCGTACAATAAATTTGCATATTAGCCTAAATATTTAGGTTTAACATTTAGCATTTAGATTAAACATTTAACATTTAGATTTAAATATAATATTTAGATTTAACATTTAACATTTAGATTTAATATTTAACATTTAGATTTAACATTTAACATTTAGATTTAAATATAATATTTAGATTTAATATTTAACATTTAGATTTAATATTTAACATTTGATGAAAAGTTACAAATATTTTACTAAATGTTGTAAAAAATTACTCGAAAAAAATATGTTTTTGTAAGGTTTTGAGCTAAATGTGGAAAAATGTTGCCGTTAATTTCAGCATGTTTCACTTTACAAACGGCGCCCCATAGTATACAGCATCAGAGTATTCACTAAAATGCTGGCAGGCAACCTTTACACAAATACTAATACCTGCTTTTTAAAAATAAAATAATGAGTACTATTTGTAGTGCTGCTAGGACTTATGTGGCTAGTCTGTGCTACTGCTTTATTTTGTATATCAGGTCAAATTTGCGAAACTAAACTAAAAAAAACAAAAACACATTGAACAATGGTGACACTCACCAATGATTTCCAGTGATTCTAGCTGATACAGATAACTCAGCCAGGACTCTAGACGACATTTGACGCCAATTTTTAGGTACCTATAGCGAACAGTCAGTGACTTCAGTGAGGTCAGTCCCCTCAGCGCGTTCTCAGACAGCATGGTTTCTGGGTAATTCACCAACTCCAGAGAAGTCAGTGCTGGGCCACCGTACGCTTCTACAGGACCAAATAATGGGAGCAAGTTAGTCAAATGTTTGCTAATAATTTGGCACAGTGGCTGATCTAACTGTCCCACCACTACAGGCTTAGGTAAGTAAAACTCTGAATGGTGACTGATCAGTAAAGGACATCTTTAGTTAAGTTTATTAAGATCCTCATTAGTTGCAGCATCATAGCAGCTAATCTTCCTCGTGTCACATGTGATCCAGCAACTCTTAGCAAGTTGACTCCTTTAGGAAAAAACTATGATAAACAGTATCATCCACTCTGTACTCAGTAATGTCTTTGATGCTGCAAGTTAGATACATTGCTAATAAATGTATGAAATTACTGAAAGCTGTCTGATTTTTTGACCCGCTGAGTCACAAAATACATTTGATCCAGTTACACAGCAGCTGTAAATGTTGTTTGGGGAGCAATTTAGCAGGTAAACCCACATGTAAAGTGTGATTTTAATATTTCAGGTGAAAAAAAAAATGTATACTGGTTCTGATGCAGGGTTATAAAATGCTGTAAAGACACTAGACTTACCTGGGTCTTCTGGGTCTGGGGGATAAAAGTAGTCGTCGGGCAGTGGCACTGGGTTCTCTGTAATCTCCCAGGATAAGTGTTTCAGCTTCTTTAGGTTCAATAGCAAGTTATGGAAGGCCTTAGATGGCACTGGTGCCACCACCTGCAGCTTTGCTTCAACCTGCTGGTGAAACAGCAAATATTCCAGATTGAACAAGCGTGACACGCTGTTTACGAACTCAGCAGTGCTTGGCAGCTGGATGTTACACACACTCAGGTGAGTCAGCCGCTCTGCTAGCTGCCCAGTCTGACACTGCTGTAGCATTGGCTCGCTCCATGTGGCGTTTCGTATCCCGAGAGTCTTCAGGTTGGGGAAATCAGGCAGGTTGTCCACTTTTTTCTTCTTGTAATGCTGCTGTGCCTCCGTGCAGACAATAGTGGTGAGCCGTGGGAGGGACTTCACAAGGTGTTTCCAGTCTTTGGGCCTCAAACGTTGCACTGCAACATGGGTCACCCTGCGATACTTTAGTGTGTCCCAGAATCCAGCTGTGTAGCGTGGAAAGTTGGATAGGACCACCATGTGGTTCCGCCATAGGCATGGGTGGTCAATCAGCTTTTTGAGGACTTTGCAGCAGCAGCGTACCCTGTGCTTTTCCTGTGTGCTCAGGTAGCTGAACACCATGACCCAAACTTCGGGTGGCAGATGTGATAGCCACTTGACCCTCATGTTAACTTGTTGGAAGCCTCAGCTCCAGGCCTGTTTAACGCTCCTTTGGCCTAACTCCCTGCCTTCAAGTTTTCGAAGGCAGGCTGCACCTGAAAAGTTAACAACAATAACACTTTTACCATCCAGACTAAAATAATACAAAGAAGATACACAGAACTCGCTTAAGCCATCTCTCAAATAAGTTTATTTTTGGCCAGTTACTCAAGAAAGTCTCTTGATGCATGCTCAGCCAGATAAGGTCTGTTCAGTGGAGAAATGTTTCTCCACTGAACAGAATCAACTTTTTGGTATTTCCTTACCTGGCTGTAGTCGAAGGACTACTTTAAAGACAAATATGACTGCAAATTCAAACATCATGGGCTAAATCACTGTAAACAAAGCAGTATTGTATTAATCCAAGTTATAGTCATAGCCATTGTTTGGTAATTGGTGTCTAAACTATTTATACGGAAGTTGAAAGTTTTGCTGTGAAGAATGAAATTATATTACTCCAAGAAAGCTATCCAGCATTTTTGTCAAAATGATTGCAAACACCTTTACCTTAGGGCAGATGTGGTAAAAGCATGCTGAAAATAATTATGTGGTAAAATTAACATCCATTCAAATACAATGCTTTTGCCAAATGTCCCTCCAGTTTACAAATAAATGTATATTTAACACATCTCTTTAGTGGATGTATATAGTTCAAAAATAATTGTGATTTCTTACCTGGTAGAAACTCCTGGGAAAAATAAATTTGGTCTTATGCCTTTCAAAAAACACATCCCCATGATCCTAAAGGCCAGAGGCAGAAGCTTTTCCAGCCTGCACGCTCAGAGTCAAATGAAAATGAGTGAGTATCTCTGGTCTGTGACTCTTAAAAAGCTTGTTGGTACTTGATTAAGATACGACTCCATGATGTAATAATACCTGCACATCCTGTTTATCTACAGGTTACTATCTACATGTGACCTTAGTAATCAGCCTTTTGTATTGTCCCCGAGTCTTGATTTTGTCACTAATCCTTTGTGTAGCGACAGACTCCTTGATCACCCAGATTTAAACCACACCTCAGTGATTGATTGCTGTCCTCTCCCTTCCTCCTCTGCAACATCATAAAAGTAAGGCTTTGGGAGTAGTCCAGGGTCGCTGTGTCTGAAAGCCCACCGTAAGCTTCAACAGTTCACACCTACCTACACCCTTATTCATGCGTTCCAAAGCACTCACCTCTTGGCTGGGGGTGTCAACGAGTCTCATATGACCTCAACAACAACTCTTGATGGCTGAAGCCCCACAAAAGATTTAATGTCTGAATACCTAAACCCGTCAGCCATTTTCTTACAGACAAAGCAGCCAGAAATTTTTCTAGGCAATGAAAGACAGATGTTCATTTGAGAACACAAATGCTCATTACAGTCAGATCAGAAAAGAGTGATTAATCTGCCAGCTCCTGAAAAAAGTCTGTCCAAGGATGTCCAGCAGTGGTAATGGGTCTGAGACAACCTCTGACATGACCTGATTACTCAAACATTATTGGCAGTTCTTGTGTGAAAGAACTGTTAAAATAAAATACCTTGAAGGATGTAAACAACTACAAAAAGACATGACTGGACTACAACAAGATACAAAATGTGTCCAGTTCTCTCTGTGATCACATTTGCAGTGATGTGTATAAGCGTTGGCAAACAAATGTTGCTCATCTATGCAGCACATCTTGAGCACTCCACTGATTATGAAGTGGAGAAAGAAAGTTTATTTACAGTCCATGTAAAGTACTCAGCCTGTACTCTATTACTTACGTATTAGGAGGCAAAATCTTAACATCTAACAGAACTTTATAACACTCAAAAGTCAGAAGCCAAAAAGCTGAGACTATTTAGTCCTATCATATCCATCCATTTTGTTCAGTCTGTAGATGGTTTCTGCAAGCTGATAATTATAGTGCATGTCAGCTCAAACAACATTTCTTATTCTGCAGTTTGTGTATAAATATATTTCATGTCTTCAGAGGGACCCAAAGTTCTCATTAGATCATGAGTTTAATGCTCATTCAGTGTGTTTCCTTCCATACTAACACAAAGAGGTCTAACAGAATAAACAACCATGTTTTCCTACTGAAACCGATCCAAAGCATGTAAGTAACGATTGCCTATACTTTGAAACAAAGGTAGTGAGAGAGAAATGATCACTTATTTATCTACAGTTTACAGTCTTTTCATCTCATGGCCGGGTGGGTCAACGACTCTCATAAAAGCCCAACAACTCTCGATAGCTCGAGTCCCCACAAGGCGGTTAATGTCTGGGTATCTATAGCAGCCAGTTGTTTTCACACATGCAAAGAAACCACCAGCTTTTCTAGACATTAAAAGACAGATGTGCTTGTTAGAATAAAAAAGTTAATCAAAGTCAGACCAGAAAACTGTGTTTAAGCTGCCGGCTCCCTACAATAAAGTCTGTCCAAATATGTCCAGTGGTGAGAATGAGGCACAGCTTCGAACATAAAATGACTGAACCATCATTTCCAAGAGTTCTGGTAGAAGTGTAAACACATTCACACTTTTCCCCCACTATTTCATTTTGCTATTCATCTCTGTGGTTTTGCTACAGCATGAACACTGTATTCAGAAAGAATTTGCATCCATAATTCTTGCTAAACTATTGTATGTAAAAAAAACAAAAAAACAAAATTTTACACTGAGTTGTACCAAAAGTTATGGCTCATCATTTTAGCTAATTGCTCATCAAAACGGAAAATATTCTAAAAAATAAAGTACACTGGTAAACTGCAGATACAGATAAGAGACATCTTACAATTCTTTATCCTAGAAGTTGTAACATCACAAATTGCGGTGTAATCGCACCTAAAACATGAGACTGTAACAGATCAGCCTAAATAAAGTAAAATAATTAAATAACTGGAAATTTGTTTGCGGTTTAGCTCATTCTTTCCTGAATTTAAACATTAGCAGAGTTAAATGCATGCGAGCTGCAGGCTTTCTACTGTTACAAGTAAACATGCTATCAATTATTCATCATCAGTTTATAATATTAAACTGTTATCAGACTTACAGTGTAGATGCTCCTTTGAGAGGTCTTGACCGTTATTTCTTGATCAGCTGATCAAAGTGCTTTCTTGGCAGTTATGAGGGAAATGATCGGTCAACTCCTGGGAGGGACAAGGAAAGAGATTTAGTTCAATTGTATTTATGTAGTGCCAAATCACAACATCAATTGCCTCTATGCTATGATAAAAGGTAAAGACCCTACAATAACACTGAGAAAAGCCCAACAATCAGATGAGCAAGCACTTTGGTGACAGTGAGAAGGAAACATTCATTTAAACAGGAAGAAATCTCCTGAAGAACCAGGCTCAGGGAGTGGGGGCCATCTGCAGCCACTGGGTTAGGGAAGCTGATTGTTTTTAAATTTCATACTTTTCTGTCTTTTCTTTTTTAGCAATGCTATGCCAATGCTAATGATATATGTAAATAATGAATATTAATGGCCAGGCGACGGGCGAGCCGTAAACACAGCAATATCAAACATAGTCATTGCAAGCAGAAAGAAAAAAAAAAAAAAAAAAAAAAAAAAAAGGGCAACTAATTTGGTATATGTAATCCCAGATCAAGTAGAGGAAAAGCGCTGGATCACAGTCAGTACTTTGTTGCAGTGCCTCTGACTTTCATAAAAAGCCAACCTGAAATCTTTAATTGGAACGTCTCATGACTAATCATTGAATCTTCCTGCTCCTTTTTGAACATGAACGTTATTTGGAGTTGTGGTTGCTCGTTTTCCTTTTGTTTTGCTTTGTTCATTTGTCTCTTTTAATTCTATTTTGTTGTACTTTTTCAACATGTTCAAAATAAAGATTCAATCAATCAATGTCACTTTAATCCACAGTTGATTTGGACTGCAAGTCTATGTCCTTGTGTTTAGGTGTTACTGCTGGTCATTTCTTATCCGTGTATTTCAGCCAACCAATTTCATATAATTCTGTCACAAACACTCTTTCTGCCCATGTTTTATTTTTAAAAGCATGCTAATTTGAATTTTCTGCCTACCTTTTGGCTTTTTGTTTCTCCCTTCTATACAGTTATCTGCTCCACCTTAATGTATCTAACCTGCATCTGTATTTAAGGTTTGTTTTACGTACCTTAGTTTCCTTCCAGATGTGTTCGCAGTGTTCTTTTAGTACTCCTCCCATGACAGTCTTCTAGTGTTTTTGCCTCTGCTTGCTTCATATTTCTCTGTTTGTGTGGTTGCATTGATTACCTTTGTCCTAACTCCTTTTTTTATCACAAAGAATTTGAACCTTAATCTCATCAATGGAGTTGCACATTTGGGTCTTATCAGTTGTTACACTGCTGAAAGGTCCTCTAGTGTTTTGCAAGGAGCACTAAAAAGACACTTTAGAAATGTCTACCATTGCATTTTGGGGTAGCCTGTTTGTTAAGGGTCACTAGTCAGGCAGGACTCAAACAGTTCAGTGCGTTTATTTATTTACAGTAAATAACAGTTTTAACAGGAGATCAACCCCAGCAAAAGTCCTGGGCTTCCACACAACAGGGTTATTCCACAAATCCACATGGATCCAAAGATTCTCTCCCAAGAACACAAAACAGCTCACCGCTCTCCCGCAAAGGTCCCTCGTAGACAAGGAAACAGCAGGTAAGCTGCTTTTTTTTTTTTTTGCTTTTTTTTTTTGTCCCCACTTACAGGCAAACCGCACAATCCCAGTGGTGAAGGAGCCAGACTTCACTAACTGGTTAAAACTCAACAATCCAACAAAGACTGCAGCGCTGCCACTACCTTAAGTGGTAGCACAAACAAGGACATCAGGAACAGGTGTGTGACTCCTCCAGGTGTGTAAGCCAGAGGGCGGGAACAAGAAGAAAGTCCCACTTCTGAACCAAAACCAACCCATGCACTCACACACTCGATAAAGGAGAGACATTAAAAACTGCATATAACTCCTGTACATCACACATGTTGGCGAGGTGATTGTTAGGATGAAAAGTAAGCTATGTTGAATCAAAGAGAGCAACAATGCTAGCTCTCTTTGAGCACAATATGCAGACTTTAGCTCAAGGGTGGGGAACTCCAGGCCTCGAGGGCCGGTATCCTGCAGGTTTTAGATCTCACCCTGGGTCAACACATCTGAATCAAATGATTAGTTCATTACCAGCCCTCTGGAGAACGTCAAGACATGTTGAGGAGGTAATTTAGTCATTTAAATCAGCTGTGTTGGATCAATGACACATCTAAAACCTGCAGGACACCGGCCCTTGAGGTTTAGAGTTGGACACCACAGAGCAAAGAAAGCAGAACTAAAAACAGCTTGTTGTGCAGTCACTGGGGCACCCGTCAGCCTCCCGTTAAAGACCACAGACAAACCCACAATGTGGATAAACAAACAACCAGTAAATGCTGCTGGCCTCTCAGCTTGAAAAGCTCAGCATTTTGTTACCAGGACGCGGACACGCTGGTGAACATGACAGAAGCTGTAGATTCTAATGGCTTCTCTCAGAAGATGAGGCTACAAAATGGCAGTAATTTACAGGATGGATGCCAACAGGAGATATTTTATGGGACCAAAGCTCTCGTCTAATGCTGTCTGAGCTGTAAGAAGAGAGATCACTTTCTCTTTGATAGAGTTGAATAGGTTTTTTTTGTAAGAGTTCACTAGACTAGCACTGCTTCCTTGCCTGCCCTAACTGAATGCCACTGATGTGTTTTCATGCACGCCGCACATTAAATACAATAAACACACATTTCCCCCCAAACTTTTCATAATTAACATTTGTGCTTTCCCCCAGCCTCCCACATCTGGACTCAATCTGCCACTACAGATGAGCTTTACACTTCGCAGCTCAGAGATTCTCTCTGTTTCTCTCTGGATTTTATCTGTCAATCCCCATATTCCCTCTCCGCAGCAGCTCTCACCTTTACTCCTCATCTTTTGCTTCACAAAGAAATATCCGGACCACAACTCGATGCATCACTATTACCGGTCCTCAGAGGGTGAATTTACTTTTGCCAGAAGCAATTTTTCTGGCCCTGACCTGAGGGCATCTACCTGCAGGATCACATTTAGGACACGATTCAGAGTGGTAACAGAGTCATCTGTGAATGAGACAAGTCATCAGCCGGGTTTAATAAAACTAATGAAATGAGAATCTGAAGCGCTGAATGAACAAACTGTGTTGTGTCGAGGATTTTTTTGGAAGTGCACACAGAGAGGGTGAGTGTGCAAAACATTTTTGGCTGTAACGCTGCATCTACTGCCACACGTGAGGTCATTTTTGAAAGAGCTTGCCAACAAAATCGGTGCAAAAATCATTTTTCTCTGCAGAGTTGCAATGGGATCGCAACAAGAATATTACTATAAGTAACACAACATTAAGTTGAATACATTAGGAAAGGTGAATCAAAAGTGTCACCCCCAGAAACAGCCTTACTGATGGGATGTTTACACAACACTTAAAGTTACTGTGCAGTGTGAATGAACTGCAAATGTGATGCTTTTTCCCAAGTCAAAGCAAAAAAAGTGAAAAACCAGTACAATCCCTTCCCTTGTTTCTGTTTGAGAAATGTGTGATCTACCAAATTTTATCACCTTAGCTGAAAATATTGGTGACACTCCCATTTCTTCTGTCCTTTACTTAACAAACCAAGCAGAAATAAGTGAGGCATAAGCCACCTTTTCAACTGCTGCTACTAATTCCTAATAGCTTTTCCATTTTAAAGGTGTATTTATTTAAAAAGGGTTAAAATGGGTTTTCAGCAAGGCTGTTTTTGAAGAAGTGAAGAACTCTTCTGAGTCCACCCAGTTTCACTTTAGTCAGAACACCAGTCAAGCAGAGATTGACACTGCTAATTTTCAAAGGTCATAACTGGGCCAGGGATGGCTTCTCTTAGCCTCATCCTGAACCTTCCCCTCTGCTTGTACATTTAGGGCACACGACTGGCATTTACTCTGCAGAGAGAGAACACATTAACACACATGTTCCTGCCCACATGACCTCTGGGAAGACGTAAGTGTGGTTTTAGCATGTGGACCTGTGAGGAAAAAGTGCATTAAGGGTATACAACACCAATATCTCCATTATCACCACTGAACTGCATACTTCAATTCAGCATGTCACTGCAACTATAACATGTTTTATCTTGTAATACTAGGGATACCATGAAGTAGTATTAACCTTCACTGTCAGCTATTTAGTAGCAATTGTTGCTGTTTTTGTAACTGTGAATTTTACAAGTTTGCTCTTTTGTCTTTTTAAAGTTCTATTTATGACTAAGAAAAATGGAGCTGTTACCGGCTGGAGCGACGAGCATAAACAAATTATAAGAAAGAGGATATTGTAAAATATAGCTGACAAAACACGTTTTTGTTGCAGCCAAATCTCTAATAAACAATCCTGAACTGTGTAATACTTGTATGTCCATCAGATGATGTTCACAAGGCCAAAAAGTGGCTTTAAAATGGTGAATAAAGTTAAAAACACCATTAATGACGCCATTACTCAACAGATCAGAATTTGTTAAATACGTTTCAACATATTCAAATTCTACAAAACCTGAAAGATTACTTTTATTTAATCGTACTCATGTGTGGCAAGCAAACAGGAAGTCAGCCAGATTCTGAATAAGTACTCAACAAACTCATGGCAATCATACAACTCTATGCGCTAACCTCATTTATATTGATAAATAAGGAGGAGAAAGCTAAGAGTAAGATGAGCACGCAAAAATATATTTGTAAAGTCAGCACTATTTTCTCAGACTGCATACTAAAAGGTCTTGTCACTAAAAGGCCAATGTTTGAGCTCATGTGTCAAGTTAAAAGGCCCTTGTGTAAAACCCTCAACCACTTCTTTCCATCTCGTTGTCAGGCATTTTTGGTATGCATCAGCAATATGCAAATTGGTCCGTTTTTGTATCCTCGTTGGCAGGCAGCCGGCCTGTTTTAGGCTGGTTTCTGATGTGGAAACCAGTCAAGGACAGCAGGTTTTAGAGTAAGACTTTGTACTGGATGGCTGCCAATTTTAAATCAGAGGGAAATTAATCATGACTATTAACTCTAAATAGAGCTTCAGTTTAATATTCCATTGTGCTGCTATATAATATATCACGTATATGCTGATAAAAATGTTCACGTGCACTTTTTATTAGTTTGCTGAACTAACCAAGCATGTTGATGCTCCAGGCTAAATATTTAGTATGCTAAATCTAGCTCAAAGTTAGCCACCCTGCTGAGGTGTCCTTCCAAGATGCCATGCAGAAGGCAAAACATCCAGACTTTAATGCTCTTGCAGTTTAAGTACTTAGCAGGTGTGTTCCTGGGAAGTCTTTGAGTAATGACTGCTATCCAACCTGCAATTAATCAAGGGGCCTCAAGTGAAATTTCCGCAGACCACCTTAGGGTCTACTTAGAGTGCAGACATACTTTTCATCAGATTTTAACCACTGCCTGCAGCAACATCATAAAATAATGCCTGTATTTGTCTTAAAAACAATAAAAGAAGGCTGTTTTGTGGTTTCATGGTGGCAAGAAATTCAGAGAAAGGTTTGGCTCATGTAAAGTGGAAACAATGAATTCTGACTACTGGCTATAAGTTGTATCTAAAAATACTATTAAGAACTATTCACAATCACATCCCTTTGACAAAAGCCAGTCAGGGTTATTGCGATGCAGGTTAGCAATATGGCAGTTAGATTGTCATCCTCCAGGCCAAACCTTACCAAACAAAAAAAAGTTCAGCTGTTTGCTTGTATTTTCACCCTCTCTCTAGTATAATTTTCTCTCATAGCAACCATCTGGATGTCTTCCATCAATACATCCATGGGACACAATACCTCTCCCTTTTTTCTGTCCATAATTAAAAGCCAGCTTCCACCTTTTACCATTCATAGTCCTTTTATTTAAAGTCCCTATGTTACTGTCTTTCCTCCTCTCTGGCTGCCCCCCAAAACAAGAAATAGCACCAGAAATTGGCCCTGTTGGTAAACACCATCAGAAGGCGGTCCTTGACAACCTTGGTCAATCCAGAATAGAAATCTTATTGATTGATTTGGCAAAGATTTGACACTGGATGCCCTTGATGATAATACTAGTGTAAGGTTCTTTTTTTTTTTTTTTTTTTTTAAAAAGTAAAGTCTAGTTATTAAAAACAATTGTTTTGAAGATGAAAATTAGCTGTAGAGACAACAATCAGATGGCCATTAGAACTGCAGTTTTTCACACCAACACACTGACTTCATCCCCAGAGGTTATTCACAGTGCTTGATGAGAGATGTTCCATTGCCCTCTCATCAAACTTCCCATCCCCCCTTTCCCAGTCCCACTCAGGGAGTAATCACCCTCTGGCCCCTCAAACCTCTCAATAACATACACATGGTCAATCTGCTGTATGCAGAAATCCCCCCTCTCGCCAGATTACAGTGCCGGCCGGGCGGGATTAGTTTTCCTCTTCGTTTGTTCATACACAGATGCTACAAGCAGAGAGCTAAGCAGCTAAGGCAGCAAAACAAGCACACCAATGACATCTTCAACCCAGTTATCATGGATCCCTCCAAGACTTGAAAAAATGCTCAGTTTGTTGCTTTGTTATTTCACTTAACTATAATAGCCTAAAATATAACTTTTGCAGCCCAAATCATATAGCAGTAACTTTGTGGACAGTACTTTACCTCTGTGTTAACTTGATTCATTTTTCTTTTCCTATACTACAATTATTCTCTGAAGCTGTTTAAACAATACGTAAAATACTTAAGGAAATTTTATTTGTGCGCCACACAAATGCAAATGTTTTAGCTTTGTTATGAAAAATGTATCTTTGGAAATTAAAAATGTAAGAAATGTGCCAAAGGAAATGAAAAAGCTCAAATTATTTGATTATAATAATAATAATAATAATAATAATAATGTGACAGCACTGTGTCTATCATAACCATTGTTGAAGAAGTAATGGCATTACAAATTAATCATACTGGTAAGGAGCATGAAAGAATGGTTTATTGTGATTTAATTGACAACCACATATGCATGTTCTGTTTGGTCAGTGTTGATTCATTGCACGGTGCTCTAAAAATCTACTGTTCATTTCAAGTCTCAAACAGACGTTTAGACTTCACCAATTTTCTTCCACAAAAGCCGACTAAGCCTGTGACGTCACTGAAAACTGTAATATACACATTGTGAATGCATTATGTGCAGATGTTTTGGAGCAATGTCCCTAATCCCGACACAAAAGCACGGGATAGATTATCCAGTTTGTCCTCTTGAAGCTTGTAGTTCACAAAAACACAATCACACGAAGTATTAACCCTTACAAATATGAAGCAATGTACTACTCGTGTAATCTGTTTTTTTTCTTTTGGAAATGACTAATTCAGTATTCACTAATAGCCATTTTTTTAAAACTCTGAATTAACTTTAAGAATTACTTAATTGTTAAGACTTGGGCTTTCAGGTGATTAATTTTTAAAATACAAACTTGTAACTGCAATATAAAACCATACTTATTTTCTACATTCTTCTTCTTTTTGTGCAGTTTCAGATGAAAACTTTTGCAATTTTAGCAATTGTGCTTTTAGTCTAAAGAGAAAAGAAAGAAACTGAGACATTTTCATACAAAACACAGTTTATTCGACAGTGTCTAGGTCCAAGTACCAACAGACCCCATACAAAATAAAAATTAAAAAAAAAAGGGGGGGAAACAAATGCTACAAAGAACAGAGAGAACTTCCATCTACACAAAACATCTCCTTGAAAATACATTACCAATAACACAAAAAAGTATCCATTAAAGATAATATATGTAAAGAAAATCCCATCATATTTAAGTGATATTACATAACAAGCCTGGTAAAATATTGAATGGGAGGGCACGTTGAACGAGAGTGTGAGCGAGGGATCGTACGGTGTGTTTGTGTGCTTTCTTCTTCCAACAGACTGGGAGAAGAGGGCAACAGTCAGTGATGCAGCAGTCATGTGGGCAGGACAAAGAAATTATTTTAAAAGAAATTAAGAAGAAACAAAAAGGAAGGAGGTGGGGAACAAGAGGTAGCAAAGGGGTGCGCAGAGAGGTAGTAGATAGCAAGAGGAAGATTTCTAGAAGAGGTAGCTAGCAGATGGAGGAGGAGGAAGAGGTAGCAGATACTAACAGTGCTAGCAACAGGGAAGGAGTAGTAGTTCTGGTTAAGACTTCACATTAAAACATCCTCATATTGGATTTATTATTCACTTGTATGTCAGCTTTAGAACGATGCAGGATGGTGAATGCAGACTAGTTGAAATGATGATTAGAGCAGCAGGAATAAAATAAACATTTTAATTTATTTAAAGCTAACTTGCAAGTGTCATAAAATGTTTTTAATGGGTTGAAAGCACTTGCTGATGACCTGACAAAAACAACTACGTCATGAGGAAAACGGGCTTCCAAATATTGAGAACGACTCATTTCGAGGAATAAAATTCCGATTTTAATTTCCAAGATTACTGACATGAAAATACTTTAAAAAGCTCAGAAAAGGGAAACCTGAGCAGTGGAAAATGTGGGGAATACTGCGACAAACCGCAGCTAACAAATGGATCTTGTGGTGAAACTGTTGTCCTATCCTAGAACTAATTCAGAGGAGAGACGAAAACAAAAACAAAAAGTCCATAATGTTCCTTTTTTCCCCCTTTTATAGCTACGGGATTTAATTTTCATTTTTTCAGACACTTTGTTCAGCTGATACTAAAAATTAACACGCAATAACTGTTTTTCTCTCAGCTGAGGTTACTTTAAATTTCCCATTACAGAAAAAGATAAAGGAAACCAGCATCCAGCTTGAGTAGCTGATATTTAAATACCAAATCTGCACGCAAGTATTCAGTGGTTTCGCCCCTTGTTTAATTTAATTTACTGTGACATGACAGGACAGAGCGTTTAAGGACTAAACAGTTATGATTACTTAGTAACTTAATATTTTTCCGTGTAATGGTTTGATACACAAAAATGAGGATATTGCAGAGTTTTACAGTAGCTGGAAATTAATGCAAAACGTGCACTAAAGAGGGGAGGAGGGGGAAGAGGGGTTAGCGAGGTAGGCAGCACTAGGCGTGAAGAAACTGAGCATAAGAGAGGGGGGCGGGGTTTAATCGCTACAGTATCAGCACCTAAAAACATCTAGAAGCCCACCGTGCTGAGGAAGAGCATCGTCGTGTTGTGATGTTTCAGCCGCATCACAGCGTCTCCCTCTCTGTAAAGGCTGTGTGAAGGTCAGCAGGAGATTACATGTGTGTTTGTCCAGTGCTTTGTGGCAGGGTCTGGCCAAGTCGGTGTGTGCATGCAGCCTCCAGTGTTCGCCACAGCTTAGCTTACATGTCTGTGTGTGTGCGTTACAGTGCTGCAGGTGGTGTGACAGACAGAGGAAGGAGGTGGATGTACTTCCTTTCATGGCCGGAAAGTCCTAACTTGTGCCTCACAAAATGAGATTTAGCTTCCAATTTAGTTTATATTTGCTAAATACTGCAAATGTCTTTAGTAGGCAAAATTTTAAATGTTAAAATCATACAACTTAAAGGTTTTACTTCTCTGATTAGGAGGTCACAAAGCACTGAGAAGAGAACTTGGAAATTTCTGGTCTTTTTTTAAATGGAATTTTAAAGTCCAATCGAATCCAGTAAAAAGTTGGAAAAAAAATAAGTAATTTTAATTGAACCCTTACATTCCAAGCACAACTAAGAACAATTTAAACCTTTTCAGCAGGTACAGTCTCTCACGCCTATACTCAGATACTGTTAACAGTATTTACAGCTGCCATTTTTGGGGGGGTCAAGGAGGATGCACCTTATCAGACAAAGGCAGACCTAAAGTTAAATCTCCGCCTGCCTCTTTGTTCAGTTTTGACTTTATATCTCAAAATCAGCTAGAGGAGAAGTGAGTAAAAAACAGATTCCATACATTTAAAAAAAAAAAAAAAAGGCACAAATGACCATCACCCAGCCCTCTGTCTGACACACACATTCACAGACACACACTCACACACACAGAACTACAGTGTATCATTTCAAGAGGAGCGAGAGGTAGATACTCGACAAGACAAGAGTGAGGGCAGGCTGGGTCCCCCATGTGTGTTTTATTCATGTTAATGTCTGAAAAATCTGCTTGCTTCAATACACACACACACACACACACCACCCACCCCTACAGGTCACACCAGCTCTCTAGTCTCGCTAGCTCCCCCTAGTGTTTGTCTTGGAGAAAGAGGAACCAGACAAAAAGCAGGGCGTGTGTTTTGTGAGACTGGAAGGGGGTTTCAGTGCAATTAAAACAGCACTGGAAAAAGAAAGGAGGAAAAAGAAAAAGAGATGAGACAGTTTTTTTAAATCATTATTTGTTCTGTCTCCTTGTTTTGTTTTCTGTACACAGGGTCATTCTCTACATCCTTGGTTTGGCCCAACAGAGCAGAAAACAGTGTTTATAAGTAGACGACCCTTGCCGCTGTGCCCTGAGTGGAAGTCTGCATGTATGGGTGCATGTGTGAAATGTCAGGTTACCTCTGCTTTTGAACCCTGTGTGTGTCTGTGTGTGTGTCTGTGTGTGTGTCTGTGTCTGTGTGTGTCTGTGTGTATCCTGTGATGAAGTTTATAGTAGATGTGAGTGCTGAGTGAAAAATACCGAGCCAGTAGCAAAGGCCATCAAAAAGGGGTTGATGTTCAGAGAGTTAGCTTCAAGCTTGTGTGCTTTTGTGTGTGTGTGTGTGTGTGTGTGTGTGTGTGTGTGTGTGTGTGTGTGTCCGCGCGTGTTTGTGTGTAGCTCTTAGTTGTCAGCCACTCGCCCACTCGGAGGTGCTGGAGGTCCTACAGGAGCAGGAGGGATCGCTTCAGGCTGTGCAGGTGGTGGACCAGGATCTAAGAAGGAAAATCTTGGTTTTAGAGCATAAAGGAAGCAAGCTAAAGTTTGAACTAATATATAAATGAATATGAAGGTAACTGTAATCCTGGTATTTTCAATACCAGTCATGTGTAATGAACCAGTTCTACATGGTATTTAACCCTTTAGTCTGGCTTTCATCGTTTGCATTTCTCTGTGCAGTCACAGCTGCACTGTGTCTCTTCTGTCATATTCAAGACAACATTACAACACTGCTTCACTAAGTGATAAGCTTGGACGTGAAGAGCTTTTCACAGAACCAGAAATTCTCAAAGACCGCTTTTTCAGTGGTTCAAGTGGCTACCATCCTCCTCCAGTACAATTTATTCATCACAGGTTAATTGCGGATGCAATTTGTAAAGCTGATATCTGACTTTAAGAGCTCCCTCTACTGGATGATGAGGCAAAATACATCAAAAACAGTCCGTATCTTTAAAGACAAAAAGGTTTCATCTCATCACAACAATCTACAACGCTTAACCTAGCTACAGGGCAATTATTAGACTAACACACACAGCAGTGGTGTGAGGCTTTAAATTAAAGCCCGCATTGATTTCTGGTAACCATAACTGATGCTGATGGGCAACATAAATGACATCCTAAGGCATGAAGAAAATTGTATTTTTCTCCTCCTTTAAAAAAAAAAAAAAAAATTACAGGTTAGGTATCAAAAAGTGCAAACATAGCTTTAAAAGTTAACAGTCTAAGAATTAATGGTATCGCTATAATATGTCACCTGCAATAAATCTAACAAATTTTGTTTCTCTTGAGGAATGTAAATGCTGAGAAGTCTCTTTAATACAATGCAAAACAAAAAAAACGATTAAGTAACACCATTCTTAGAATTCAAATTTCAGCTTTAGTACACGTGGAAACACAAACAGCAGCTGCCAAAAAACTTAAATACATATCATTACACTGGTGCTTAATTTCAGATGCTGATTGGCTGCTTTACAAGGTTAGAGAAATCAATGCAAACCGCAGGGTCTGTGCGTGCTGTGATGCTAATAAGCAGCAATGATCCAAATGTTTAGCTGCAGCTGACATTCAAAGTAAATACCAGCTGTCAGCTCCGGGTCAAAGCATTATTTGAATTTCCCAGAAAGATTTTTTTTCTTAGGTTGTTTGTTGGGTAAATAAAGGATCCTAGAAACAAGGCCATAATTTAGCGTGTATTGGTTTTGGTGAATTAAATTTTCACAAATCAACAGAAATAAACCACCTTGAGTTTGCTTATACATATTCAAAAACAACACAAGCATAATGAGAGGGTGACTATTTATACTTACACATGCCGTTGGGGGCTCCGGGGTGGCGTGGGGGCATCATGGGAGGCATGCCACCGGGAGGAGGCCCAGCAGAAGGAGGGCCAGACATCATACGTCCAGGTATTGGCTGACCTGGTCCCATTGGTCCTGCAGCATGAAAAGTACAAATAAGAGAAATCAGACACATGGAGATCAGATGGACATAAGGAAGAAAACCTACATGAGGTGCTTCAAACCAGAAACAAACATTCAACCAACAGCTAACATGATTTTGTAGAGAAAAAAAGCCATTTAATCCATTCTGTCCTCATTCTCTGAGAACACTTGATATGTTATTTTGCTGAAGTTTAATGTAATGAGCCAATTATGTCCACATTTTCCTGCAGTTCCCAAAAGCAAATAATCACCAAGGGTTAGTCCAAATGACCAGAATACCAGTCCAAATTAGTGGGACTTTAATAAAGTAATTCATGTAGCTGTTCTTTTAGGTAGATTAAGGCATCATTTATAAAAAAAATAAATAAAAAAAAATAGAAAAAGAAAAAAAGATTAAAATTGTTAAGCAAGTTAGCAGTTACTACCAAGCTGGCTAACAAGTGGCCAAGATCTAAGACTACAAAACATAGCTGCTAGTATAACTTTGGGTATATATGAAAGACAACCCACTAAAGGCAGCAGAGAGTAGCTACTGAGCTATCAATATCTGATATGGCAAATGTGTAAAACAAACAAAGTCATAACCTGGTAAAGCTGCTGACATTCTTTCCATATGAAAATGCTAATATTTCACAATATCTAAAAGAACACATCTGCTCCCCCTGTTTCAAAGCTCCTTAATCTCTGTATCACTTTGAGCACCAGTGTAGTTTTCCTTTCCCCTCACCTGTCTGTCCTGGGTGGTGAGGGGCCATTGGGTGGTGACCCATTGGGGGGTAGCCAGGGTGCATTGCAGCGCCGGGTGGGGGCCCTCCATGGTGTGGTGGAGGTGCTCCGTGGTGGGGAGGAGGTCCTCCGTGATGTGGTGTGGGTCCTCCTGGGTGCATGCCTGGTGGAGGGGGCCCAGAGTGTGGTCCAGCCCCAGGCCCCTGTCCCTGTCCTTGGGCCTGGGCAGCTGCAGCAGCAGCAGCAGCAGCCGCGGCTGCCGCTTGCTGCTCCATCTGCTGCCTCGCCTTCATTTCGGCATATTTGAGTTGCTCCATGTGGAACGCCTGACGCTCGGTTAGCAGCTGCTGCCTCTGAAGCTCCAACTGCACAGAAATGCAGGAACCATGAGGAAAGATTATTTTAAGACAGTTATAATACCAAATACCACCACCAACTGGCAGGTATTGCAGTACATAAAGTTACATTTTCATTGCTTTATATCCTGATAAAGTCTGCTTTACGCCAAAAAGGTGCACACTGACAAAATGCAGGCCTGCATATTTTACAGGGCAGAAGTATGGAAGCCCGTTTCCGCCACTAAAAAAAAAAAAAAAAGGATCCATAACTCAAAATTTCGAGTTATTTTCTCGAAATTTCGAGTTATTTTCTCGAAATTTCGAGTTATTATCTCGAAATTTCAAGTTATTAACTCAAAATTTTGAGAAAAGCAACTCGAAATTTCGAGTTAGCGCTGCCAATCAGTAATCTACGTGAATGACGTCATTTCCATGTTACGGAAGCTGAAGCCCTCAGCTACAAATGCTACAGCTAAGCTACCGGTATTACATCCAGTCGTGAATGCACAGATTGCTGAGTGTTTTCAGCCTGGCTTCACAAATGATGAAATCCCTGTGTTATTAGCTGAATCACATGGTGTTACTATCAGCAAACATACTTTAATTTGTTGGGATCCGTTTTTGAGTGCGCGGTCCTGCGCCATATGCTTCCGGGTAACAAGAAAGTGACCTCATTCACGTATATTTTTGATTGGCAGAGCTAACTCGAAATTTTGAGAAAAGTAACTCGAAATTTCGAGTTATATTTCTCGAAATTTCGAGTTATTATCTCGAAATTTCGAGAAAATAACTCGAAATTTCGAGTTATGGATACTAGCTTTTTTTTTTTTTTTTAGTGGCGGAAACGGGCTTCCATACAGAAGCCTAACTTATGAATACCATGGCCATGAAATCGAAACACAGTTTTTACACATACAGGTTTTCTTGTTACAGGCCACAAAGGTATATTTTACAACTACTTTTAAAAACGTTTTCTTTTTTTAAAATCTTTAAAAACTGTGCATGCATTTAAGAACTGAAGAGCTCGTGCTCATTTCCATTTTGTCCAACTAAACAGGTCGCTGTTTTGGCCATTCCTGATATCAATCAGCGGCCTTTCCTGAACTTCTCTAGTCTGGCAGCAATAATTCTTCCTCCAGACTGAACTTGCAGCAGATGTACAGCTAGTGTGTGTGCAGCTATGCTGAGATGAATGAGCGAAGTCCTACAATAACTACATAGGCCACTGCACTCACCACACATTCCTTATACTGATGAGACTGGACCCACAGTATCATCAGGTGGGTATTTCAAAACATGGATATAAAAATAAAGAACTACAGCCAAAGTCAAAAAGAATGTTTATGAAGCTAAAAAGAAATAAACTAGCTTCATGACAAAAATCAGAACAAGAAAGGGGGAGGTCTGTTCAGTTCCTTCTGCATAGCACATACAACTCTAAATAAAGCCTTGTGTTTCTTTGTTTTAGAGTCTCAGTGTTTTACAGTTTATGTTAGGAACAGCAGCAGGAGTGGGTTGGTTTCATTCCAGCGTTCAGAAAGCCTCTTTAACCAGACTTCTTTTCATGCACTGTTTACAGCTGTGAAACTGGGCTACACTGCCAATGCTGCTACCGTGAAAACACAGTTTTACACTCTCACTAGCGTCTCCAGGGATTGTGCAGGGACAGAACACACACAAACAAGAGCTGAGAGTCATTCATTTGCTCTGTCGGGGCAGGTAACACTTTCACTTGCCTCACTGAACAACAGCTTTGCTTTGGAAAAAATGTTCTCCTCACAGAGAATTAATGCTGCGTCTCTTTTTCAATCTCTATGGAAGACTTGGGCCAAGTGGGGACAAACCTGTTGACTGGCCAATATCTGTTGATGAATTAAATCTTTATTAGTTACTTGTGCCAATATAGCAACAGAAGAAGCGAAACTTTGTAACGCAGTCTTTTCTGGACAACTCCAAAGGATGTGCTAATCCAAATAGTTATATTTCTTTTTCATTTTAAAGTGTTTTACAATTATTTTACATTTTTTAAACAGTCTAATAAAGACTTCTAACAAGTAAGGATATTTGTGTATTTACCTATTAATTATATGGTAGTGGTGTAATGCTGCACTCATGTTCCACCTTTTAACCCTCCTAAAATATTGACATTTGACCCAACTTAAAATGTCTGTTCTTAAATTTAGGAGTTTAAATCAAACATTCAACTTTATCTCAATATTTTGTTACACGTGTTGTTCTTTTTATAAAAAAAAATTTTTTTCACAGGCTAAGATGGGGTATCTGTAAGTATGAACAAGTTAAATGTAAGACCTTTATAACACAATCTTAAGAGAATATGCTGTGAAAGTCGCATAAAAGTGAAATATACCCTTCCCAAGGAAACCTGTTGATGGCAAGTTAAAATGGTGTTTAAGGAAACGTACAAATATTTGGTTAATTTTAAAACACCATCCCAATATTTATCTTTTCAGACTGCTACAGTAAACCATTTGCACACATGCAAAACCTATTAGGTGAAACCTTAACGATGCAGTCATGCTGTATGAGCTAATTGAGTAGCATTATGTGCCGGAGATTTTCACGGTGGTGAGAATGAAAACGTTCTTGACTCTGTGGTGTAGTGGTTGAAACATTTGGCGCACACAAAAGATCCCCAGCTCAAGGCTGAGAGGAGACACAAACAAGGCTTTAAGCCTTGATTATTGTGTGTATCTGTGACGTCCATGTGGCTGCCTGTTTTTTGCCACTGCTCGGACTTGTCTGCAGAGAATTTACATTACAATGCATGAGCCTTGAGTAGCAGACTTCAAAATGAGTACTCTGCTGTTGGGTCTCCAAAAACATCCAAAACAAGCAGTTCTGGATCTCTCCACAATGTACAGGGAGTGCAGAATTATTAGGCAAATGAGTATTTTGTCCACATCATCCTCTTCATGCATGTTGTCTTACTCCAAGCTGTATAGGCTCGAAAGCCTACTACCAATTAAGCATATTAGGTGATGTGTATCTCTGTAATGAGAAGGGGTGTGGTCTAATGACATCAACACCCTATATCAGGTGTGCATAATTATTAGGCAACGTCCTTTTCTTTGGCAAAATGGGTCAAAAGAAGGACTTGACAGGCTCAGAAAAGTCAAAAATAGTGAGATATCTTGCAGAGGGATGCAGCAGTCTCAAAATTACAAAGCTTCTGAAGCGTGATCATCGAACAATCAAGTGTTTCATTCAAAATAGTCAACAGGGTCGCAAGCGTGTGGAAAAACCAAGGCGCAAAATAACTGCCCATGAACTGAGAAAAGTCAAGCGTGCAGCTGCCAAGATGCCACTTGCCACCAGTTTGGCCATATTTCAGAGCTGCAACATCACTGGAGTGCCCAAAAGCACAAGGTGTGCAATACTCAGAGACATGGCCAAGGTAAGAAAGGCTGAAAGACGACCACCACTGAACAAGACACACAAGCTGAAACGTCAAGACTGGGCCAAGAAATATCTCAAGACTGGTTTTTCTAAGGTTTTATGGACTGATGAAATGAGAGTGAGTCTTGATGGGCCAGATGGATGGGCCCATGGCTGGATTGGTAAAGGGCAGAGAGCTCCAGTCCGACTCAGATGCCAGCAAGGTGGAGGTGGAGTACTGGTTTGGGCTGGTATCATCAAAGATGAGCTTGTGGGGCCTTTTCAGGTTGAGGATGGAGTCAAGCTCAACTCCCAGTCCTACTGCCAGTTTCTGGAAGACACCTTCTTCAAGCAGTGGTACAGGAAGAAGTCTGCATCCTTCAAGAAAAACATGATTTTCATGCAGGACAATGCTCCATCACACGCGTCCAAGTACTCCACAGCGTGGCTGGCAAGAAAGGGTATAAAAGAAGAAAAACTAATGACATGGCCACCTTGTTCACCTGATCTGAACCCCATTGAGAACCTGTGGTCCATCATCAAATGTGAGATTTACAAGGAGGGAAAACAGTACACCTCTCTGAACAGTGTCTGGGAGGCTGTGGTTGCTGCTGCACGCAATGTTGATGGTGAACAGATCAAAACACTGACAGAATCCATGGATGGCAGGCTTTTGAGTGTTCTTGCAAAGAAAGGTGGCTATATTGGTCGCTGATTTGTTTTTGTTTTGTTTTTGAATGTCAGAAATGTATATTTGTGAATGTGGAGATGTTATATTGGTTTCACTGGTAAAAATAAATAATTGAAATGGGTATATATTTGTTTTCTGTTAAGTTGCCTAATAATTATGCACAGTAATAGTCACCTGCACACACAGATATCCCCCTAAAATAGCTAAAACTAAAAACAAACTAAAAACTACTTCCAAAAACATTCAGCTTTGATATTAATGAGTTTTTTGGGTTCATTGAGAACATGGTTGTTGTTCAATAATAAAATTATTCCTCAAAAATACAACTTGCCTAATAATTCTGCACTCCGTATAGTATAATAACCACACGAGGTTTTCTACTTGCCAGTCCCAGATTAATGGGATGGCTGTGTCAGGAAGGGCATCTGGCATGAAATCTGTGCCAAACCAAGCATGCAGAGCCATCCGCTGTGGTGACCTCTTGGGAAATACGGAAGCAGCTAAAAGTAACCTGTGACTAAAAACATTCTCCTTTGACTTCAAGTCTTTTTAAAAAAACGTATTAGTTGCATTAATAATTTTATAGACCTTTTAAAGATCTGTAGACACTTTGTCTGAGAGGTGGGTACTTTATAAATCTGTCTTTGCTTCAAACAGCTAATTTTCCACTTTAGAGACTAGGCGTAGTTTTAAAGTGCCGGATGAACTTCTGTTAACAGCTCACCTTCATTTTTGATAACCACAGTTATAAGCCTTTACTGAGCATTAGAGGATTTGAGTGCCTGCATTAACTGAAAGTGAAGAGTCCAGCTGCCCAACAGAATACAACATTGTATTGAAGTATTCCTGACTTACAGCCTCTTTCTCACGGTCCATGATGGTCTCAAGTTCCTCAAAGTGTCTCAACTTGATCTCCAGTTTCTTCATCTGGGTCTCGACCAGCAGAGCCACCAAGGACTTGATCTTCCGCTCCTCCACTGCTGCCAAATGCTAAAAGGAAGGCAATGGGCTGATGGTCAATATCTAATCAATGCTAAATAACCATTTCCAGCATTTTACTATTTTAACACTTACCAAAAAAAAAAAAAAAAAAGTACAGGATTCCATCAGAACAACGGGTACACAAAATTATAGCAGCAACACAGTGTCATTTGAGAAAAGCTGAAGTTGTTCCATGCAATTGCTGTTGCAGAATCAGCAGTCCTGCAGTCTTACCTTGGCTTTTGTGGCAGCAGATGCCAAGGCAGCAGCAGCCGCAGTGGCAATGTTTCCTTCTCCGATATCATGTTCCAGCTTCTTGCCCTTGTCCTCTCCCTCCTCTGTAGGGGTTTTCTCCTCCTTCTCCTTCTCCTGGTCTGAAGATGATGTCTCCATAGACTCCTCTTTGTCTTTGTCTGATAAGGAAAAGAAAAAAATAGAAAAGATCAAGCACTTTATGTAGACTTTTCAAAGAATGTGTGTGGAAAAACATTATCAGATTTTACAGACTAATTAAACAATAAAACATTAAATAAATTATCAAATCATCAGGATAATCAACCAGAAGTAGACCCTTTAAATTGCAATTTAAAAACAAAGTTGCATGCCTGTGAAATGGAGCTTTAGTTTCACTTTGGCATAAACTGTTACCTGCTTGAGCGGTCTTAGCCTCCCCTCCCTCTTCATTCTCTTCTTCACGCTCCGATGCCTCCGCTCCCTCTTTTTTCACCTTTTCTGTTGCTTCTGTCTTGTCGCTCTTCTCGGCAGACTCGCTTGGCTTCTCAGCTTCATCCTTCAACTCACCCTGAAGGTTGAGGAAAATCAAAAATGGTAGGCGTGCCACCACAGAAGGAAAAAACCCCCACAACAACAACAACAACTGTACTGCGAGTCTGAATTTAAGATTTGCTCTGAGATTTGAGAAATAAGTGTGGTTCAGAGTAGCTAGCTGCTTAAAAGTGTTGAATAAAGGACATTCATTCAAGGTTTTTCACCTACAAAATGCTGCGAGTACACTCAATAGTTGATCAAATCTCGACCCTGTTAACTTTCTTCCCCCAATCACTAATGTAAGAGAATAATTAAGTCAACAGCCACTAGTGTCATTACATTCACTCGCTTTTTAAAGCACGAGACGAAGGCTAAAAGTAAATGAACTGGAAAGTTCTAAATCGTGCAAAAAATAAGTGAAGTGGCTATCAATGTAATAAGTGACAAGTCATCTGTCTGTACAGGAACACTCATGAACCTGTTACAGCATGCCAGACTATCTGAAGCTGTAACCTTGTAATAACATCAGAATAATGTAGTTAGTCTTTGTTTTTGTTTCATTTTTTTACTCTTGAGCAAAACATGATGAACTGATCTGGCTGGTAGTAAGACACTTTGCAATATTTTGCAATTCATACACTCTTAATAAAACCTGAGGTATAATTCAAACCATAGTTTTGATCAAAATAATCTACCTCACCATTGGATGGGATTATGTTGCATCTCCATTACCAACACTTGTCACCCCAAGTCTGGTTATATTGTGTACTTTCGATGAAAAACCTAAACCATGAATGAATTCAGGTATGCGCATGGCCCAAGTTGGATGTTTTAATCTGATTTATTAATCAGTTTGACCTTTTAATTAGTAGGGGATTTATTATAATATCCATTTATAAACAGGTGTTTTCTTATGAGACAGTGAACATCTGAAGATGCATGAAAGGTGGTCTCACCTTGTCAACCTGCTGGGAGTCCGAGTCTGTTTCCATCTTTTCCGGCTCTGTGGTTTCTGTAATTGACAGCAAGACTGAAAAATCAGCATCTGTCAGACAGATAAAACTAACAAAGAGGGTCAGAGATTATTTTAAATACATTCTAAATTTACATAGATATTACCAACATTTGTGATATGACTGTAGCTGAATAGTCAAACTAAGATATATCATCCTGTCTGGAGTGAAATTAACTTATTGATTTACTGAGATAAACAACATCAAAAGGCATCGTTTGACATGCAGGTACTAAGGTTGAAAGCACTTTAAATGAATAGGCCCACAGGAAATGACAAGTGTTGTGTGTACACTTACACGTGACCGGGTGAATACATGCGTGTGGCTGAGTGTTAAACCATGTCACGGGTGCACTTGAGCGTATGTTAAGAGTTTGAATATTGATTTTGTGCCAGTTGAGTGCTTTAGGCTAAAGGAGGCATGGAACACATTTAAACTTATTGATTACAACTGTAGCTCAAGAGAGCATTAATCTTTAACAAGTGATAAGTATTGTGTGTGTGTGTGTGTTTGTTTGCGTGCAGGGGCGATGTGGGTAATTTTCAAGACAACACAGAGAGAGAGAAAGCAATGAGAACATCGATGAGTGTGGTGACCCAGTTTTCTCCTTCACCTCCTCCCACTGCGCTGCCCCATCTGCAACCGCAGCTTTAATCCACTGGTTACCACAGCA
This sequence comes from Simochromis diagramma, assembly GCF_900408965.1. Lineage (NCBI taxonomy): Eukaryota > Metazoa > Chordata > Actinopteri > Cichliformes > Cichlidae > Simochromis > Simochromis diagramma. The sequence goes on from NW_024386860.1 coordinate 13,581,306, forward strand.
GTGTACACAGAAACACCACAACATTTCACAATATGTCTTTACTCCTCAGTAGCCTGCTGGTAAAAGGACTGATGTGTAGCAAAAGTCAAATACGAGCCTAAATATGATGAGAAACATCGGTTAGCCTGGACATATGCACAGAGCAGCAATTTACATTAGAGTGGACATCCCTCATTGCTGAATAACATTGTGATGTTGGAGCTGGTCACAAAACTACCAAACCTCAGCAAAGACAGATGATTATTTTAGATGATACCTGCCTTCCCCCAACAGGAAATGCTTGAGGTATTACACCTTCTAACATGTTTAGAAATACGTTAAAGACTTTCGAGGCTGGCTTGGAGGCATCAGCCTGTCTTTCTTTACAATCTGTACAAACAACACTCACCAGTCTTTTCTGGCTCCTCGGGGGCAGTTCCAGCAATGCCGCTGCTCTCCAAACCAAAGGCGGGATCCACCTTCCCAGTAGTTCTGGCCGCCTCCTGCACCTTCTTCACGTGAGCCTCCACCAACTCAGCTGGCACCTCTTCACGCACACGAGAGAACTCCTCTGCAAACAAAGAGTGGACGTTTTTTTACTTTCAGACTCTCATTGATAGTAATATGACAATCCATTAGTTCATGGTGTGCTCAGACATGAAGCTAGTATTATATTCCCAAGCATGCCAGCTGGACTGTGCAGCTTGTGTTTATTCACTTTATAATGACAAAGTAGTCACATATGCACAGACCGTTTTTGGAGCTGCTTTCAGTATTGTGTGTTCACTTGGTGTTCTCTGTTTATTTAGTTTCAAAAAGCAGTAGTAACAGTGTTAATTACTCACAGAGCTAAACCATTTTTTTTTTTACCTGTACATAGCTACTTTCCCCCTGTTAGCCACACATCAGTATCGGCTCATGTTCTAGCTTAGCTGACAACAATCAAATCATTTGATATTTATTAATTACAGTGGCCAGTGTTTGTCTGTTGTCTCAACTAAATCTCATGTTACGTTATCTGAGCAATTCAGTAGTTACATTTATCTTCTACTGGTCTTTTTGTTTTTAGTGTAACTGGCACAAGACCAGGAAAAATATTACTATCTTGTGTAACAGGTCACTTTTAGTTACACAAAAGTAACATGTGTAACCAAAAGGCAGACATTTCCTCTTTAACATTTAAAAATCAGAACCATTCAAAACCCAACCCGTGTATATTTGTGGCTGCATGATGTTGTTTAAGATAATGAAACTGAAAATACAGATAAATCTCTAGTATCTCCTCTGAAGTCAAGAAACTGCTGCACTGATATTTGTTGTAAATGTTTCTGTTTCTAGCTATTTAGCAATTAAAATACAGAAGCTCATTATGTATAAGTTTATGGCTCTTTCCCACCAGTTCTCACCTAGTGCTGCCTTGGCTGCAGCAGATGCCACTCTGGGATCCACAACAGATGCCAGGAAGGCTACTGTGCTCATGACTGGGTTCCCAGACTGGCTGAAAGGTATGGGCTGATAGGAAAGAGGCCCAAGTGTGGCCTCCGTACTCTCCAGGTATGGATCTTCAATGGGCAATCGCAGGAAGTGCAGGATGCACTCATCTTGGGTGCGTGAACCAACATGCTCTGAAACCTTGTTCCAGTCATCTTTATACATCTCCAGGGCCTAGCCATAGGTGACAGGAGTGACGATACAAGTCTTATTATAAAAAGAAAGCCAGAGAACATTTAATAAAGCAATATTTATAATTCCATGAGGCATAAAGAGTTTATCGCCATCTTTTTTTGTTAAAGACAAAAAAACATAGAAAGAAAATGACAGAAAAAAGTGTGTTGTTTTTTTTTTTTTTTTTTTTTTTTTTTTTTTTTTTTTTTTTTTTTAAATCAGGTCATAAGAACAGGTTGAGCTTATGATCAGCAGCCAAACATTGGAAGTTTTTCTTATTTAAAACAGGACACTCCTATCTTCTGTACTTTAAGACTCACCTCGAGCAGCAGCAGAGTCTCCTGCTCAGTCCAATCTCTGGTAGTGCTGCCTGCTTTACCCTGAGGAATCAAAGTCCACAATAGACATTTCTTTGTTTTTAAATTCTAACACACCAGCTCAGAGAGACTGTTAGAACTTCAAACATGAAAAACACATTAGGAAGTTGAACAAGCTCCAACCTTGATGCTTTTCCTGTTGTAGAGGTCAGAACGAAGGCTAAAGTTCTGCAGGTCGATGGGCTTGTCTTTGCTTTTGTCTGCAAAATTGGGCATTGGCTGTGGAGGAGGAATCTGGAAGGAATAAAATGGCCAAACATTAGCAAACCATCTTTATGAAGATGTATTTTTTTGCAATGTGACCATCTGAGACGTGCAGCAGTTTTACAAATGAAGCTCATCAATGAAATGGTACAAGGGTATAATGGAGGGAACCCAGAGAAAACAACACAGCTGTGATTTTTATTATTATTATAATTTCAGTGATAATTGTTTTGCAACTATTTCAGTTTGTTTTTCTTTTGACATCTTAATCAAAGTTAAACATCTTTTGGGGTTGGTGTGTTGGCACACACAAAAACAAAACAAACAATCAAATCACAGATTCCATGCTTCCCTTTTAAAGTGAATTGCTAGCAAAAAGGACAAAATTCTTCAGGAATTTGATCTATATTTGGTATAAAAACAAAACAAAAAACCCCACAAAACTATTTTAGGTGTTTAGCGATAACGTTCAGGGATGTTATTAAAAGCCACTCTGGAGTGAGTCATTGCTCAAAAATTTCTTTATTTGGAACCAATCTATTTATCCTCAAAAAATATGGTCCTTGGCCAGACGAGTGGATTCAAACCTACTTCTTCCTTCCCTCTTTAAGTTGACCTTACCGGTTGGGGTCTGTGGTTAAGAGGCATGAGGCCAGAGGGTGTGTCAGCCAGCACAGTAAAATGAGGAGTGGGTGGGGGGCCCATTGGCAATGGACGAGACTCTGCATCGACCTGGTAGTTCACCAAACCCCACTGCTCCAAGAATGCATGTACCCTGGAGGGGGAGGGAGAATAATTACATTAAAAAATAATTAAAACAATGAAAAGCTACTTATCATCTTCTCTTTAAAGCATGTGTGGTACCTACAAGGACTGTGTTTGGCTGAAGGCCTCCCAGTAGGTGTTAACTTGCATAATACAATAATTCAATTCATTTAGGGTAAGTTTTTAATATTCATAAATATTTTTTTATTGAGTTAGCCACTGCCCATTAATCCAACCAAATTAATATGTAAAAAAACCAAAAAAAAAAACCCCAGAAAAGTTAACAACATGTGGATCTGTCGAACCTCATGATGGCGCAAACATCTCCAGTCAGGTTCCTGCGGCAGGAGGTGGAGGTGAGGTACTCCTGAGGATTCAGCCGATACGTGTCGATCATGAAGTTGCGATAGGCCAGGTATCTGTGTTGAGATGTCGCAGTATGTCCCGTTAGAATGATAGGAGACTTATTACATGAAAGCTGCGTTTTTATATATGTGGGACTGGGGTGTGTGTGTGTGTGTGTGTGTGTGTGTGTGTGTGTGTGTGTGTGTGTGTGTGTGTGTGTGTGTGTGTGTGTGTATAAACTCACATTTCTGGAGTTTTGGACTTGTTCTTTCCGTTGAAGAACTCTGGCAAGGCTCGTCTCTCAATCTCATGGATGCTAACAAGAAAGGAAAGGAAAAAATATTGATAGATATCAAAGTAGGAAGAAACAATGTTATTCCTAAAATAAAATTGTATTTTTTAATGGCAATGAGATTAAGAATGGCCTGCAGATGTCATCAAGTACACCTCTAACTGCATGTAAACTGCAGCTGGTGGGTTTTTTTGTGTTTTTTAAAATGCATCTGTAATCCATCTTCTTCCAAACAGCAACATCTCACTATCTCTCCAAAATAAAAAGCCTCCTATCATCTCCACTCCACATAAGCTTTTGAAAAGTTAGTTATAACTTATTAACCAAGTTATTTGTGTAATGTAGCTTAAGTTTCAGATTCACAACACTTACCTGTTGTAGTCAAACCAAGCAGCATAGCTGGGGATAACGATGTGATGCGTCTGTTCAGTCACATTGTCCTCATTGGCATCCAGTCGGTTTATTTCACTTTTGCCTTGTTCCTCATCATCCTGCAGAAGGATAAGCAGACAGGTCAAGTAACAGCAGTCTGAAAAAAGTCATTGTGCTGTGTAATTACAATTCATGAGACAGCCCTACTTTGGAAGTAAAGTGGCTTTGCTCACAAACATTTATCTAAAAAAAGAAAACAAAGCCTGTATAAAGAATGAAGAAAAACAGCAGGTGCACGCTAGTTTTTAGTTCTTTGAATAATAACTATAGGGATATTTTAATCGTACCATTTCCTCATATTTCAATTAGATTTAGTTTAACTGAATCAAAATACACTGTTTATATTACATATCACTCCCAGGAGTGACTGGGAGTGATATGTATATGTGATATTCCTAACTACACTGGAGAGATAAAGACAGACAACAATGGTCTTACCTTCCCACCAGACATCACAGATTCATCTTCCATGTCATCTGGAAAAAATAAAAATAAATGTCTTGACTCAGGTTTGCTTTTAAACTGCGGGACAGCTTATGCTCACATACAAAAGATGCTAATCTCACTCATATAACTCCTACACAAGGATACAAGTTCATTTATAAATACATACCCAAGTCGGCCACATGCCCTCCTTTGACCGGTGTATTCTCGCTGTCTTTCTTTGAATTTGCTGTGCATGGAATAAAAGAAAAAAAAATGTACAAAGTGAAGTACAGAAGAGGGGAAAAATTAAAATATTTAAGAAAAATTATTCAAAGACTGTCTAATTCAGCCATGGGCATGAAGACAATAACGAGCTTTCTGGTTTGCAAAAGGGGAGACTAAAATAGACTGAGTGTGTGTCTGTGTGCTGGAGGAAGACAAGGAGATTTCTTTGGGACAAAAGTGGGACATAACGAATGGGACTTGGTCTAAAAAGAGTATTATAGACAGAATTGTGTGTGTTGGTTTTAAAGGGAATCTTTAAGCAGAATACAGATCATGAAAAAGAAGCACCCAAAGGCTGTTTTTCTACTTTCTGACTTAAACTGTGAGCGTCAATGGGTACGTTTTTTTCCCTTGCTGCTGAGGGGGTTTTCTTGTCATCAAAACACAATGATTCAGTGCACAGCAGCCACATAGAGAAAAATCACAAAAAAATGAATTTAAAATTGAATGAAATAAAATTTATCTCTGTTTAGAAAAGGACAAACCTTACAAAGATAGAAACAGGACAAATATCACAGTGCAGGTTTCTTACTGCTTATAAAGCTCTAGCTGAACATTGCAACACATAACAACAAGACTGAAGAGGGCACTTATGACAGGAATCATTTAAATATCCTAATTTCTGTCTCTGATCTTACTGGCAACTGCAGACAAATACCATTTAAAACTATTTAAAATATGATTATGTTACAATTATAGATAAAATCTAAATACGACTCAATTGATGATCAATTAAATGTAAAGACAGTAAAATCATTTTAGTTATGCGTACTTTGCTATACATGCTATAAAGCAAAACTTTACATTTGTAACTGAATATTAAATACCCTTTTTATCTGCTTATGTAAAATTTCTTTAATATGACTATTCTGTGATGTTTAACTACATTTAACAAATATCAAAGTATTGATGGCCAAGTTAGGATGCCTATTGTGGTAAAAAAATATTTGGTCTATGCAAGCAGTTTTTGTGTCCATGTAACCACCTAAATTTAAATTCAATTAGTTAGGCGTTTCATAATAACTGTCTGACGTTTTCTATGACAGCTAAGACAGAATAATTACATTCATTTTAGAGGGCTAAAACATTTAATGAACAAGTGTATTTAATTAATCTAATGATAATCCAAATTAATGCTTTAATACACAGGAAAAGTATCTCATGTACAGATGGTAGTTTGCAACACAAACACAAATAGAGCCAAGCTTAGCCCCTATACTCAGCACATACCATTCTTGGAGATGCTGCCCTCCTCCATGCTAGCACCAGCTGAGGAATCGTCCATGTCTTTTGTCATGTCCTCTTCAGTGTCCTCCTCTTCTCCTCTGTGGCCCCGTCGTTTCCAGTGAGGCCCCGGGTTCCTGAGAGAGAGAAATGATTTATTTGCTTTTCTCTAACTGTTAAAACGTGACAATAAAAAAAAATCAAACACCAGGATAAACAACTGATATCTTATTATACTGCACCACAGGGCTTCATTGTCGTCCTAATTCTACTCACATCAGTCTCACTGCTGTACAAAGTGACATGTTCATTCATTAAATATAGTCTACATTGACTCAATCACACATACACAGTCCTGCTACCATAAATGCTCCCTAGCACAATCACTGTGGATTAATATCCAAATACAACTAGTCCCCAAGCCTTGGAAAATTAATTTTTGCAGCATATTTTATTAAAATCTGCTTAAACAAAATGAATGATACATCTCCTGTTCCTGAGTCACATTTAGGCCTGTTGTCTTTTGAAAAAAATGTATTGGATCACCAAGTTTTATCCTTTAGAGACAAATCTGAAGTTTTAGGAGACCACTTGCACAAATCTGCGTTTACTCAGTACTCGCTCCATTTTATACTACCAATAAAAACAAAAACGAAGAGAAGCATCCTTACCCCTTCTTGCCTCCCTTCTTACGGGACTCGGCTGGAGTGCTGGGTGGAGAGGGTGAGCGCCTCCTCTTCTTTCCCGCAGAGTTGGCCTTGCGCTCCTTGCGATCGGGTGTACGGGAAGACTGATCAGACAAACCCCGAGCAGCGCAGGGAGCGAGGGATGGAGGATGAGAGAAAGAGCGGCAGAATGAGAGGATGGAACGGTTGCACACACAAGGAGGGGAAGCAGTGGGAGAACGACCGTAGGAGAGGGTGGGGTGGGGATGCCGTGGAGGTGGAGGAGACAATCAGGGTTCCTGTATACTGTCCTCTTCAAACAGACACTCTTTCACACTGACCCTCATTTCAGGATCAGAGGAATTTCTCTTCAGCAGCAGACAAACTTCTTTTTGTCCAGTTGTCACTATTTGATTCTTTTTCCCCCCTTTTCAAATTTAACAAAAAGTAACAAAAAAAGGCTCCAGATTAGATAAAATGAAAAGCTTTTAATGTGTTTGCTGTGGCTCTATAGATGATGTTAACTTCGCACTCTATGACTGCATTCTGGAGATTTATCCAAGTCCTACAAAACAATTCATCCATTGTCAATAAATTTGGAGCTTTCATAAATATTTCTATCCTGCAGATGGTGCTTCATCCACCAAATTATAAGAACTAGTAGAAAAGCCTAAGCCTGACCAGTCAGCTTTTCATAAAGGAATGTGATGTGAGTGCCCGCCTATTCAGCCCAAACTCACACTTAAGCGAAAGCTTCATCTACAGCTTCACACATGTAAACAAGGATGAATATGCCAGCCAGCATAGCAGTTCCTGATGATTAGGTCAGCTGGCAGGCTGTCCTGACTGCACTTACTACAATGGCCATTCCTGGCAGTCTTTTTTCTGTTTACTTCCAGGCATACTCTGGGGCTGAGGATTAATAAAAAGCTAATTCATATAAAAACTATTTTTTTGAAAGGCTTAGTGAAGCATGTGCTTACTAACCTCATAGATGCAGTTCACTCAATGTTTTGTGTGAGTCCGTGTATGACAGAGGTCAAGAGTACAACGTAAGGGTAACCCAAAGAGCTACAATTAATGGGAAACTGGAGCACTTAAACATCTGTGTGGCCAGTTTGCTTAATGCTCACATGAGTGATCATGAGTGATCAGTGAAAAGGCCAAGACAGTGTAAAAGAAAACTTAATGTCTCTGGCATCATAACTTTTGGACTTCATTTACCCAACACGAACAGGAACCCTGAAACTCATTAGAAATAGACAAAGTGTGAGGAAAGGCTTGGAAAGGATGGGCAGCATGCAGACTGAAGCCAGTTGTGAACGAAGAAGAGTGAGGTGCACAATCCATACAGCAAAGCAACATGCAATGGGACAGACTAACAGCAAAAACATTCAAATTCACACCAGCATTCACACCTAGTCTCAGTCAAATAATTTCCATTTCCAGGTTTACATACAGTACAGATTTGAAGACCAATTTTAGATTAATACCTCTACAAAAGAGCCAATTTCAACACAAGTCACTTGTAACAACGATCAGGTTGCTGCCCTTTAACAACAATGGTAGGAGCGGTGCTGTCACACTGTACTGATGAAGCGTGGCTGGAAAACCTGCTTTCTCTTGGATTTGAAGTTTGGATCACTGACACACACCCACACAGCAAAAACACATACCTCTTCCTCTTTGGGGAAAATCCTCTGGCGGAAGCTGACTGGCTTCTTGTTCTCATCCACTTCATAGTCTTCCTCATTCATCCACTCATTGAAGGCATCTGTGTCTAAAACCCACTTGGCATGGACCTTATCAGAGTAAGGAAGGAGATAACAGAGTAAAATCAACTCATCAATTTACTCTGCTGACCTAATTTCCCATTATTTCTCAGTGGAAGACACTAAAGAACAAGTAGAAGAGACAGAAATACATAAATGCAAAAACAAGGAAATTGGTTAGCTGATGTGGTAAAGCCGCTTCACTTTACATTTTAAAATAAATAAATACAATAAAACTTTACTTGGTATGCAGGTAGAAACGCATGTCAGATGCATACAATAGTGACCATTTATATTCTCAGGACAATTTATAAACACATAGGTAACAAAAGCCAAAACTGGAAACTCTAAGGGACACAAAAAAGTCTTCCAGTATCAAAAGAAAACCTATTGGTTACAGACATCTCACCTTCCACGGTCTGTCAGTGCTGGGTGGGTCCTCTGGGTCACCGTCTAACTCACTGGCTGACACCCAGGTGTCGTAGCTAACAAAATAAAAACAGTTATCAGTAACTTCATGAAGTCATGAACAGAAATATCTCTCTCAGGATGATTCGAGTGATTATTTCTTTTTCTTTTCTTTAATAAAATGCCAACATTTTCCTAAAATGCCCAAATATTAGAAGGAAATAATTTACATCCACCAGCTGAAGCACAGATCTTTTTTGTGAGCTGCTTAATGCCTCACTCTGCTCACCTGTCTGGGTAGAGACCCCAATGGACAAGCACCTGCTTGTCTTTTCTCATGACAGGACGCAGCCACTCCTCTGCAAAACATAAATACCAATATTCAGGAGTTTTCACAATTATTATTCACAATTATTTACACTTTTATAAGCAAAAACAAAACTAAAAAAAAACAAAGTGGTAAGATTACCAAGCAGTATTTGATCACTTTACTATATTTTAAGTCACTTTTAAAATCTTTCATTATTTAACTGTAGTAATAAGTTGGTTTTAGGTCAGAAGGATAATGAAGGGAGAATGAAAGACAGTAGATATGTGGTTCACATTACTTGACTAAGAATTAAGTCCGTAAATCACAGAGATAACTAACAAACCTTCTTCTTGCTGGGATAGTGATGGGTAAATGATATGGGTGGCCTTCGACTTGTCATCAGTAATGGAGCCCTGAAGAGAACAGAGAAAAACAAAATGAACAACTTAAAAGGCTGCTACACCAGAGCGTCCCACGAGAATTTTACTACTCTGGAAATCATTTCATTTCTGTGCTCACCTGGTGTCTTTTGATGATGTCTTTGAGCTTACTAGCCTGTTTCTGCTCGATGTCTGGCGACAGGTAAACAGTGGGTCGAGTCAAGCAGTTATTCTACACATGAAGAAGGTTTAAGTTAGAGTCACGCAAAAAGTTGCTTTATAACAAAGCAAAAGTACAAAAACAAAAGTACACTCACTTATCTCTCAATGCAGTGATTACAGTTGAAGTTTTAAGGGACACTTGACAACATAAAAACACACCTTTACCTTATTTCCATACAACTGCATACAGTCAAAATCTGATACCTGCACACTGGCTAAATGGAATCTGAGCTTATTCATTTAAAATGTTAAAAGACTTTGAGTTACTGAAACTTACAATAATTTTAACAATAAAAACCCTGTATGCAGTTTGAAAGTGTGAATGCCAGTTAAACACAACTGCAATATCTGAACTTCATAACTAGAATACACGAAGCCTAATTGAATTTTATTAAAGACTGCACTTTGATTAACAAATGTACTTAGAATAAACATAAGGAGTAGCTCGAGCATTAGGACTTTGTCTTGTACCTGGACCAGGTTCTTTTCAACATTTAAGAACATTTCCACGTTCCTGTCCATCCGGGAGGGATTCTGTAGGTCAAATCTTCGCCTGAGAATGACACAAAGCCACATGAATATTCAAATAATAACTCTGCATTTATTATGACTTTATGTGCAACTTCTATGCCCTACGCCATCCATGGACTGCTGAGATATTCAACTTGGGGGACAAATAAAGTCATTCAAGGTAGTACAATCACTGGGAACTGACACAAATGGTTATTTTTTTAACTCCATAAACCAACATCCTAAAATACAAGACCATTAAGATTTTTGCTTATCTTCAAAATGCACAACTGAGATAGTTTAAATTATATTTCTAAGCCCAATGACTTCAAAAGGAGGGTTTAAGTTGATGATCAATGTCAGACCCATCTGCTCATACTAAGTTACACAAGTTAACTTACCAGCCTTGCTCGCTCTTAAACTTATAGACAGATCCCAAAATGTGACAGAGAGCACCTCCTGCCTTGAAATCCAGGAAACACTTGGCCTGAAGATATGAGAGGAACCATAAGAACAGAACACTTTACCATTTGGGATTCAACTGTGATGGCGATTTTTGTAGAATGCAATGTTTGTATGCTTACAGGTAGCTTTGTAAGAGCAGGATTGTTGACTCTTCGCCCAAATGCGTCTTCCTGGAAATGCAGCAGTTGGACCACGAGACCTGCCAGGGATTTACTGGAGGGGGAGTCATTCTGGACGTACTGGAAGTAGGCACAAAAAAAAGTTATCAGTAACATGATAGCAATGGCACAGATTCCCATCTCATCTAGCAGTCTTTATTTTTTTTTTTAGCAAATCAAGGTGGCCAAAAGACAGAAAAATACAACCTACAAGAGTTTAGATTTTTTTTTTTGTACATAAATTAATTCCAAAGAAATGCTCAAAAGTCTGAGAATGGGCTTCTTCATTTGATAATAAGATGACTCTTTATTGTCATTGCACAGTCATTCATAGTACAATAGTACAATGAAATTGGAAAACTGTCCCACAACGACATTGCATACAACACAACACGACATAACACATCACAGTATCAAAACTTAAGTAATAAAAGGAAATAATAAAAAGAAGTCTGTTACCATGATATGAGCAGCCACAAGAGTCGTTTACTAGAGCTCTATTTCTGTTTTGTTTTGCTATACTAGTATTAAGCAGTGGGGTATAGATAAGTTAGTCCTGTAAAGAGGCTCATGCACCTCTCAGATGGCTTAAGTCATGACGGAGAGCATCATTAGCATGGTTATCAGCAGCTGGGAACATCATCACAAAGATAAGAGCAAGCCTCGCTCCAGAACATCCAATCATAAATTCATGAACCAAATAATATACAAACTATTGAGTAATGTTAAAAATACATTTGATTATTTTGAAATTCAAATGTTTCTTGGACCATTATGTTAAGTTGGTGGGGGACAAAACAACAGGGTGATATTCACAGGTGGGCAGACTTCAGCAGATGAGGTACTACAGGGTAGAACAGGAGGTTTGGCTACAGGAAGCAGAGATAAGAGTTACTGAAATAATTAGGCAGATTAGTCGAATATCAAAATAATTGTTAGTTGCAACTCTAGAGAGTCAACAGACTAATGATTTTTGTTTAAACTTGTTATATCTTTTGCCTTGCATGGCGACAGGTTTCTGCTTAGACTGCCGTCCCTGATATCCAGGTCCTGTTACCAGCAGGACAAGAGGGATAGTTGGATGCCATTTATTTCCTGATCTTTTTGCTCTAGAGAATCAATCTTGACCAAAAAAATTTAAAAATCAAGTCATGACTTTATCCTTTAAGGTTTAGCCAGTGCAAAATCAATGTAATCCAAGAGACAATGTTAGTGAATCCCATTTATATACTGTTGCATCACCAAATAATGACATAAGGTTTTAGTTGCTTATTTTAGATTTAGTCTATGCTAAGTTCATGCAACACAACAACTAAACACTGGCCAGAAAGATCACAGTCAACAGCAACAAAGTACATTTAAAGCTGGAAGACCTTCCACTGCTATATGGCCTCAAATAACTCACATAAATATCTTTGCAAAAAAAACAAACAAACAAACAACAACAACAACAACAACAACAACAAAAAAACGGATGTATTTATTATTCTTAAATGCAACTTTATTGAACAGTGGATATACTTAAAAAAAGCCAAGTTTATATATGAAATATTGTAATATAAATCTGCGAGTAAACGCTGTATTCACAAGCCCTTATCTATGCCATTTCATTTGAATAATGTTTCTGCTATAACTTGAGCAGGCACAACGTGTCAGTGGGTTTGAATGAGAGCCTGACGTGATAAGAGGAGCACTCTTTGTTTGGCTAATTCAGTAGGCAAGTGCAACCTGCACGGTGTGCTATGCTGCTGTGTTGACAAAACTCACACTGACAGCATGGAACAGGACTGGGCCTGCAAACAGCACGCAGTGAAGTAGATAATTACCTTCTAAGTAAAGTACCTTTTAAGATGGCATAAAAAGAAAGCTGGGGTTTATTAAGCTAATATTATAATTTCTGCAGGGTATATCCCGTGACTTACATATAGGTTAGCATCTTGGGCCTTTTGAAAAACTAATAAGAAAGTTTGGTTTATCGTTATTTCTTTTTAATGAGAAACTTATTACATACTAGTTAAAAAATTATACGCGGCTATGTGTCGCTCGTTTGTAAACATTTCCCCCCTGAGCGTCATATTAGTAGCAACATTGAATGGGCAGTTAGCGAGCTAACAATAGCTATTTGATAAACAAGAACTGATAACTCAAACTGTTCAAGACAATAGGCAGTATACTGACGGTGAACTCCCAAACAAAATTATATATAAGCACTCTTAAAACTTAACTCTACTTAGCTCTGGGTGGCTGCAGCTAACTAAAATATGAGCGCCCCTTTGTGCTAGCGGGACGCGGGCCTTCATAGAAATCAATAGAGGAGCGGGCAGCTAGCTTACCTTCTTGTAGTGCTTTCCGATCCAGAGTCGCACCGTCTCCAGCTGGGATATCGTGTCTGAACTTTCCCAAAATTTCGCAGACGGACCACCATCTTTCTTTCGTCCCACTGCGGTTAAACCACCGACGGGGCCAGTGGTCGGTCCACCCGAGCCCGTTCCGCCTGCCGTTGTCGCCGCCGTCGCCATTGTGTGTTTTGTTCGCTGCGTTGTCTTTCTCCTCCACGGCGTCCCTCAGCGTGCAAGTTTTCGAATGACATTGCGCAGCCGCAAACGTGTTGAGTAATTTGAAGTCTCGCGAGCCTGAATATCAGATGGTCCATGGGAAATGTAGGCACCTGAGAAGGTTCCTCCTTTTTTTTTTTTTTTTTGAAGTTAGTTTATGTTAAAAGTAAGATGGCGTATTGGGGCCATGGTATGTAAAATTAAAAAAAATTAAAAAATGGGACCGGGTTGATATAATAACTTAATAATAGCCATTATAAGTAATTTGAGTACAAAACTATCAATTTCCAAAATTCAAGTCAAAAATGTCAAAAAACTTAAATTAAAATATTAAATTTTTAAAGAAAAATCTTGCACTCTTTATGGTTATAAATTCACAAAACTAAGAGGGGAAAAAAGTTTGTTTTTTTAATCTAAGATTAATGTCTAAAATGTATTCATTCATTTGATTATCATCATTATTATTATATTACTCTTGTCTGTTGTTCTCATGTGGTTTGATACTTTTTCCTGCAACATATAGATTTGAATCTTCGTATGAACTTTTATAATCCAGTGAATGTGTTTTTGCCAACAAGATCCAAGTAGCCACATTATAGTAACAAAACACAATTTAAATTTTTTTTGGTGTTGCTTACAGATTTTTTTTTCTGCTTTAACTACTCAAACATAATATGAGACTTATATGAGAGTTCAGTCTTACTTTTTTGGAGGGGGGGGGGGTTATATCTACTAAATTAGCACTTTTACTTTTCAAAGCTATTGTATGGTGCAATATAAATTAACTATTGTCATGTAATTTGATAGACAAAGTTGACTATTTGTGAGCAGCAGTCAGGATGGCGCCATCTTGTGGTGACACTTTTTTTTTGCCTACCAGCTTTGGCCAGATTTAACCTCAAGAGAGATTTTTTTTTGTCAGGTAACACAAGACTCTTTTCAGCTTAGTTTGTGCCTGTGTCTGTACAGAGCCAGGAGGTGGAGCAAGTTTACATGACTACACCGTGATGTAAATAAAACCTCAATAACATGTATCTATCTATGTCTGTTCAAGAATAAGAGAATAAAGCTGTCTTCACATAGGTTTACTTCTTGTAAATAAAGTACATTAACATATAATCTAAAAGTTAAGAAAGTGTTTCCAAAAAGTGGTGAAATGATTATTTTATTTTATTATTTTTTTTATTGATTTACTTTATTTGTTTTTGGTTGAACACTACACTCTACACTACATTCTACTTTTCTCAAATTCTCTAATCTCTAGTCTAATTAAATCCACTAGTTAAAAAAAAGTAGCTTGTTAAAACCCTTCACAAGTTTAATCGAGCACAAGAGATAAAAAATGTGTCACGTGCCCAGTAAAAGGGGTGTACTGTTTAAATCCCAGCTGAGCTGATAACGGCACTTTATGATACCGGTACTGGGAATTTCAAACCCCAGCTGATAAATATCTGGTAGATTAGTGAGCAAAATCCTTTATATTCAACAGAAAAACCTGTACACAAATCACAGGGAGTGGAACAGGAGCTCTTTTTTTGCTCCAAGCACATTAGCACGGCCCTATAAATGAGAATAAATTACAATAGTGTGGCATATTCAGCATAACGTTTCAGATTTTGCTTATATTTGTTGAAAACTGAATAAACCAGAAGCGAGTCAGTTCATTACTAAGGTTGGGGTCGGATTTACTTTAGGATTTAACCCACTTGAGATTGACTTGAGTATATGAAACCCATTTAACTTTTTTGAGAAATGTTTGTCCTCTTGTTTTTATTATTCTTGCCAGTTTTTCTATTTTTCACTTTTTCTTTTTAAGTTTTAATACGCATGGTACCATAAACCTTAGAGCTAGCCTGCATTTACCAATGCTTTTTTACAAAAACATCAGAAGCTCCCAATACCCTATTTTGTTTGGTAACTGAAATGAGCCTTATCTCTACAAGTAAAAGGACAAAGTCCTCGGTGGGTTATTGATAAACAAAGCTCATGTGCCCTGGTTGGATGTGAATATAAGTAACAATCCTTAACAGCAGCTCCTCATCTGATTATAAGGTATGTAGTTTTCATTTAAAGACGTAAAGTATTCTCTAAGGGGGTTAAGAGGGCCACTGTTTGTTTTTACTTCACATAAATGTGTTTTATTTTTGTTTAAATTTAGTTTAGAGTTTAAAAAATATGCAAGTTGGGGTGAATTCAAGCACATTTCCCAAATGTATTTTATTTTCTCAGTGTGAACAGTAGCAACAATGAAACACATTCCATCACTGGTTTTGCTCCTTCTCCTGGGAATGTCCTCAGCATGCACCTATCGTAAGTATGATCTGGGTATATATGGACTCTTTTTTTTAAGGAAAAGTAGATATATGTAAAAGATAGTGATGTGAAAATGACAATGATAAACTCATTGCCTCTTATTATTAATAAGAGGCAATGAGTTTATCATCAGGTAGAGATAGAGAGTGAAGAAGTATAACAGAAACTTAACAGAGTATAATGTGTTAAGTTATTTGCAGTTACTGCAGTTTTTGTTTAGAGCTGGATGCATTATGTAAGTAATGCATCCAGCAACATCAGTGTCTTACATAACATGTAAGACAATAATACTTCCAAAAAACACATGAAGGAGTCAGTTTTTTAGTTTCTACAGTAAGAACTTTCTTTCGAACCATTCTTTTGGCTCACCAAGTTCAGCATCCTATGTAATCATTTTGAATCATGGGTAGACTTTGCTGACTAAGCAAACTAACCAGCAGTTGTGTTTGTTGATATTTTGCATCTCTACCAAATATGCCTATCCAAATATGTTCATATACTACAGTCACTGTAGTACTGTAAACAGAGTTATCAAGCTAACTACGTGAGGAAGTAACTAAATGAGGTACATTTGGATGGGTGCTCATTTTCAGCTGCTTGCTTGAATGCATGTCCTTTCATGATATCTTTCATTTGCATTATGCTATTGCCAGAAAATGTGGCCCTGCGTGGCAAAGCAACCCAGTCAACCTGTATGAGTACGGTATTGTCGGCTGCCTACGCTGCAATTGATGGAAACCGTGATTCTGACCTTCGCCATGGATCATGCTCGCACACCGATCAACAGACTGACCCCTGGTGGAGAGTGGACTTGCTTGAGTCCTACATTGTCACTTCCCTCACCATCACCAACAGAGGAGACTGCTGTCATGAAGAGCTCAACGGGCTGGAGATCCACATAGGCAACTCTTTGAATAATGATGGCTTAAATAACCCAAAGTTAGTAAATATAGAGAAATAAGTAATTAGCAACAACACTGTGATTCTTTGTCTTTTGTTCTGGTTATCCTGTTTTGGCATTTTACTCATTTTTACCTTTGCAGTGTTTGTTTATTGCTGTTTTCCTGAACGGCAACAGGAGAGGTTGCTGTAGGACTGACATTGTTAGATGCCCATATTCTTTTTATTGGCACTCCCTACAATAGATTCCTATATTAAATCATTCCATTATATATTGAAATAGAGAATATTAAGTTACAGTTTTTGTAGATTTTGTCAGCACAACACAAGAAGAATAAAGTGAAAGAAGTGCCAATGACTCTGTGAGTATTGTGCTATAGTTATGGAGTGCTTACAGTTTAAAAAAAAAGAAAAAAAAGAAATACCAGTATGAAAACTGAGAGTACAGCAGGCACCTGTCTTAAAGGCCTATTCACTCACTCCAATCTCCTCTCTGTGCCATGTCTGTGGCTCTGGAGCTACCAGCAAATTTAACTAATTAAAAATGATCACGCTGACTATCATATGTTCTGATATTTGCTGCCATGGTAAATTGTATTTTCTCACACATTTCTTGTTAGGGTTGGAAAAATTTCTGAAGTTGGTGCAGGCAAATCCTACACTGTGAATTTCGCTGGTCGTGTGGAGGGGCGTTATGTAACTTTGACTCTTCCTGGTTCAGAAAGGGTCCTCGCACTCTGTGAAGTGGAAGTCTGCGGATATCACGCTCCAACTGGTGAGAATTTGAACTACTACATGAGTAAATGTGCACGGTATGCAGCTATATTGCCAAACTCTGGTATCCAGAGTTTCAAGCTGATATTAAAGCAGTTTAACAATAGATATATGAAGTGCAATAAAGTTTAAACAATTTCAAATAGAAACGTGAAAAAAAAACCACCCAGTACTTTATTTCCTAAAAAAAGCTGCAAAGCCAGCACGTCATTAGTGTTCATCACTGTAACCATGACGACAAAGAGTTTGCTTCATGAATTTTCTTTTATTTAAAATAAATTAAAAGAAATATTTTTCTTTTATTTAAGTAACTACTGATATTTATTTAGACTGCTTGCTTCCTATTGATTTCTCTGAACTAACTTCAGTAACGCCTTTATCCACACTATCAATATATCTACTAGTCCACATTCCTACAAAGAACTCTTATCATTAATCAGTGCTTTGATTTTAAATATGATCAGTTAATCTGTATTAAGAGGCTAAAGGCTTTTAAGGTGGAAGTAATTAAATCATTAATTCAGAAGCTTTTACTTGATCCAACTTTCTTGTCCAGCCTAAAAAGAAAAAAAAAAGGTTCATAATTCAGCAAAGCATAGAAAGGACTAGCAAAGGTTACTAATGATCTCTTTATTGTCTCTGGGATTGGGTTCATCTCTGTACTTGTGTATTGCTAGACGTCACTGCAGCATTTGATAACTCTGAATAAAACATTTTACAAAAGTAACTTCATATTTCCTAGAATACAATATATGTACAATATGTGAATACAATGTGTTGAAATTTTAAACAGGAAGAAAAGGAGAAGTCTATTGATTACTAGGTAGTGGGAAGGGGGGAGGGATTAAATAAGTTTAGGCTTTCCTACTTCTTTTTGAACATGAAAGTTTTTTGTAGTTGTAGTTGGTTTGTTTTCCTTTTGTAATGCTTTGTTTGTCTCTTTTTATTTCTCTGTTGTTACACTTTTTTTTAAACATGTTCAAAATAAAGATTCAATTCAATAGTTATCTGATAAATCCTAAACTGTTCATATAAACAAGTAAACAGTTTTTCGCTCACAGAAAAGTTCAATTAGGGATTGTTATCAGAAGTCAGAGCATATATATTTTCACTGCTGTGCAGTTATATTTATGTTTGGAACCAGATGATACAAATTGGTTTCTTAAACTACAGGTATGTTTTCAAGACTGGATGAAAGGTCATCCATTACAACCATTTGCAGCACTGAGCCTTGTTCTGCCAGTGGTTTCTTCCTGTTAAAAGGGTGTTTTTTTCCCTTCCCACGTTCACCAAGGCTTGCTCAAAGGGGCTTGTATGACTGCTGTGATTCTCTCTCTGATACTGTAGGGGGTTTACTCTACAATAGAAAGCACACTGAGATATTGTGATTACTATTATTATGAATTGTGGCTATGTAATTAAAGCTGATTTGAATTAAAATCATTCTGGGAAAAGTGTTAGGCAGGTTAGAGGGGAAGCTGTGTGTGCACTCCAGACCCAAACTGGACAAGTGGCGTGGCTCTAGCAATAAAGTGAAAGCTGCAATCTTCGATTCTAATGAAAACATAGATGAGCTTGAAAGGAAGGCTCTAGATTTACTGGTAAATATATTCCCAAACCCTCACCCATGGCCACGAGCTTTGGGTAGTGATCAGAACAATCAAACTGCAGATACGAAGAGCTTCCTCTGTGGGGTACCTGGGGTCAGCCTTAGTTATACAGTGTGGAGCTCATTTGAGAGGGGCTAAACGTAAAGTCGCTACTCCTCCACATGAAAAGGAGTCAGTTAAGGTGGTTTGGCATCTGACTTGGATGCCTCCTTGGTGGCTGATAGGTGTAACCAGTGAAGGCAGATGGAATGACCTCCCTGAGCCTGGTTCTGTGCAGTCTCTTTGTATGAAGAGAGAGTTCTTCTTTCCCACCGTTGACAAGTGTTTTCTTATGTTGGATCACCTGATTGTTGGGGTTTTATCTCGGGTATTTTAGACTTTTTACCTTATATTAAAAAGAATTTTAAAGTAAATGTTTCTCTATAGATAAAACTGAATTGAAAAGTGTAATTGAATCTAATGCATTTCTTGACGCCGAAACATGATTATTGACAAGACATCAATGTTTAATTTTTTTTTCATGAATTTGTTCTTTTGCAGGAGAAAATCTTGCACTTCAAGGAAAAGCCTCACAGTCCTCACTCTATACAATTGGTATTGCCTATAATGCCATAGATGGAAATCATAACGGCATATGGGGTGGGGCATCATGCACTCATACCAAACCTGACTTCAGTCCCTGGTGGCGACTCGATCTGCGCAAAACCCATAAAGTTTTTTCTGTTAAGGTACTGAATGTAATAGATTCTCTCCCAGAACGACTAAATGGAGCCGAGATCCGCATCGGAGATTCTCTTGAAAACAATGGCAACTATAATCCCAGGTACAATGCACACTAAAAACTGCAACTTAAATAGAAATTGAATTAATTACAAACTGGAACTATAGGGACATTTGCATCTTCCAAAACTGATGAGAGCAAATTTATTGTACAGCAGTGTGTTGATAAAATACAAATCATAAATGTGAACCATACTCGGGTTAATGTGGGAGTCCAAATAAATTAGGTAAAAAATATTAGTCCTCTTAAAGGAAAATACCAAAATCCAAACAGAAAATGAGTATGAACAAAAATTTCTGTGATTCCACTCATAGAAAGCAAGAACCTTATCTGACTTAATTTGCCCAATATCACCTTCAGGGTTGTCAAATTTTGCAGCTCCACACTGCCAAGTGAAGAATCCAATGTGAAACACCCTGGTAAATGTCTTGGGTTAACCAAATAATCTCTGCTTCTTCTGCCAGGTGTGCTGTGATCTCAAGCATCCCAGGAGGTTCCATTCAAGAGTTCCACTGTAACGCAAGTGACGGGATGGGGATGGATGGCCGCTATGTTAACATAGTCATCCCTGGAAGACATGAATACCTGACTCTGTGTGAGGTGGAAGTGTATGGCTCTGTCCTCGATTAGCTGTAAAGCTTGTGAAGAATAACTGTGCAAGGTTTCTCTTACACAGTAACTCGAAAATGTTTTCCCAAATTCATAGGGTACGGAAGCATAGACCTGCCACCCAAAAGAAAAATAGAGCTATATTACGTTATAACGTGAAAACTTTATTGTTCTAACAATATACTTTTCACGTTTGAACAACATAATATCACGTTATTACAATATACATAATTATCACGTTCGTACAATATAAGCTGCTGGTCATGATGTCGGTTTGGTTATCTGGTGAGAGGGAAACATGAAGATGAGACCAGGAGACGTCCTTACTGAATCATCAGAGCTGAACAGGTGATGGAGAAACAGGTTTACCTTTTAGGTGACATGAATGAGTTGAAGGGAAGTTATGAACTGTTTCTGAGAGACAAATAACACCAGGATCCTTTTTCTAAGTAGCTGACAGCTGGTAACTGTGCAGGGGCGGGTCTAGCAAAGTTTTGCCAGGGGGGCAGGTAGGGCATTAACAGGGAAAGGGGGGCACAAAGAAATACTTTCTTATTCTCATTTAAAATGTCTGGCTGTTATTAAATAATTATCTGAAGCTTACAACCAAAGTTTTTATCTGACATAAAACGTATAGAAATCATACATATACCAACAAGACTGTACATCACTGTCACAACAGCGTCTGTTTTCATTCAAAGGCTTAATGGCTTTAATACCTGGTGGGCTGGTCTCTAGTCAAAATGCCCGGGCTGTTTTTTTTTGTCCCAGTCCATTCCTGGGCACGACATGCAGTGAATTAATCTGAGAAGGTGCATTAAAAAAATAAATGGCTGGGCCAGCAATGTACATTGCATATCAGCTTGCATAGACACATTAGTTGTGCCTCTTCTTAATGACAGTATCTTAGCTAACAACCCCAACTACCAGACTAAAAATAACTTAGCCTACTGGTGAGAGGGACGTTGTTAGCTTTCCACATTCCGACACTTCAAAAGCTTCAGGAGCTTTCTGCTCAGCACAGCATCAGCACCATGGAAATACACGAGACAGAATTCACAATGCATTTTTGAGACTTTCAGGTGTATGGACCAATGTGTTATTATCTGATCAAACCAGAAATCTTTAATGAGCAGCTAGATTTGTCTTAATGCCAGTTAATGCGACATCGAAGCAGCTGGAATCCACAGCTGTGCGTGTTCATGGAGCTTGCATTTTCACCTGCTGGACATCACTACCTGACAAGTTTAACTGTCTTCAGAACATTGCAGAGGCCTTATTGACAGTATTTGACTCTACATGTCTGTGTGAGCAGATTTTCTCTCACATGAAGAGTGTCCTCAGGTAGCCGTCTGAATGCTGGACACTCGGAGACCCGTGTCTCTGAGTGGGAGACCAGAGCACACATTAACATGTGTGTCTCTGTATTAACAAACATGCCATATTGGCCCAATCTATTTTACTTATCATTGTTGTGAGGAGACCATAAATAGCATTTGTATTTTCTGTTGTACAGTTCATTTGCTGTTATGGATGAAAAAGTGTCTTTTTTTTGTTTCAAAATAGCTGATAACTATTCGCTGATAGCTGCCAACATCTGCAAACAAATGTAATTCTATAAAGTGGTTCTATATAGTGTGTAACTGTTAATATAGAGCGTTATTAAATTTATTGCTAATGCACTCATATGGCACACTGGCTTCTGAGGAAAATTTAAATGGCACTCGTCATCAGAAAGGTTGCCTACCCCTGCCTTAGTCTATGTTTGACGTTTTATATCTAATCTTCGCTCTCAAACATTTAAACAGCAGCGAGTCTGCAGCTGAGGGAATACAAACTCAAATTGTCGGCATAGGTTTGATTGTTTCTTGCGTGTATTAATTTGGTGATTTATTAAATGTATAACTGTTATTCTAATCTGCTGCTGATGAAAATGCAGATAACACAGATCACGAACACCTGTTCAACCAATCACATTCATTCCACTTTGATCTGAGACAAACTGAGCGTTCATCTCTGTTACAGTGTTGCGTTAGACTGCTATATTTTTGTGTTCTTTATGCTGTAGATTTTCATGTCTCTGGAATAGTTGGCAGTAATAAGGATGATTTTCTGTAAAATCATATTGATATGACCCGTGAATTACTCGTAGATGACCATTAGAGTGGTCAGCTGGGAAACTCTGTGTTAACTTAGAGAGCTGAAGATATCGAGGATATGCTGACCTCGCTCCGTGGTGTACAGGGCCGTTTAACCTCATGATTAATATTCACAATAAAAATATTAGCCGAACATCATGAAGCCTGTATGTGTTTCATAGTGTCGAACAACCTTT
Organism: Simochromis diagramma; assembly: GCF_900408965.1. Classification (NCBI taxonomy): domain Eukaryota; kingdom Metazoa; phylum Chordata; class Actinopteri; order Cichliformes; family Cichlidae; genus Simochromis; species Simochromis diagramma. The sequence goes on from NW_024386860.1 coordinate 13,604,067, forward strand.
GTACAGTTGAAGCCAGCAGTTACTACATGACGGAAACACCAACGTTATTTCTTTTATGCGTTTATACACAGGTCACGCTGATTACTGAACAAAAACCCAAAGATCAGCTGTTAATCGAATTTATTTGCTCTCTCTCCTCCTTAAACATATTTTTAATGTTAGTTATAATTCAGAATTGGCGACTGAAACATGTATGACACATAAGAACATCAGGAAATAAAAACCCGATAAATATAACCTCAGTAAATGAAGTCAGTGTACAGTGGGGGTTATTACAGCTGTGTACCAGGGCCTGCGCTTTGTCGGTTGTAATAACAGCTCGATTGCTTGTGAAGCGAGCGGGTCTATCCCACTCTTTGCCGTGAGACTGGGCTGGGCAGACATCTCCGAAATCATCGAAGCACTTTTGCAAAGAGGCTCTACCTTGACAAACTGACCAGATATCTGAAGATTAAACCACTACATTCTCGGCTAAAAAATATTAAAACGGTATTTGGTGGCACACAAACAGGGTTTTTAAAATTTCAGTTCTGTTAGTTTCCACATGCTGGTTGTTGGCGTGCAGTAACGCCTTCTAAAAACAACGGCCACCAGGCCAAAGCAATTGTTTTGACTCAATCAGCGTTAACCCCGCCCACTGGGTTTGATGGGTGAGGTTGACAGATAAAATTATTTCATGGTGAGACCTGAAGGAGTCAACTGTGCCAAAATGATTAATTAAATACACCATTAAATAATTAATTAAATTTGTCAAAAATATTTATTTAATTATTTCCTATTTTAATTAATTATTTCAATTTTAATTAATTATTGCCACATTTAATTAATTATTTAATGGTGTATTTAATTAATTCATTATGGCAGTCCTGGTGTTCCATACTGTAAAGCAGCTGCTGCTGTCAATTGCTTTTCTATAAATAAATGGAATTTAAACATTTTACTGAATGTAGTAACCTAATTGTGATTACTGACAAACATCGAGGTGTAATTATTTTTATACATTTGTTGTTTTGCAGTTTGTGCTCTATGAATTTGGCATCGCTTATAATGCCATAGATGGGAATCGTAACGACATCTGTGAGAGGCATTCTGCAGTCACACAAGAAACAAGCAACTCACATTGAGTAACTCAACAGAATAAGTTACAAACTACATTTTGGGGCATGTATTCTGTAATCTGTAGTGGAATACGTTTTAAAAGTAACCTTCCCAACACTTCCAGTTCAAGAATTCCAGAGTAATAGGAGACATGAAATGGATGGTCGCTATGTTAACAGTCGTCCCTGGAAGACATGAATACCTGACTTTGTGTGAGGTGAAAGGGATTAGAAAGAGAGAGCATATTTCTCCTGTATTGGCTTCCCTTCATTGGCTTCCTGTTAAATCCAGAATTGAATTCAAAATCCTGCTCCTCACATACAAGGTCTTAAATAATCAGGCCCCATCGTATCTTGACCTTGTAGTACCATATCACCCCATTAGAGCACTTCGCTCTTGCACTGCAGGCTTTACTTGTTGTTCCTAGAGTATTTAAAAATAGAATGGGAGGGAGAGCCTTCAGTTTTCAGGCCCCTCTTCTGTGGAACCAGCTTCCTGTTTGGATTCAGGAGACAGACACTATCTCTACTTTTAAGACTAGGCTTAAAACTTTCCTTTTTGCTAAAGCATATAGTTATAAGATTATAAGGATTATAAGGCTCAGATATATAAGATTCCTTTTATATACCTTTTATATATTTTGTAATATATCTATAGCTAACGCACTTCTGGATGGATGCAAACTGCATTTCGTTGCCTTGTACTTGTGACATGTGCAATGACAATAAAGTTGAATTCTATTCTATTTTTGCTAAAGCATATAGTTAGGGCTGGACCAGGTGACGCTGAATTCTCCCTTAGTTATGCTGCAATAGGTGTAGACTGCTGGGGGATTCCCATGATGCATTGAGTATTTCTTTTTTAGTCACCTTTCTCGCTAAACATGTGTTTATAGACCTCTCTGCTGAATCACACTTGTTATTATTCTCTGTATCTCTTCCACAGCATGTCTTTATCCTGTCTTCCTTCTCTCACCCAGATGGCCCCGCCCCTCCCTGAGCCTGGTTCTGCCGGAGGTTTCTTCCTGTTAAAAGGGAGTTTTTGCTTGCCCATAGGGGGTCATATGATTATTGGGTTTTTTCTCTGTATGTATTATCTAGGGTCTACGATATAAAGTGCCTTCAGACGACTGTTGTTGTGATTTTGCGCTATATAAATAAAATTGAATTGAATTGAAAGTGTATGGCTCTGTCCTGTATTAGATGTAAAGCTTATGTCACTAACAAAAACAAATGAACAAACAAACTGGTTCTGCTGGCTACATCGAGTGATGGCCTCCAGCTCGCTCTGGAATGGTTCACAGCTGAGTGTGAAGCGGTGGGAATGAGAATCAGTACCTCCAAATCTGAGGCCATGGTCCTCAGCCGGAAAAGGGTGAATTGCCCAGCTCTTTCTCATGAGCTACAGCTACCCCTATGCAAGGTGTGAAAGTTTGTCTTGGGCTTTTAAAGATATAAAAAAGGTAGCCCTAATTTTATAAGTACCCGCAAAACACTCATCAGTTACTTGGACAGATTTCTGTTCTTGTATGAACATAGTTGGTTGGCAGTTGAATGTGAATGGGACTTTCTGAAAGCCAAAGTTAGACTATGAGCAGGAAAATACTGTGCATTATTATAGTAGAGCAAAATAACTCAGCCATTATTATGGAATCTGCAGGTGAGCTATATTGTCTAGTCAAAATATATGATGCGTGACAGTGAAGATGGTGCCATCCTGTGGTGACAATGTGCTGCTGTGTTTGGTGTTTAGATCCTCTGTCTTTTTACACTTATGGGATTTATAGACAAAAAATTGGATTAAAAAGGCAATTTGAAAATGGGTCTGACAATAACATTATAAACAATGATACAGCTAGTGCAATTTGTTGACTTTATCAACATTGATTTAAATAATATACATTACACTGTTTATTTTTTTAGGTTGCACTAAAAATAAACAAACATCTAGGACACTAAAGAATTTAATGACTTTGGGTCAATTATTGGGAAGCCCAGAACCTGAAAGATCACAAATTTTGCGATGTCTCTGATCACAGTATTTTACTACGGAGTCTAGAATAAGCCACTTGTCATTCATGTAATTTATATAGAGAAAAAATGCAATATATAGACAAAAAAAAAAAAAAAGAGTTAAATTTAACACATTGGATTAGCTGCTAATTATATGATATTCTGGACTGCATCTTGTACTTTTTTATCTTTGTTGCATTGAATTGTTAAAAGTGCCTTCTATATTGGCCTACATATCACACTGTGAGAAAAAGCTTTACTGAAGAAATGGGGGTCATTGTTTCCTGATGCAGTAATTTTTTTTTTGTAATTTAGCATATAATAAACAATTTAAGTCTATCCATAAACTCCATTTTCGTAACCACTTATCAGTTTTAGGGTCTTGGGGAAGCTGGAGGCTATCTAAGCTGTCACAGAACAAGAGTGCAGGTCCACATTGAATCAAAGGAAAACCCTTCACACTCACACAAGACAATTTATAATTACCAATTAACTTACTTTTTCTTGTTTATTTCAACTTGCTATGTTTATGTCATAATAATCAAAGTGAATAGCTAATGAGTAACTGCCTTCAGTTATTGTGTTACCACAAAGCCTGGCAGATATAAGCAAACTGGTGTGCAAGGAATATGAATATGGAGAAAAAATATTTCAGGTGGCAAGCTGCTCTTGATGCAAGAACTACTTTGTTTGGTTTGTTACTCAATATGCAGTATTTTATCTGAGCCTCTACAATGGCAGTGGCATTTGATAACTGTAATTGTTTCTGCTCACAGCAAGATCTAAAGAGCCCCATTAAAGTACCCAAAGCTGTGTCTAAATGTTACTGCTAACTAATTTTACTGCTATATCTTGGTATTTACTTGGACATTGGCTCACACTGTATGAATATATTTGTGTATTGAGTAAATGTAATTCAAAACCTTTAAAAGTAAAAAGCCAATTTGAACATCTGTGAGTGAGAAGTGCGAACCCCCCCCCCAACCCTAACCCTACATTGTGCTTCTCTGTTTGATGTCTGAACTTTTGTTGATCGGTGGGAAAATAGATGCAGATCTTTTTGTGAGCCAATACAAAACTCTTTCCATATAGTTTGTGCCTCAATCCCTGCAAGACCAGGAGGTGGAGCAGCTTTACATCATTGGGGGAAAAACTGTTCAAGAATAGGTCTAGTAGCAAGTGCATGAGTTTTAAAACTTAAAAAAAAATTAATGTCAAAATTAAAACCACAATGCAACCAATCTAAAGGTGCTCATGTGCAAGAAACACAATAGTAAGTTTCCTGCACTATCAATAAAGGCAATCTTACTGTAAGCCATATGCACTAGCTGGTGAAAAGCATGTGCTTTTTGCAGTGATTATCTCCAGCATTGCTTGTGATTGGCACTTCTGTTGTTGCTAAACATCCTCTCAGCATGCACTAAACTACCTTGACACAAGATAAGTCAATCAGAGCTTGTAAGATAATAAAATAACCTTTTGGCTATCTGACCTTCCTTATTTTAATCTTTTATAGCAGAAATAAAATATACAACCTGCCTTTATGCATTTAAAAAATGAAAGCAAAAGATTTTATTGTAGGTTGAACTGTTTTACCTCACGTGGAAGCACTTATCCTGTTGGCAGAGAAAGACACCAGCACTAGAGAAAGATAAGATATATTTTCCTCTACCTTCTTTTTACCAGTAAGGAAGTTTGTTTTGGACTCTACATTGTAATATACTAACAAACTTAAAAGACCAAACAAACAAAAAACAACCTACAGACAAACAGAGTAGATGTGATTAACAATAGTGAACATAAAAGAGACATTTCCAACTACCAAAAAAAAAAGAGAGAGAGAAAGAAATATGATATTACTAATATAACAACATAAATATTTTGTTATCTAATAGCATATTTAGATAACGTGGATGTTGGTGAATTTATTTGTTTTGATCCAATTTTTGATCAATCGACCAAAGTCACATTGAAATCCATTAGTGGCACGAGCTCTTTCAAATACTTTGTTCAGTTCAAGATATGTAGTCACTATCTATATACAGTAGAAAAATATGTACTGGACATGAGATTTTTTTATGCCCTCAGCAGCCTATTAATGTCACGGTTTGGTGGACATTGAGAGGTGTGGACCCAGGCACGGACAATTATGCAGGAGAAAGTGTTTCAAACTGAGATTTAGCCTTTATTGTTGCTGAAACAATTAACACAAAACCCCTAACAAAAACCTAAACTGGGGACAGCTAAACATGAAAGTAGAAACATAAAACTAAACAACCTGAAATATGAAAACGTAGCTGGAGAGACACTGGGGAAGATGAACAGGATGACCAGGCATGATACACAGAACGATACACAGATGCTCCGACGAAAAACAGAGATAACCACACACTAACTATACACACAAAATAATGAGGAAATGGCACACAGGAGGGAGATACAGCTGAACCTAATTCGATAAGACAACAGGGAAGCAAAACAGAATACATCACCTGAGACACGGACCTTCAAAGTAAAACAGGAAATACAACTGGCTCAAGGACATGGACTTGAAACTACACAGGGGACATGGAGTACGGGGACCAAAACCTAAGAACTAGAAATACAAAACAGAAACCATTACAATAGCAGTCAAACCCCAGATAAAAACAAAGATCAATAATAATACATAAACCAAAACACTGGGTCACCGACCCAGGACCTCGACAATTAATTCAGACAGTGGTAGTATTTCTCTAGTTTTTATTCAGGCTACACCAAACCACCTTTGTATTTATACCACACTCTGGACTCATGATGAGGACAAATACATTTATTGTACTCCAATAATTTCCAAAATCTTTTGTCTACACAGCTCCAGGTCAATGGGGGCTGAAGATAGTACATGTCTGTCCTCGTTTAGGGTGTTTAGGACTAATTTGTGTAGCAAGCAGATTTTTCCATGGCCCAACACATCATATTAAAATAAAATACAACAGGGTATTTTGTTGTATTGCACTTTTTTTTCCATACTGCATTTTTTGTTTCTTTTCTTATGTTTTGGTTGTACTCAGTTATCTTTATGGCTGCTTCTCTTCACGTTTTATAGCTGATGTGACCATAAAATAATAAAAGTACATTTCCCAGCAATCCCTGATCTCACCGACGCTTGATACGTGAAATGAGTCTTATCTAAATACAAGGGAAAAGATAAAGAATTCTGAGGTATGTCAACAAATAAACAGCATGTGTTGTGACAGGATGCACACATAAACAACGACTTCTCATCTCCTTCTTTTACGAGTTTATGAGATATGACTTTTTTATTGAATGGTGTAATAAGTTCCGAACACACGGTTTAGGGGGTTATTTGTTGCTTTTGTATGCATAGTGGCAGCATGTATGCTATATAAAAATATGTATTATATAAATGAGCAAAAATGTATTTTATAACTGGAGTCAAATATTTCAAAATAAAATATCTAAAAATGTAATAACATTGGCATCCAGCAGCAAGTCTGAACTGAAATGCTTTGTTATTGTTTTTTAAGCATTACAAGTGTACTGAGTTATATGTACAGTCTATTGGTCCCTGTGTGCTCACAATTATTAATACCTCACTGGTTTCTGGTCAGGTCCCTGTTTATTGTAAGAATGCTGTTATTCACCCACTGTTAAAAAAACCTAAGCTTGATGCTTCTCTTCTCAGTAGCTACAGACCGATTTCAAAATTACCGTTCATTTCTAAGATTTTAGAAAAGGTTGTGGCTAAGCAGCTTATAGCTGTTCTAGATGAATACAGCATTCTGGATAAATTCCAATCTGGCTTTCGTAGAGCTCACTCTACTGAAACTACACTTCTTAGAGTCTCCAACAACATTTTAATGAGATGTGATGCAGGAGAATGCTCCGTTCTGTTGATGTTGGACCTGACCTCCGCCTTTGATACTGTGGACCATCATATTCTGCTAGATAGGCTGAGAGACTGGGTGGGTATATCAGGGGCTGCTTTGGACTGGTTTGAATCCTATTTGCATGAACGATCCTTTTCTGTGGCTACCTCTAAGTACAGTTCCTCTTCTACTTTTCTTGCCTATGGTGTGCCACAAGGTTCAGTTTTGGGGCCTTTATTGTTCTTACTGTATTTACTTCCTCTTCAACACTTATTGAGCACTTTTAAGGACATTTCGTATCACTGCTATGCAGATGATATTCAGGTATATATCTCCTTTAAGCCCCATGATGTTTCCAAGCTACAGATTTTGCACAAGTGCATAGACTCCATTAGATGTTGGATGGCTGGAAACTTTCTTCAACTAAATGAGGAGAAGACTGAAGTTCTTGTTTGTGCTCCTAAAACTTTTGTACCTAGTGTCATGGAAAACTTGGGTCCACTTGCTACATTTGCAAAACCATCTATCAGCCTTGGTGTTAGTATTGACTCAGCTCTGACTTTGGATGCCCATGTAAAATCTTTGGTTCGCTCCTGTTTTTATCATTTGAGAAACATTGCTAAGCTGAGTCCCATTGTATCGCGCTCCGAATTAGAAATTGTCATTCATGCATTTGTTTCATCTCGTCTGGACTACTGTAATTCTTTGTTTACTTGTTTATGTAAAGCCTCTTTGGATCGTCTGCAAGTTGTTCAGAATGCTGCTGCAAAGCTTCTGACCAAGTCCTCCAAGTTTTCCCATGTCACACCCCTGCTGATTCAGCTGCACTGGCTCCCCGTTAAATTCAGGATCCAGTTTAAGGTTTTGACCTTGACTTTCAGGGCCCTGCATGGACAAGCACCAACATATATAAGTGAACTTTTGCATCCATACATTCCCAGCAGGTCCCTGAGGTCATGTGACCAGGGCTTGCTTGCTGTCCAGCACACGAGGCTGAAAACAAAAGGCGACAAAGCTTTTGGAACTGTGGCCCCCAGATTGTGGAACTCTCTCCCTTTGAGCCTGAGATCTGTGGACTCAGTGGTCGCTTTTAAAAAACAGCTAAAAACCCATCTTTTTAAACTTGCTTTTAGTTGATTTTTATTTTTAGGTTTTAGCTTCTGTGAAGCACTTTGTGATTTTTATCTTGAAAGGTGCTATATAAATAAAGTTTTACTTACTTACTTACTTATTTTTGTAACCTCGGCAGTCACATCTTGCAGCCATATCACAAATTAGATTCTTGTTTCACACAGAGAGACTATCCATAGATATCATATACCATGTAAATACCTGCACACCTTGTGTATGGAGACACCAGTTTTCTCTAAATTATTGTAGGGACTTTACCTTACAATATTACGTGCCTTGAGGTGATTGTTACTGTGATTTGGTGCTATATAAATAAAACTGAATTTCATTGAATTAAACTAAAATTAACTAAATTGACTTGAATACATGTGACCTTGTATTTCGGGTGAAAAGTATATGTAAGGAAATCTATAGTTTTTACTCTCTATTAGTCTATTAGTCTTATTTATTTACACCCACAGAACGAATGTGTTAAATACAACACATCTTAACACATGTGCTGCATCAGCTCAGGGACAACGCATTTTGTGTGCATTTTTTACAAAATGTGCGTCATTTTTGTCTTTCTTGTTGACATTGTGTCAAAATTCACACATAATGAGTTAAATGTGTCCAACGCTTTTTTTCTGTAATGTTTTAACACAACCTTTTTAAGAGTTTACTGGTAAATACAGTAGCTTGTTAGAATTCCAAGACAAGATTTTACTCTGGCACATCCTGTCACTGTTGTGGCACGTGTCCCAGTCAAAGAGTCTGAGTGTGTAAATCACATGTGAGCTGATAACAGCACTTTATGACCAAACTGTAACACACAAAGTTTGATGATTTGGACAGAGTCCGTGTTTATTCAGTGGAATTCATTTAGAGTAAAAACCTTGCAAACTAGGGCATGTTATTACAGTTAATGAAAACCCTCATATTCCACAGAGGAATGGGGAGAATGGAGTTGAACAGGAAAAGTGAGTGGGGAGCGGAAAACTCGAGATAAACTCAACTTATATTTTTCAATGACGTGTTATGTTTTTCCTTTTGCTTTGGTGTTTGAATCAATAAATCTTAATGACGGCCATATTTAAGAATTGAGTTTTACAAAAACATCAGAGGCTGCCAGTACCTAACTCTATCTGCGTAAGAGGTAGAGTAATAAAAGTCATGTGTCATGGTAGGATTTGAATATAAATAACACTCCTTAACAGTGGCTCCTCATCTCATTCTGATTACTTTGCAAGGTATGTGGTTTTCATTGAATGTTGTATAATACAGAGTTAAAGATGTTAGTCAATGTTTTTGTGTCAGTCAGAGTTATTTTGTTTAGATTTCCTTTAGGTTTCTGACTTATGGAACAAATTTATTTTAAGTTTGGGATGGGAATTCAACATTTCCTCAATGTAATTATGTTACTAATTTTCTTGTCAGCGTGAACAATGAAAAACAGTTCAGGTCTGCTTTTGCTGCTTTTCCTGGGGATGTGCTCAGCACGCACCTATCGTAAGTATGATCTGGATACATAAAACTATTTGTGTTGTAAAACCTTTTAATGGAAAATTAGTTAAGCATAAAAGATGGCATATTGACGAGGGCCAACACACTTATCATCAGTTAAAGGTAAAGTAATTAAAGCAGTATAACGGAAACGTAAATAATAATAATAATAATAATAATGAATTGGATTTTATATAGCGCTTTTCAAGGCACCCAAAGCGCTTTACAATGCCACTATTCATTCACTCTCGCATTCACACACACTGGTGGAGGCAAGCTACGGTTGTAGCCACAGCTGCCCTGGGGCAGACTGACAGAAGCGAGGCTGCCATATCGCGCCATCGGCCCCTCTGTGTTACCAATATTTCAATAGCTAAAATAATTATATATTACAGTTATATTGGTCTATAATTCCCGGATGAAAAGCTTGCTAACATTAATCTCAAAAGTGGCAAAATGTCATTGTATTCTAAAATTGTTCAAGCTGTTCAAGAAAGAAAGTCCTTTATTTGGCATGTGAAATAAGAAATCTGGGTTTATAATGCAAATTTAATTATATAAAAGCATTTCTCATTATGAATCTTAAATCATATTTCTACTGTCTTATCTGCAGCAAACGTGGCTTTACGTGGAAAAGCTACCCAGTCAAATGAACTGAATCTTGAGCTCGCAGATGCCAGCAATGCCATTGATGGAAATCGTGAGTCTCACTATTGGGCTGGATCATGCATCCACACTGATCAGCAGACCAACCCCTGGTGGAGAGTGGACCTGCTGGATTCCTACATTGTCACCTCTGTGATCATAACCAACAGAGGAGACTGCTGTCCAGAAAGGCTTAATGGTGCAGAGATTCATATCGGCAACTCGTTACAAGATAATGGTGCTGGAAATCCAGTGTAAGTAAATGTATTACTCAAAACTCTAAATTAAAATGCTGCCAGACACATAAACAATTCATTGACTTTATTTGAAGACATTAACTAAACTAAAAGCACTGTTGCCTCACATTAAGAAGTCTGTTGAGCAGGTGCCCTTCAACATGATTGTTAACTGGTGGTTCTAAATGTGACATAGAAATAAATGGTTGTTGTGGTGCTGTTAGCTTGTCATTAAAGTGATAATTTAGGCTTCACCTAAATCCATGACTATAACTGGATAAGTACTTAGGAAAACTGATCAGTGAATGGATGTTAATTTGTTTGTAAGTACAAATATTTAAAATAAATTAAAAATGAATTCACTTCTTATCTTTGTTTTAGGGTTGCAGTAATTTCTCACATCCCAGCAGGCAGGTCTTTAACAATTACTTTTACCAGACTTGTGGAGGGACGTTATGTAACTGTGGTCTTACCAGGGGCAAACAGGGTCCTCCAACTTTGTGAAGTGGAAGTCTATGGTTATCGAGCCCCAACTGGTGAGTATCATACTGACACTTCAATTTCTATGTGCAATTACAGGTCAGAATTTGAATCATAATTGCTGAGACCATTACATCCATTTAATAGAGGAATCTATTTTTGCTAGATAGATACTATCTGTTACTAATATACAAGCAATATAAACTCCACTGCTCATCACTACAACTGGTTAAAGTTTTGCATTGGTGAGCCACTGAAACAACAAACATCTGGCACACCTTGTTAAAATGTAACAATGTGAAAATAGTTAGGATTCAAAACATATTCAGACTGGAGTTCCTTTATTCTGCAAAAGCAATAATCACGCATCATTACTGATCTTTGCAACTGTGTCATTGTACAGGAGAGAACCTAGCAATCCAAGGAAAAGCCACACAGTCTTCACTATATTTACCAGGCATGGCCTATAATGCCATAGATGGCAATCGTGCCAACCTATGGAACCAAGCTTCATGCACTTGTACAAACAAGGAGTTAAATCCCTGGTGGCGACTGGACCTGGGCAAAACCCATAAAGTGTTTTCTGTTAATGTAACCAACCGCGGAGATGGTTTCCCTGAACGACTCAATGGAGCTGAAATTCGAATCGGAGATTCTCTTGACAACAATGGCAACAACAATCCCAGGTAGTTTACAGTTAATAAATAAATTCTGATGTTTCTGACTCAAGCATGTCTGCTTCAGTATTTGTTCGGTAAAGCACATTTATACTAAGTTTCAAACTCTGCAAATATTACTTTGCGTTAACTTACATCGATAAAGTATTTGGTAATGTAGTATCTTCAATTATCAGTGTTTTTTTTTTATGTTTTATTATTCAACAACAAAACATTTTCTCTTCTGAAAGGTGTACTGTGATCTCAAGCATCCCTCTGGGCTTCACTGAAACCTTTCAGTGTAATGGGATGGACGGTCGCTATGTCAACATTATCATCCCAGGAAGAAGTGAGCATCTGTCCCTATGTGAGGTGGAGGTGTATGGCTCCAGGCTGGATTAGATGTGAGGATGTTGAAACTGTTTAGCTGAGACTGACTTGTGCAGATTGATGTTTAAAATTTTAAATTTAGCAGACTTTCATTATTCTAAAGACTAGTAATATAGTTTGGGCAACATTTATTCTGCATGAATACATTTTTGACCACTGTGAAGCAGAAGAATTTTAAAACAAGCTGAAAAACATTATTTAACAAAATTATTTGGAGTCATTTATTTTGTGACCCCTGATAATGGAGTCGATAAAAGCAACGATGCTGGACAGTACTCTTTTATACAATCACAACAATAAGCAAATCCAAATAACAACCAAATGAGACTGAAGTTCAGTTATTTTCTTGCTTTAAAACTGGGGTCAACAGAAGACAAACTGTGTTAAAACTGCAATAGATTCTTAACCACTTAAGCCCCACGCCCCCGGTACCGTATATTGTATATTTTATTTAACTTATAATGGCTGTAATATTTTAAATAGAAGATTTGTAAAACTTCTCTAAACTTTTTCATTTTTAGTACTCTATTTTTTTATTGCTTTTGATTGTTTGTTGCTTTGCTTTTTACAGCTGTTGCTGAGTTGTTGATTTTGACTAAACTGAAACTGTACATTACTAATCCTGAACTTTTTTTAAACAACTGAATATAAATATTAGCTTATGAAAATGAATTAAATATAATCTCTCATTCCGTGGCTGTTTTTATTTTTATTGTATATTATTGAGTATTAAAGCTTTTAGAGATTGTGCTGTGGTACCACTCTCTTCTTCAGCTTTTGGCTGCTTCCTCAGCCTCCCCTCTCTTTGTCTCTAAATGGCTCGACCCGAGCTGTACACGTATTTAATTTTGAACATATAGGAACGCATTTCTAAATTTGATAATAATGAATTACAGTAGTCCAGCCTAGAAGTAATAAATGCATGAACTAGTTTTTCAACATCACTCTGAGACAGGTTATTTAATTTTAGAGATATTGCTCAAATGGAAGAAAGCAGTCAAGGTAAGCTGTTTGGAGGGGCAGTGGTTGGACCAAAACACAGGACTCGGAGACAGTGAATTCAACTTAAAGGTGGCAGCTTTTATTTGCTGGCAAAAACAAACTGAGAAACAAACCATACACAGTGCAATAGCACTAAAAATAAAACAGAAACTCCAACTAGGATGAATGACCTAAACTGGGAAGACATGGCATGGCAAAAACATGATGAGAGATAAACAAACAGCTAATGCAGAGGACAACAAACAGGGGAAGACACAGGGCTTAAATACACAGAGGGAAAACGAGGGAATGAGACACAGGAGGAGAGCACAGCTGGGAGTAGTCAAACATGACAAGACCAAGGGGAAGCAAAACTGAAAACATTAACACAAGACACAGACTGTCAAAGTAAAACGGGAAACATACAACAGCAACGCGGACTCAACAAGGGGAAACGGAACAAACCTGGAACGCAGACAGAGAAACCAAGAGACTAAGAACTCTAAATAACACAAAAGCAAAGACTATTAATACTGAACAACACAAAACACTGGGTCAGGACTGTGACAAAAGCTGTCCTACATATTTGTTTAGTATGTGGATTGAAGATATCAGGATGATTGAACATATCCTGGTCATCTTTGCACATTTGGATAACAGTAAAAATGTATGCTATGTCTTTTAATGATACTGCCTAAAGAAAGCATGTATAATGGAAACAACTGGTCCTAGCACGAAACCCTGTGGAACTCCATAATTTACATTGTAATTTGAAGATGACTGCTCTCTCACATGACCAAATTGGAATCTTTTAGAAAAGCCCCTTTTCCATTAGCACTTATACGGCTCGCCACGACTCGACTTGACCACCTAACGTGCATGGTCATTGTTATAGTATTTTGATATAACTAGTATGCAACACGCTACAGTAAAGATGTTGAAGCGATGATATACCTGCTGCTTGGTCTTTGGCTTTTTGTCAGACTCAGGGATCATGGTGAGGTTTTTTTGAGCTATTTCACTTGTTGCTGGGTTACAAAAATGGTGGTTTTGATTTCTCTAAAGGAGACGCTGTCATAACTCATGGAGTGATGCCACTGACCAGACAATTGGTGGCATGTTGTCTCACAATGTCCCATTTTAGTACCTGCTTGGATCGCTTTGAACCCTGGCAGTGCAAGTGCTATTTTAATACCTGATGCCAGGTACTGTGCCCTAAAGGAAAATCCTGAAAACCATGGCGAACCGAGGCAACCTTATTCTAAGCTATGCACTATTTGGTGAAAAGCATGTGATGTTTGCAGTGGTTATCTTCATCTTTGCTTGTGATTGGCAGTTCTGTTTCATTTCCGCATGAACTAAACTACCTTGACGCATAAAAAGCCAATCAGAGGTAACATAATATCTATTATTATATATCTATTGTTATAATCTTCCTATTCAAATTTTTTATAGTAGAAAAGAATACAAGCACGGTGGCATGGTGGTTAGTACTGTTGCTGCACAGCAAGAAGGTCCTGAGTTCAATTCCAACATCAGGCTGGGGTCTTTCTTTCTTTTTTTTTTTTTTTTTTTTTTTTTTTTTTTTTTTTTTTTTATTATTTATTTTACCAAGTGGATCATCATGGCCTTGCCATATTGGTCCATTGGATTGACCTTTATTATAATTATGAATTTATTTTATTTTCAGTTGCTACAAACGGGACAGACATGACTGGGGGATAGGACAGGGAGAAAGAATGAAAGAAAGAGAGGGAGAGAAAGAAAACCAAAGGGGAGAAGAGACGGTGAGAAGGGGGGGGAAGAAAGAAAAAACAAACAAACAAACAAACAAACAAACAAACAAACAAAAAAAAACACCTGGATCACCTGTATGGAGAAAAAAAAAAACAGAAGAGAAAGCAAACAACAAAGAGCAACATAATAAAATAAAAAAAAGGCACCATCACAATAAACTAGCTAGCAGTAGATATCAGTAGATACTAAATAATAAACGATATTGTGCAGCACGCAAGATAGACAGCGCACAATGTGCTTTGAGGCAGCAGCCAAGAAAGCTCTAGTCCGCGTCTGTGAATACCCGTGTGTACACCTGTGTGCATACCTGTGTGGATCAGCATGCTTGCATTCCAAAGGTTCCTTCATGTAATGATCTGCTAGAGGGTGTGGGGGGGCCACAGCCCCGTCCTCCAGGGTATGAAGCAGGTATGGAGGAGATCAAAACTCCAGACATCCAGAGGCCCCCAGAACACAAGAGACCAAGGAAGACCAACAGAGGGGCAGCCGCGCCACTGTCCCAGAAAGAGCTGAGGAGAGTCCCAGATGAGGGCTCACTCGGCAGCCGCGGAGCAGAAGCCAGGGGGAGTTGCAGTGACGCGCCCGTGAGCTCCGCCGGCAGCCAGCTGTGCCTGAGTGACCGAGCCCCAGGCCAAGAGGCCGGGGGCACCCCACCTCCGAGGTGGCCCGAGCGAGCCCCAGGTTCCAGGCCCCGATAAGCGGCCGCCAAGGAGTGAGCCGGTGTGTACCCGGACGCCCATCCCCGGACACAAAGAACCACCAACGCACCGACACCTGAGGGAGTCCGCCACTGGCAGGGGAAGTGGTGGTGGGTGGAGATAGGCCTCCAAACCTTGGAGGGCCTGAGATGTCCCCAGAGAGGTGGCGTCTGATACCCAACCTGACATATAGACACAGACATACAGGCACACACAGATACAAACATCCATTCCCACCCTCATGCTCTCATATGCACTTACTCCACACTCAACCAACGTGGAGACAGACATAAAGAGACGCTGTACACACGATCACACTCCCCAAGCGTACTCTACGAACCGGGTCTAGGTACCCTTGCCCCTGGAGGGGGGAACTGCACCCAGACCCAGGTGGTGTTACCCTTTTCCCTGCGGTGGGGGGAGGCAGACCGCCCCGACTCCGCAGCAGCAGGGAGGCCCCACACTCCAGACCACAGTCGGACGGCCAACTCCTCCTCCTAGCCCCCCCGCTCCAGCAGGCCGCAGAGAATGGGGGTGAGAGAAGACTCCAAACCTCCCTCCACCCGCTCATTGTAGTGTTGATGCATGTGTGTTCTAAGGTGCAATTAAAACCCAGGAGGGCATGGAGCTACCTGCCAGAGAGCAGCAGGTAGGCGCATAGTCCCTCCTGCTAGCCCTCAATGTCTACGTGTATTCAAAATTGAGAGGTGGGCAACGACGCCAGGGGTGAGGTGTACACCCTGATGGTAATTTGGACTCCGTGTATCATGCCCACCCCCAAGATCCTATATGTATGTGTAATGAGGGTGTGAGTAATGTGAATGTCTAAGTTGTGGGATAAAATTGAGGGAGAGGCAGCCAGAAGGGGACAGGGGGGGTATCCTCCTCTGCACCCTGGTGACATACCCCTACTCCAAGGCCCTGCATGTGTGGGTGGTTGTGGTGGAGCGGGAAGAGGGAGGCAGCTGGAGATGGGGAGGGAAGGAAGGGAGGGGCAGGTGACCCCTCCCTGGGGCCAGCTCCCCCGCTGACCCCAGTAGGCACTCCCATACTCCGCGACCCGCCAGGGAAAGGGGGCCCAGGCCCATCCAGACCGGGGCCCAGCGCAGCAGCGCCCCCCGGCCCCACAGAGCCCAGGACAGTCCACCCAACCCCACTACAGAGAAAACTGCACCCACCCCACCATCCAGTCATCTTCCAGACTACATGAGACAATAGAGGCTGAGATCTTCCTCCACCTCTCCTGTATCTCCCCCTCCTGCAGAGAGTTCCTGAGGAGTCGGGGTCTTTCTGTGTGGAGTTTGCATGTTCTCCCCGTGTTTGCGTGGGTTCCCTCTGGGTACTCCAGCTTCCTCCCACTGTCCAAAGACATGCAGCTTGTGGGGATAGGTTAATTGGATAATCCAAATTGCCATTAAGTGTGAATGTGTGAGTGAATGTGAGTGCGAATGGTTGTCTGTCCCTGTGTGTTGGCCCTGTGACAGACTGGCGACCTGTCCAGGGTGTACCCCGCCTCTCGCCCTATGACAGCTGGGATAGGCTCCAGCGCCCCCCGCGACCCTGAAAAGGATAAGCGGAAGCAAATGGATGGATGGAGAATACAACCAGCCTATATGCATTAGAAAGTGAACCAAATGATTTTATTGTAGGTTGACCTGTTTTTACCTCACATGGACGCACTCGTCCTGTTGGCAGAGAAAGAGACCGGCACTTTAGAAAGATAAGATATATTTCATTCTAACTCCTTTTTTCCAATAAAGAAGTTTGTTTTGGACTCTGCTCAGTAATAGACTAACAAACTCAAAAACAAAAACAACTCGCAGGCAAACAGAATAGGTGTGATTAGCATTAGCGAACATAAAAGATATATTTCCAACTACCAAAAAATAAAAAATGCAAAATTACTACATGACAACCACATGAATTACTTGTCAAACGAATGCAGGTACTCATGTTTTATTTAGCACATTTACATTGTGCATATTGCCAGTGGCGTGTCCAGCGGGGTGGCCTGGGGGGGGGGGGCACAGGCCAGTGTACATCACTGTCACAACAGCATTTGTTTTCATTCAAAGTCTTTATGGCTTTAATACCTGGTGGGCCGGTCTGTAGTCAAAATGCCCGATTTTCTCTCCCAGTCCAGCCCTGCAGGTTAATACTGGCAGTGTCACCATGCCAGCTGACTGTATTTCATCATCAGCCAGTGTTGTTCTTTATCAATATTACCAAAGTTGACCATAAGCCAGCATAGAAAGTATTTACTTGCTTTCAGGTTTTATTCAAATGTTAGTCTTTTCATATGTTTCTCCACTTTTTTCCTGTTTCAAAATCAAACACCAGTTTGTGAGAAGATTATCTTCTTTTTTTAATAGGCAGATAAAGTTTTACATTGGAATTGGCTAATTTGTCAATTGTTTGTTACAAATGTTCGTATTTTAATATTAAAAAATGTTTTTGCCCAAAACATATGTGCACTATATGTCAGTAAAAATACTATGCAAATATTGCTGTCCTTGAATGCTGAGTAAACACTGACAAAGCACTGATTGTATCTCTTGTACTTTATCAACGCAGTATCTAAAAACTTTGCACCGTAGTGGTTAAAATCTCATTCTAATAAGAGTTAAAAGCGCATTCAGTTATTAGGTTTATAGGGTTATTGAATTATGGTTAACGGTTGGTAGAATTTTTTTTTAAACATTATCTGCCAATTACATCTGCCACCCCTCTCCAAATCTGTGCCCCTACCTGGCCCTCCCAACAAAAATTTTCTAGACACGCCACTGCATATTGCTGAATGAATTTGCTTTTGATCAAAATCTTCAATAAAATTAAAAAAATAAATAAAAGTGGAAAATGACAGACCCTGTGAAATAATCCTGCACATAAGTGTGTTTTTCCCTCAGAAGTTTATTAATTCAGAGAGCAATCATATTGTTATTGTAGTTTTATTTTCTCTTAATTTTGTTTTATTGCTTGCCATTTTTTAGCTATGTTATAAATTTTGAAAGGTCACTTAGGTGAGATACTCAAAGAGGCTACCTGATATAGATAAAATGAAATGTGGTCCATTTCTGTTATATAATATTTGATAGTATTTTATGTTAGTTTTTAGTTTAGCATTAGATTTCTCCAGTCGTTGTCATGAGGATGTTTCTAAATTACAGTTTTAATCAGGCTGCACCAAACCACCTCTGCAATGTGGACCACACTCTGGACTCATAATGGGGACTAATAAATTTAGTGTACTGCTAAAGTTTCCAAAATGTCTTGTTCAAATCTATTTTATTTATATAGTGCCAAATCACAACAACGGTTGCCTCAGGGCACTTAATATTGAAAGAGGCTCAGGGAGGGGAAGCCATCTGCCACGACCAGTTCAGGTGAGGGGAAGGAGACATAACAGAGCTAGTGCATGAGGTTTTGGGTTCTGGATCCATTCTCTTGGAGAGGGACACTCCTGTGACAGTGGGTCACAAACCCAGCACCATGACACATCGTTTCACAACCATGCCACATGCACCAGTTGAAGTGGTTGACATGTGAGCTGATAACAGCACCTTAATGATACCAGTGGTGGGAACACACCAAACTGCAAGAGATAAAGGGCCATCGGAGTCTAACAATCACATACCTATCTAAAGTCTGTTCATCAATAAATCCAAATCCATCCATATACAAAAGCACAGAAATAACTTTGTTAACAGCTTTTCTGTTCTATTGAATCATTTGTTTCAGAACGAAAGCATTTAGTTTGTTTAACCACATCTCAAAGATGCACTATTTGATTGAGATCTAGTAACTATAGAGGTCAGGAAAATCAATGTCATGTTCAGGATCCTGTTTAAGATGATTTGAGCTTTGTGACATGGCATATTATCCTGCTGGAAGGAGCCATCAACAAATGGGTCCGCTGTGGTCATAAAGGGATGGCGTTGTCACCAGCAATAATAAAGTAGGCTGGAGTGTTTAAATTATGTTCAGTGGGCACTATCAGGGTCAAAGTGGGCCAAGAGAATTCTGACCCTATCATTCGTATCTCACACCAGGAACTGACACTCATCAGAGCAGACAATGTATTTCCAGTCTTCTATTATCCAACTTTCATGAGTTGGTGCAAACTGCTGTAGTCCATCTGTTTTAAGGTTCAATATGTTCTGCATTCAGAGATGCTGTTCTGAATACCTCCATTGTAATGAGAGTATTTTTGAGTTACCACTGCCTTTTTATCAACCTAAAGCAGTCTGGCCATTTTCGTGTAATCCCTGGCATCAGTAAACCATTTTAATGCCTTGGATCCAACTTCTGCTCACTGGATATTTTCTTCCAGTACATTAGCAATTTCTGAAATAAGACCTGACCAACTGGCACCAATAACCACACTGCATTAAAATCAGCTGCATTAATAGATCTGTGAAAGAGTTTCTTAATGACAGTTACACATTTAATTGTCATTAGAAAGCTAAAAGTACGTGAAGTTCAAAATGCACCATTGGAATATAAGCCTAATTGTTCCTGAAAGCCTACAAAAATTTGGGGTTTTTTTAATGACAAATTGATCTATGATGAACGATTCCATTAATCGGATTTTTTTTTACTTATAAGATAAGATAAGATAACCTTTATTAGTCCCACACGTGGGAAATTTGTTTTGTCACAGCAGGAAGTGGACAGTGCAAAAGTTCTGAAGCAAAAATTAGAATACAATAAGAATAAATACAGTACACAACTGTACAGAATAGAATAAAATAAAATACTATATACAGTAGAATAAAATAGAATAAAATATACAATAAGATAAAAATAGAATACAAATGCTATATACAACTGAGTAAAAATACAACGATGCCAGAAAAGTATTGCACTTAGTGTTATTGCACATGTGTGTGTTTGTGTGTTTGATCAGCTGCAAAAGTCTTTATTATGGAGTCTGACAGCAGTGGGGAGGAAAGACCTGCGAAATCTCTCCATCCCACACCGTGGGTGCCGCAGTCTCCCACTGAAGGAGCTGCTCAGTGCTGTCACAGACTGCTGCATGGGGTGGGAGATGTTGTCCAACAGGGATGACAGCTTAGCCGCCGTTCTCCTGTCACTCACCACCTCCACTGGGTCCAGAGGGCATCCTAGAACAGAGCTGGCCCTTCGGATCAGCCTGTTCAGTCTCTTCCTGTCCCCGGCAGAGATGCTGCCGCCCCAGCAGACCACACCATAAAAGATAGCAGAAGCCACCACAGAGTCATAGAAGGTCTTCAGGAGTGGGCCCTCCACTCCAAACGACCTGAGTCTCCGCAGCAGGTACAGCCTGCTCTGCCCTTTCCTGTAGAGGGCGTCTGAGTTATGAGTCCAGTCCAGTCTGTTGTTCAGATGAACACCAAGGTACCTGTAGCTGTCCACAGCCTCTATGTCCATACCTTGGATGTTCAGTGGTTGCAGTGGAGAATGCTTGTGCCTGCGGAAGTCTACCACCAGCTCCTTGGTTTTACTGGCGTTGATCTGGAGGTAGTTCAGCTGGCACCAGTCCACAAAGTCTTGAGTCAGTCCTCTGTACTCCTTGTCGTCCCCATCAGTGATGAGGCCGACTATTGCAGAGTCATCAGAGAACTTCTGCAGGAAGCACTGGGTGGAATTGTGGGAGAAGTCTGCAGTGTAGATGGTGAAGAGGAACGGAGCCAGAACCGTTCCCTGTGGGGCCCCCGTACTGCAGACGACCCTGTCCGACACACAGCCCTGAGTCCTCACATACTGTGGTCGGTCGGTGAGGTAGTCCAGGATCCAGGTAGTGAGGTGATGGTCCACTCCAGAGTTCACCAGCTTGTCCTTCAGAACCGAGGGAAGAATAGTGTTGAAGGCACTGGAGAAATCAAAGAACATGATTCTCACAGTGCTTCCAGCGGTCTCCAGGTGAGCGAGGGAACGATGTAGGAGGTGAATGACGGCATCATCCGCTCCAATGCCAGGCTGGTAGGCAAACTGAAGTGGGTCCAGTGATGAGCTTGTTAGGCGCCGAAGCTGAGCCAGGACCAACCGCTCCAGGGTCTTCATCAGGTGGGATGTCAGAGCCACCGGCCTGTAGCTGTTGAGGTCCTTGGGGCGTGAAGTCTTTGGCACTGGTACAGCACAGGAGGTTTTCCAGAGCTGTGGGACTCTTCCCAGCCTCAGGCTCAGGCTGAAGAGGTGTTCCATCACCCCACACAGTTGGTCCGCGCAGGACCTGACGACCCTCGAGCTGATGCCATCTGGGCCCGCTGCCTTCTTGCCATTAATCCTCCTCAGTTCCCTCCTAACCTGGGTGATTGAGAGAGACAGGCTGGAGCCTTGTGTTAAATGTGTGTTGGAAGCTGTTGTTGGGGGTGGGGAGGAGTGAGCAGGGTGAATAGAGGAGGTGTGAAGTGTCTGAGGTGTCAGAGGTGGAACAGCAGCAGTGGGGGTGGGTGAGTCTGCAGCCGATGTTGCAGACTGCCTCATGGCTGAATGAAATCTGTTGAAGAAATGATTCAGTTCATTTGCCCACTTCACATCCCTCCCAGGCAGAGAGTTCTGATGTTTGTGGCCTGAGATGGTTCTGAGGCCTCTCCAGACTTCACCAACGTTGTTTTGCTGAAGCTGGTTCTCCATCTTTTGCCTGTAGCTGTCCTTCCCATTCCTTATCAGTCCACTCAACTCTCTCTGCACCCTTTTCAACTCCTCTTTGCCTTTGGATTTGAAGGCCCTCCTCTTCTGCTTGAGGACAGCTTTAATTTCTGGGGTAATCCAAGGTTTGTTGTTGGAGAAACACCGTACAGTCCTGGTAGGTACAGTGTTATCCACACAGAAATTAATATAGTCAGTAATGCATGTAGTAAGGCTGTCGATGTCCTCTCCGTGGTCGTCACAGATCACCTCCCACACAGTCGACTCAAAACAATCCTTAAGAGCCTCCTCGCTCTCCTCCGACCATCTCTGTACTGTGCGGGTACTGTACTGTTATAGAGCTTTTGATCAATTTGATGTAAAATTATCAGTCCACTTATCTTTCAGATACAAGGACATTTCAAAATGGCCCCAAACTTTGAAGCAAAATTATATTTTGTAAACGTCTGATTACATCTTGAGTAATAAGTAGGAGGATATTACCAAATAACCAGAAAAAACATCAGTGCTGTGGAGAACTGCTTTACTAATTCTTGAAAATGTAATTCACAAGTGAGGAAGTGAAACAAATGTGCATGGGCACAAACAGTAGGAAGTAACTGGATCGTTTTGAGGAGAATATGAATGTGGTTTCTGATGATTGGTTAGTTGTTGTTCAGCAGAGGCGGAGCTGCATATACATATAAAACACACACAGAAACAACATCAGTAGTTGCGCTTCTCTTTCACTGAATCATCAATTTCCAGGAAGAAGCATCTGCTCATTCTGGATACTCAAGTAACACATTTCATTTCTTTTCTTGAAACTGATTATCTTTATTATGTTTCTGTATTTTCAGTTTAAATATAGAATTTGTTTTCTTTTTTTGCTCAAAGCTCTTTTTTTTGTATCTTTAAACTTAGTAGTAGTTTCAGTGTATAATTTATGATTTTTTTTTTCAATTCAGGCTCACAACAAAACAACTCTAATGTAAAAATATATACATAAACTAATTCATAACTTAAGATTTGAAGAGTAGTAATCCTGTTCAAGGAAAGATCCTATTGAAGCTTGAAAGCCACTTTTTTAATTTATAGAGAATTCCAATGTTTTCATGGTGAGATCAGTGCTTGCTGCTTTAAGTGAATGGGTGATGTACAGGCATATAGTTTGTAGTGGTTTTGGTCACAATAACATTTTTCCCAGTGTCTTTAAAGTGTCTACCACACTGCATTTCACTTCTGACCAACAAAACACCAGTGCACATTTGTGTTTTTTTCCTTCACAAAGTTTATTTTCCTACAATAACTTTGATCCTAACTATTTCACCTTAAAGGTGGGGCTTAAATACTTTGACACAGGAACCAGTAATAAATTAAATTTGCAATAAAATATTGTTTACTAATAAAAATCCCATCTTTCTTAAATTCAACAGAATGATGAAACTGAATGCTTTCCTTCTGCTACTCCTCCTAGGAATAAGCTCGGTTTCCACTTATCGTAAGTGTGTGAGATATCGTAAAAATAAAAACACACCCTGATTTAGTAAAAAAAAAAAAAATGCTTTTTTGGGTTATACAACTGGAGAAGTTCTGTTAAATAGCTAGGTGCCATATTATTTAAAATTTTACAAGTGAGTAAAAGAATTTTAAAATCAATACGGATAGCAGCTAGAGTGAAAGGAAAGGTGAAGCAGGTGAACGTAGGCAGAAGAGGGTTAATAAATATGTTAGAGAAAGTCTGAATTGAGCTGCCAGGCCAGAGGAACTGAGGAGAACTACAGAGAGGATTCATGGATCCAGTGATGGAGGACATGCAGAGAATTGCATGAGAGGAGGATGTTAGGAATAAGATGAGATCGAGGCAGATAATCCACTTCAACTTCTACTCTGGTGTTACCTCGTTATCATTTGGCCGACTGTAACTCGTCCAAAACACAGCTCTTAACTGGAACGTATAAGTGAGATCACATATCTCCCATACTTGCATCATTACATTGGCTACCATATAGTTTTTGAACTATTTTTACGATTTAAACACTTGTTTTTAAGACGCTGCATGGAGTAGCTCTTACATATCTCTCTGATCTTCTAACCTGGTATACTCCCACAAGATCTTTAAGGTCTGCAGACCAAATGCTACTAGTTGTCCCAAGATCCAGATTAAAACACAGAGGAGACCGGACATTTCCGGTGACTGCTCCTAAATTGTGGAACACGTTGCCTTTCATATCAGGACCTCCCCAACACTGGATACTTTAAAAACCCATCTGAAGACCCATTTTTAGTCTCTGGCTTTAAATCACTATGAGTCTGTTACTACTGTTTTTATTGTCTTATATTTCTGTGATTCTATTCCCTTCTAACTTTATCCTATTTTGTGTCTTCTGCTTTGACTATTGTACAGTACTTTGGTCAATAGATGTTGTTTTAAAAGTGCTATATAAATAAACTTGGACTTGAACAAAAGGAAATTGCTAGTTAACTAGTGTAGGGCAACCCTGCAGCTGTAACACTAGATGCCTCTAGATTTTGTAATATAAATTAGGATTTTTGGAGCTGTGGGTTGCAGGGAAAATTGAAAGATTGTTTTTCTGCTTTCCTGGACTGAACTTTTCTTATTGCAGAATAAATTACAGTCTCCTAGAAGAAGTGACTTTATGAAGCATAATCAAAGCAACAACTTGCATTCACAACCTCTTTTATTTAGTGGCTTATGGAAAGCTATTTTTTAATGTGCAATACTCGCCATTTCAAAAACTCTCTTTGTTTGGATATTACTGTATATTTTATTATGCATTGTATATTTTATATTCATTGTACATCTCTGATTTGCAGAAAATGTGGCCCTGCGTGGTAAAGCAACTCAATCAACCCGTTTAACTGATAACCCCGTGTCAGCTGCCCACAACGCGATTGATGGAAATCGTAATTCTGAATTTTCGGTTGGGTCTTGCACACACACTAACGAACAGACGAACCCCTGGTGGAGAGTGGACCTGCTTCAGTCCTACATAATCACGTCTGTCACCATCTTCAACAGAGGAGACTGCTGTCAGCACAGACTCAGTGGGCTGGAGATCCACATAGGCAACTCTTTGAACAATGAAGGTTTAGAAAACCCAAAGTGTGTAAATAGAAAGGAGAAACAAATCATCAGCTATACAATGATTCTTTTTTCTTTAATTTTTGCATTTTTATGTTTGTAAGCATAAAAAAGTATTGTGGTGTTTACTTCTGCCTTTCTAAAGTAATCACTGGTAGCAGGATTGGTTGCTGCAGGGCTGACTTTGTTAGCTGTCCATACTCGGACCATTGGCATGCTACATAATACTACAACAAACAATTTAATTATAGCACCTGCAATGATTTAACTACTGTAAAAATGCATCCCAACTAAATTTATATAGTACTACAATATCTTGCTGCATTATTATCACGCTGACCATAAAATGTTCTGAAATCTGCTGCTGTGGTAAACTCTGTGTTTCTTTCTCACACTTTCTGTAAGGGTTGGTACAATTTCTGAAGGTCGTACAGGTGAATCCAAATTGACTTTCACCAATCGGGTGGAGGGACGTTATGTAACATTGACCCTGCCTGGTTCAGGTAGGATCCTCACACTCTGCGAAGTTGAAGTCTATGGATACCCTGCTCCAACCGGTGAGAATTTGTGCCATTACATATAATGCTATGGAAAAGTATTTTCCCCCTTCCTGATTTCTTAGGGGTGTTTTGTGTATTGGTCACACTTAAATGTTTCAGATCAGCAAACAAATTTTAATACTGGACAAAGATTACCAAGAACAGCAATCAAGCATTTTGGGATAACTGGATATGACGAACTTTCGCCTACTCTAGGGTTTTCGAGCATGAGGGGCATGTTGAAGGTCATTTTGCAAAGCATCTCAAACTGATTTAAGTTTAGACTAGGCCACTCAAAAACCTTCCATTGTTTTCTATTAAAAAGTGGACTTGTGGTGGTGGTGGTGGTGTGTTTCAAATCATTGTTCTGTAGCATAACCCAATTGTGCTTGAGCTTCATGGCATTAACTGATGTCCAGGCATTCTTCTTCAGGATTTTCTGGAAGAAAGCAGAATTTATGGCTCCATCAATTACAGCAAGTCAGGTGTGGTTTTCACCTCTGAAGTCTCCCATGGATGCCATTTTTGCCCAGTCTCTTTCTTATTGTTGAACACTGACCTTAGCTGAAGTAAGTGAGGCCTGCAGTTCTGTAGCTGTTTTGTTTAGATCTTTTGTGACCTCCTGGATGAATCTGCGATGAGCTCCTAGAGTAATTTGATGGTTCACTGTTCCAGGTTTTCTCTGTTTGTGGATGATGAACCAGGGTTTGAAGGAGTCTCGTTGCCTTACAAATTATTTTGTAACCCAATTAGGGTTACAACCCTTTATGTAACCCCAGTTTGGTTTGGTTAGGGTTATCACTTTAATAAATTAAATAACTTTTTAAAAATTGCATTTTGTATTGTCTCGGATTATCTTTTGATCTGGAATATTTAAGTAATCTAAGAAATCTGGAAGAGGCCAAATACTTTTTCATGACCCTGTGAATAAATGTGGACTGCATGTAGCCTTACCTACAAGCTGTGGTATAAACCACAAAGTTTTAGGCTGATAAGCGGTGCTGCTGCAATAAAGGTTTAATCAATATATATTAATGCAAACTACAAAATTGGGGGAAAAAATCTTTAATTGTTGCACATGTACTGCAGCGCTTCAAGTGACTTAACAAACATGACAAACATCATACTTTTTAAAATTTGTTCTTTTTGCAGATGAGAATCTTGCACTCCAAGGAAAAGCCACACAGTCGTCAAGATATTCATTTGGCATTGCATATAATGCCATAGATGGAAATCGTAACAGCAAATGGGAAGAGGCCTCCTGCACTCTCACAAAAAAATCAATGAGTCCGTGGTGGCGGCTTGATTTGCTCAAAACACATAAAGTGTTTTCTGTTAGTATCGTAAATCAAGATTCTCAACCAGAACGACTCGATGGAGCTGAAATCCGCATTGGAGAATCTCTTGAAAACGATGGCAACAATAATCCCAGGTACTTCACATTTCATCATGGCATGTCTTAACAGCTTATACTCTTCTTCTTTCGACTGCTCCCTTTATTGGTCACAGCAGTCAGTGTTGGGAAGGTTACTTTTAAAATGTATTCCACTACAGATTACAGAATACATGCCCCAAAATGTCATTTGTGATGTATTCCGTAACTTATCCTGCAAGTTACTCAGTGTGAGTATTGTATTCTGAATATTTTGGATTACTTAATATATTGTCATGCTTTTTACAACTACATGAATATCCTATTGCTCTGTGATTTATTGCTAATACTGAAGGCTGTTCGCCACCAAGCTAACATTGTTAGCTGGCGTTAGCTGAAGTTAGACTGAGGTTAGACTTATTATTTGCAGCTAGCAGGTTGTTAATGCTATCCATCAAGTCTAACAGCCTGCAGTCTATGAACTAACTAACCTGTTGAGAGCAGCTTGGTTCCTGGCAAACAGAGTTTGCATCGCCCATCCCTTTCTTCTTTAAAGCTGACGTAGTGTCAGAATTTCCACATAAGAAATGCATTTCTGCTCGTTCATAATTAGTGATAATTGGTGATGCAGACAAGACAAACTGAATGAAATGGTGACACCCCCCCACCCTTACTTTTTACTTTTTATCAGGTTATAATTGGAAGCATACTAATATGCTGAGGCAAATGGGTAATCAGGTTGAAAGTCATAACTAGTCATGATTATAATTGTCATGGTGAGTTTATTATTGTATAGATGTTAGCATTTAGCCTCACATAATCAACAGTGAGGCTACGGCATAATTCAGGTTTTCAATGAGATTAAAGTGAGAAATTAAAGACTGGGGGAAAAAAAACTCACACAATACAGATTTACAAGAAAAACTGATATTTTGTCAGGTTGTATAGTCATGAATTTACAAGAAAAAATAATAAAAACATCATCTAGTTTTCATTTTAACAGCATATAGGCATGGTGATGGTCAGTGTTTCAATTAATGAAATTATAATAGTGTATGCAGAAGTAATTGAAATAATTCAAGTCAGAGTCAAATGGAAGAGTTGGCCCTGAGTGTGCATTAACTATGGCAAACACTCTGAGTGTACATTCATTGTGTGTGTGTTTATCTGACATGCCTGAGATTTGACTCAGTGACTTGATGTGAACTTTTAGGGCCCATTATGAATGTTATATTTGAAACTGAGGCTGAGAGTTGAGTTGTTAAATTCCATGAACAAAACAAGTGTTCTGATCAGAATTAACTAGATCATGTTCTGTTTCTTCTGCCAGGTGTGCCGTGATCACAGGTATTGCAGGAGGTGCTGTTGCTGTTTTCAAGTGCAATGGGACAGAGGGCCGTTACATTAATATCGTCATTCCTAAGAGAAATGAGTTCCTGAGTCTGTGTGAGGTCGAAGTGTATGGCTCGAGACTAGATTAATGCTAAAGCAGCTAAATTTCTCTCTTAAACAAACAAAACAAATCACAGCTTTAATATAATCATGAAAAACAATTGCATCTAATTAAAAAAGCCATAATTTGAACTGCTTTGTTATCCACGATACAGTATAAGTGTTCAGTGATTGTAACGTTTTACCAAAGAGTCCTGCAAACACATCAGCTTTAATAGTACTACTTAGCACATATACACAGATAACACTGTATATTAAAAAATGTTCCCATTACTCTTTAGTTAAAACAGCACTTTGTGACAACAATGAAAAACAAACATCAGCCTGCTTATGATGCATTTATTGTCACATGTCGCAATAATAATGTCACAATGTATGTATTTGTTAAGAATGTCTTTACTGACCTTGTGAACTGTGGAAACTTCACTGAAATGAATCATGTTTTTTTCTGTCAGAGAAAAGGAGAACTGATGAAAGAACGTCTCAGTTCTGACTGTACTGTAGAATTTACAGTCATCTGAAAAAAAAAAGTATAAGAAAAATGACTTTCCAATTTTTCTTGACAACTAAACATTTGATCCCGTCTTTTAATAAATTTGGTATGAATAAACAATATCACAAGTGAATTTATTTTATTAATAATTTTTTTTCTATTCTGCAAAAAATATAGATACATTTAATATTCGTCTCTGTAAAAACTAAATACATATTTAGTCTTAGGAACTAGTACGCCTCCGTTTAAGAGAATAACTTTGTTAACTACATCACTGCAGTAGGATAGCTGTCATTTGAATTGTTTCTGTAGTTGTTTTGATTTTTGGTGAAATTACTGAACGCACAATAGATGTAACTATGTCACTGTCAAATTGATATGATGTGATTATATGATGTTCATAATGTGTATCACCTGGCTGAGATCAGACACACACACACACACACACACACACACACACACATATATATAAATATAATAGTATCACTAAATCACAAGCTGTTTATCTGTTTTCAGACACCAAAATACAGAAGTCACTGAGTATTTGTAATATGTAATTTGTTAATATTGTATATTAACACCCAGGCAAGTAAAAAAGTACCACTGAGCAGTTTTACTTGATTTGTTCATATTTGGTAACACTACACACATTAAGGCAGCATCGATGGTAGATGGGTTTAGGATTTCAGAAAAAGTTCCTTTCTACAGCTTGTATCTTGTTCTTTTGGTCACTATGCAAAGTTGATAGTCCCAGGTGAGGTCAGAATTAAACTAGCCACAAAACACTTTCACCTTCTTGCTCAGCTTTCTCTTCATCACGAGAGACACCACAGCTCCGATCTGTCTGTACATCAAGTAACTTGCTTTGAAACCCAGGAAAGGTGAACTCCACACTGTCAAAAAAGAAACGTGTGTCATTTTAGGGAGCATACAACAAATACTTTCTGTTAGGATGCATAATCTGTCTGTTCAGGAGATAAGAGTTGATTCAAGTAATTACTCAGTTTTTTCATTTCATTCAGTTATTTTAATCTGGTTTATAGATTTTTCTTCAGCATGCTAAAAACGGACCTCTTCAAGACCATTTGAATAAAAAATAAGGTGATATATGAGAAAAGATTATATTAATCAATATTGTTCACTTACAACATTCATTTTTTAATCAATTTAAGGTTAAACAAACAAACAAAAAAGAACTGAAAAGAAAATGTGCTTATCTTCCAAAAACAATTCAAAGTAATCCTACACTTTTGAGCAATAGTGCATGATTAAATCTTGAGTAATAACTGCAAACAGGATATTGCAAAATAACCAGGAAAACATCTGTGTTCTGGCACGCTGGCTGGAAATATAATTCACAAGTATGGAAGTGAAACTGATGTGCATGGGGCACAAACCAGTGGGAAGTAATTAGACAGTGTTGAGAAGGAATATGATATATTAAGGTAAGACTTTTTATTTCTTGAAAAAAAAAAGTTTGATACAAACTTTTCTTGACATAAACCTCCGTGTGCAGCTTTCTCTTTTCTCACAGTCTGAATATAGAATGTAGACTGTTACATCATCAATTTACAGCTGTGAATTTTTCTTTTTCTATTTTGAATTTCTGGTTAAACTTTTTTTGTTGTCAATTGCTTTTAGAGGCCAATCTACTTAAAAAAGAATCGAAGCTTAAATTGACAGTTTATTCACGCCAGCATATTTTTTGGCAGCTTTCAACCATCCAATGGTGATTGGAGCATGCAAAGATATTTAGTAGTAGCAGTGCTCACAGAAAAATGCTATTTAGGTTGTTTTATTCAAAGATTTTCACGTGTGTTTTTGCACAAAAGCTTCTCTTAACTGGTGTTGAAAACATAAAATACCTAACAGTTTATTTTCTGTTTCTTTTGAAACCAGAATGATGAAACGGAGTGTTTTCATTTTGCTGCTCCTCCTGAGGACGACTTTGGCTTCTACTTATCGTAAGTGTGATGTTAGAGTCAGTGTGAGATGTGTGTCAGTTATGATTTTGTGTAATGACATCCATCCATCCATCTGTAGCATGCAGTTTGTGGGGTTAAGTTAATTGGTGATTCTAAATTGCCCATAATTGTTGTCTGTCTCTGTTTCTTAGCCATGTGACAGGCTGGCAACCTGTCAATGGTGTACCCCGCCTCTCACACTATGGTAGCTGGGATAGTCTGCACCCCCCCCCCCCCCCCGCCCCGATACACCCACAAAGCCAAGTCCTCTTCATAAAAAGTGTAAATCCAGCAAGCAAACAAACCAAGAACTTCATGGTGCACAACATAGTAGTCTTAGAACTAAAATGCCCCCCAAAGCCCAGAAATGCTTTTTGTATAAACTGTATTTTATTCTTTCTAAGCCCACCTACTGCCCCTTCCCCAACAATCCTATTATCTTTTTGGTATTTAAAATGCCAAAAAGTGTGGACATTAATTTCTAGTCATCTCAGATACACAGCTTCACCCGCCTGACATTCAGCCAACCAACCAGACGAACGATGCCTTAAAATGAGGGTGGCTGTAAATGAAGAGGAGCTCAGACAGGTTGTTTCAGAGAGTAGATAAATGGAGGGGCTGCGACGAGGCCTGGCCAACATGTTCTCATCATGGTCAAACGTGTACTATAGGTCTTTACCAGGTTTGCACACACAGTAGCTGGTATTTTGGCCCATTCCTCCATGCAGATCTTCTCGAGAGCAGTGATGTTTTGGGGCTGTCGCCGAGCAACACGGACTTTCAACTCCCGCCACAGATTTTCTATGGGGTTGAGGTCTGGAGACTGGCTAGGCCACTCCAGGACTTTCAAATGCTTCTTACGGAGCCACTCCTTTGTTGCCCGGGCGGTGTGTTTTGGATCATTGTCATGTTGGAAGACCCAGCCTCGTTTCATCTTCAAAGTTCTCACTGATGGAAGGAGGTTTTGGCTCAAAATCTCACGATACATGGCCCCATTCATTCTGTCCTTAACACGGATCAGTCGTCCTGTCCCCTTGGCAGAAAAACAGCCCCATAGCATGATGTTTCCACCCCCATGCTTCACAGTAGGTATGGTGTTCTTGGGATGCAACTCAGTATTCTTCTTCCTCCAAACACGACGAGTTGAGTTTATACCAAAAAGTTCTACTTTGGTTTCATCTGACCACATGACATTCTCCCAATCCTCTGCTGTATCATCCATGTGCTCTCTGGCAAACTTCAGACGGGCCTGGACATGCACTGGCTTCAGCAGCGGAACACGTCTGGCACTGCGGGATTTGATTCCCTGCCGTTGTAGTGTGTTACTGATGGTGACCTTTGTTACTTTGGTCCCAGCTCTCTGCAGGTCATTCACCAGGTCCCCCCGTGTGGTTCTGGGATCTTTGCTCACCGTTCTCATGATCATTTTGACCCCACGGGATGAGATCTTGCGTGGAGCCCCAGATCGAGGGAGATTATCAGTGGTCTTGTATGTCTTCCATTTTCTGATGATTGCTCCCACAGTTGATTTTTTCACACCAAGCTGCTTGCCTATTGTAGATTCACTCTTCCCAGTCTGGTGCAGGTCTACAATACTTTTCCTGGTGTCCTTCGAAAGCTCTTTGGTCTTGGCCATGGCGGAGTTTGGAGTCTGACTGTTTGAGGCTGTGGACAGGTGTCTTTTATACAGATGATGAGTTCAAACAGGTGCCATTCATACAGGTAACGAGTGGGGGACAGAAAAGCTTCTTACAGAAGACGTTACAGGTCTGTGAGAGCCAGAGATTTTCCTTGTTTGAGGTGACCAAATACTTATTTTCCACCCTGATTTACGAATAAATTCTTTACAAATCCTACCATGTGAATTCATGGATTTTTTTTTCACATTCTGTCTCTCACAGTTGAAGTGTACCTCTGGTGCAAATTACTGACCTCTGTCATCATTTTAAGTGGGGGAACTTGCACAATCGGTGGCTGACTAAATACTTTTTTACCCCACTGTATCAGATACTGTTAACTGTCACCAGTCTCCAATGTCAACATACAACACCATCAGGGAGACTGTGGAGCACATTCTGATTGGAGCGTTGTCTTACTCACTTAATTTACACTTGCTTGTTTCAATGATGCTTTTTACTTTGCTGAAACTTAACTACTAAAAAACTATTTTCTGCCAGATTGAGTGCAAGAGCCAATTAGCCTGAGGTAACAATTACAAAAAACTGTGATAGCAGTGGAACATTTTGTTTTTGTTGTTGTTTTCATTTGATCTTTTTTATACATTGTAACGGTCTAATTCACAGAAAATCTGGCTACACGTGGTAAAGCAACTCAGTCAACCTGTTACCCGCATGCTAGGGCATCTGCCCTCAATGCAATCGATGGAAACCGCAATTCTGACTTTATGGCGGGGTCGTGCACACACACTAATGAACAGACAAATCCCTGGTGGAAAGTGGACCTGCTTCAGTCCTACGTCATCACTTCCATCACCGTCACTAACAGAGGAGACTGCTGTCATGAAAGGCTCAACGGGCTGGAGATCCACATTGGCAACTCTTTGGTCAATGACGGTTTAGATAACCCAATGTAAATATAAACAAATACGTAATTATCAGCAATATTGTCATTCTTTTGTTTTTCTTTTACTCTTTCCTCGGCATTTTTCTCATCTTATCTCTGCAATATTTGGTTATTTGGGGTTTTTCTTTTAAAGATATAAGAAGATAGTCTGCTTATTTATAGCCAACAACACAAAATGACAAGCAAACAAAAACCAGCAATCTTTATATTTATAGGGTTTTTTTGTATATGAATATGTATATATATGGAAAATGTCTGTTACAGATAGTTAAAGGCACAAATAATACTATAAAAATACATCCCAACTTGATTTATGGGGTAAAAAAAATCCAATATACTTTTGAATAGACCTGGATTTGTTGTATTACCATGCTGGAAATTAAATGTTCTGACCTCTGCTGCTGTAAACTATTTAACTCTCACATTTTCTGTTAGGGTTGGTAGAATTTCTCGAATTCGTTTGGGCAAATCCTTCGATCTGACTTTTACCAATCGTGTGGAGGGACGGTATGTAACTTTGACTGTGACCGGTTCACAAAGGATCCTCACACTCTGCGAAGTGGAAGTCTATGGATACCCTACTCCAACTGGTGAGAATATGAGCTATTATATCATTTAATGTGGACAGTACCGGTAATCAATATATCAGCAAGCTGTGGTATAAACTCAAAATCTTAGGTTGATAAGAGTTAATATCACTTTTTTTTTCACTTGAAACTGAAAAGAAAAATCAACTTTTCGCTTTATCATAATTTGCTACACGCAACAAACATCACGGTTACTCTTTTGTTCTTTTTTCAGAGGAGAATCTTGCACTCCAAGGAAAAGCCACACAATCCTCACTGTATGCATTTGGCAACGCATTTAATGCCATAGATGGAAATCGTAACAGCAAATGGGAAGATGCCTCCTGCACTCTCACACAGAAATCAATGAGCCCCTGGTGGCGACTTGATCTGCTCAAAACACGTAAAGTGTTTTCTATTAATATAGTAAATCAAGATTCTCTTCCAGAACGACTCAATGGAGCCGAGATCCGCATTGGCGATTCCCTTCGCAACAACGGGAACAACAACTCCAGGTAGCCCGTTTTAGCTATGCCCGTGCTGCATTTCAACACATTTTACAGCTACTGCAGTCTTATTGCTGACAAAAGTAATTCATGCACTTATTTTCTTAACCTCTAGATGCATAAGTGGGTCAAAAATGACCCGCATTCATTTCCTAATAAATTGCATGGGGACGTTTGATTTTTATAAACTATGACTGTCAGGAATATACATTTTTTGGACCACAAACAGTGCCACTCCTTATGAAGATTACTTTGCACAGACAGCATTAATTCAGCATTCAGACAGCGATTCACCTCCCTGTGATGCGTCACTGACAAGCAGCTTGTGCCATGTGTGCATGGCATACATTGGGGTAGAGATGTGATGTGATTTGTTAGTCTTCAAAGGACATCCGTGGAGTTCAGTGAGCCAGAACACCACAGACAAATAATTTGTCCTGACTGGGATTAACAAATTAAATTTCTGTTTCCTCTGATAGGTGTGCTGTGATCACAAGCATCGCTGGAGATGTTGTTGCTAAGTTCACATGCAATGGAACGGAAGGCCGCTATGTTAATATTGTCATTCCCGACAGAGAAGAGTTCCTGAGTCTGTGTGAGGTCGAAGTGTACGGCTCTAGGCTGGATTAAGAAAACAGAAAAACAAACACGAAGCTTGCACACTGCAGACGTTTAATTAGGTATTTATTGCATCTTGCGTAGATCAAAACAGTAGATTAATAAATAGAACATTGATTAGTCACTTATGGATCATACATTATAAAAGTATTTGGAAACTTAGAAGAAAAATGTATGCTAGATTAGAACTGTTACAGTAAAATAATTACTTTGATTCTATGTAAAACATGTTTGTTGTTTGTGTCTACTGACTGTTGATTCAAGTAAAACAATGTGATATTCTAGTACGTGACATTAGTGTGTAATTACAGTAGATTTGATTTTTCGACATCTCAATTCTCACTGCTGTTGCTTTTTGTTGGATGTTTTGTTTGTTTCATCATAAGCATTTCATATGCTGTAACAATCTCTGCTCCAAGAAAAGTCTGAATTTAATCACTGCAAAAATTACATTATTTTAAAATTCTTGTTGTACTGTCTAATTTTATCAGCTTTAGTCTTGAGCATGACCCCTTTTTTTATGCTGAAATTTCAATGCGGATCATCAAGAATGAGATTACCATACTGGGCTCAGGTTAACAACCACCACATCCGGTGCTGTTGGCCAACAGAGTTGCAGTGGAAACTTGGTAGTGTTGACCAAAGACAAAAGACAAAAGTAAGAAGAACGATGGAAGATGTTTTTGCAGAAAGTGAGTGAGAAGGAAAGGTAGCAGTGTGGGTGTGACAATAGAGACTTTATACAGGAAGATGGAAAGAGCTGGCTGATATGATGGATAGATGACATAACTGTAGAGGTATGGAGGTATGGAGATGGACAGTGGACTTTTTAAACAACTTTAACACAATCTGGAAACGTGAGAGGACGCCTGAGGAACAGGAAAGAAGTGTGCTGGTGCTGATTGTCAAGAGCACAGCGCTGTACATCACCGTCTTCGCTAGGGATAAGTTTCATGAGCCATGCCATGAAGATATGGGAAAGAGCTGTTGAAGCTCAGTTAAGACGAGAGGTGATGATCAGCAAGCAGTAGTATAGTTTTCTTCCAAGAAAGAGCACTATAGATGGGCTGTTTGTTTTGAGAGAGCTGATGGAGAAGTGAAGATCAGAAGAAGCTTTACTGTGTTTTTGTGGACGTAGGGTAAGAATATGATGATGTACTGCACGAGGAAGAGGAAGGATAGCGGGGCAATGGGCAATGGATGTTCAACCTGCCAGGCAGGAGGAAAAGAGGAAGACGTCAGAGGTGGTTCATAAATTTAGTGAAGTAGAAAACCTGTCACATGTGGCAGGGGAGTGTGGTGGAGAAGAAAATGACTGAAACAATAACATCATACAGTTGCTGCAGATTTGTTGGCTTATGTGTTTCAGTTGGGAAAATGGAGAAGTCACAGTATATGTCATGTTGAAACACCCGGGAAAGTGAAAATGTGCAGCTAGGCATTTTTACTTTTCACTAGAAGTTTGTGGCCTTTCTGGTACTTCTGCATATTTGTGCTTAAGCTGCATTATCAGCTGCTTAACATATTTAACTACTTTTATCTGATTTAAGTTCAGTCTGAACTTTGATCATTGACGGCTCTCTTCTATAATTTCTAATTCCCACTCTAGAACCACATCCACACATTTTCATTAAAAACACTGTTGCTGTTGCCAAAGCCTAGCACATGTACAACTCCAAATATACTGGGCCCAATACTGGAATCAATGATGTCAGTACACATGAGAGGGGCAACAAAATCTACCAGTAACTGGCACATGAAGTCCATAAATCCTGTAGATTTTCCTCATTGAAATTGCAAAACATGCTCTGGATCCTGTCATGGAAAATATGTGTGTTTAGATTTTTTTTTGTAAAATAACCTCAGGCACAGACCCCTCTATTGAGTGAACATTTTTGAGCATTATTTCATTGTTTCATTAGAAAATGGTTTCATTATGTTATTGGTGCCCTGGAACCTTTATCTATTTTCTGAAAGCTCGAGGCGATCCCAAACTTTTGAACAACAGTGTGTGACGCAAGTACAAGAACAAGGATGTTGCAAAATAATCAGTAACAAAAAAAAAAAAAAATCTGCATTACTGTGTTAGAAAGTTAGGTCATGACTGGAAGTGGAACACAGATGCCTGGGAACAAACCACTGGGTCGTGAATAGACAGAGTTGAAGAGGAATATGAGATAAATTTTAATGTTTGGTTTGGTGTGATTCAGCTGAGAGATGAGATGCATTGATAAAAACAAATAGAAATATAATTAATAGCAGCTTTTGTTTCAGGAAAAAGGCAACTGCTTTGTCCGGATCCTCAGGTAACACTTTTCTTTCTTTTATTTATGAAAAGCACAGTTAGAAATGACCATCTGTTACAGACAAAAAGAGGAACTCAATTGTAAGATCACTTTTCAGTATAAATCCCCACCTGATCTAACAAATAAATGGTGTCTGCTAGAGACTTTACTTCTAGTATTTCTTCAGAGTCTACAAATTGTGCATATTGCTTCTCACCATTTAAGGAAGAAACCTGGAAAAATATTGTTTTAAAGCCTTTGACTCTCACTGACCAGATTCCACAGGGAAAAAAGAGATAGACTTAGCTTATTTCTGAAGAAAGAGTCCTAATGGAATATACTTACAGTAATAACTAATAACTAGGAACTAGAAAGGACTAAATATTGTTTGTTCTCAACAGATATCATCTTTCTTAACCAGAATAATGAAAACAAGTG
This sequence comes from Simochromis diagramma, assembly GCF_900408965.1. Lineage (NCBI taxonomy): Eukaryota > Metazoa > Chordata > Actinopteri > Cichliformes > Cichlidae > Simochromis > Simochromis diagramma. Next base: position 13,642,076 of record NW_024386860.1, read on the forward strand.
TTTTCCTTCTGCTGCTCCTCTTAAGAACGAGTTCGACTTCCACTTATCGTAAGTGTGACATGAGAGTAATGTCTTAAATGTTAAAAATGGCGTATCAACATCATACAAAGATGTCCTTTAGCAACAGTCCTTGCCTCAGTAGCTATGAAAATGCCTGCTGCCAAGAGATAATACTCCTGATTTAAAAATCCACAAATGCTTAAGTGGGGGGTTATCACACAAGTCAAAGATTTACATAATGCTAATTAACATGAGGCCATAATGACAAACAAAAAATCACCTATGAGATTGGAAAGTTGTGCAGATGATCTACTAATGTGTGAAAAATGCTGGTGCAGACAGTTTATTTCTATAATATAGCAAAGTACAAAGTACAGGTATTTTCTGTATGTTTTTAATCGCCAGTAAAAAAGACAGGCAATGGGAAAGGAATTTATGCATTCTGATACAGGAGTGAAAAATGAAATCAGAAATCCATGGAAACTATGAGAAATCAGACTACATGCAGATTTAATCCACAGAAGGGTTACGCTATTGCAAACGACTCAACTGAAAACTTTGCAAATCAACAAACTAACTGCATGCGTAGAGGAAAACAGAATATTATTCACTGACACATTCAGAGTGGTCTGCTTGTAGGAGTCTTGTAAAATAGTTATACTGACATGCTTGTTCAAAATACATTATAATATCAAATAATGTATCTTTATCATTTGACTGTCTGGACTGCTTAAAGTATTGGTGTTATTTTCTCCAAGACGACTAGTTTTGGACTTTCACAACTCTGGCAGCAAGTGCCTATAAGTAATTCATATACAGTATATTTTGGTTTTTAGAATTGTGTTCTGCATAAAAGTTTGCGGTTTATATTGTCCTGCTGTAAAAGCTAGACTGACCTTTCTGAAGGTCATACTACAAAACAAACCTGTCTTGCATAAGCTAACTCAGAAAGGAAATAATTATAATACTTTATTAATTCCAGTAGAAATTAGGTCACATAAATAAATACCTCATAACTCATGTGCAACAACTTAGATTAGATACTTGGGCAGTTTTGCTGTCTGTTTGAATGTCTTTCCTATTATTTTATCTTATTTCTGTGACTCCCTAATTCACAGAAAATGTGGCCTTGCGTGGTACAGCAGCCCAGTCGATCTCTGAGAACCACGTCCTCTCAGCTGCCCACAATGCAATTGATGGAAACCGTAACTCTGACTTCAGGGCGGGATCGTGCACGCTCACTAGTGCACAGAACCGTCCCTGGTGGAGAGTGGACCTGCTTCAGTCCTACATCATCACTTCTGTCACCATCACCAACAGAGGAGACTGCTGTCATGAAAGGCTCAACGGGCTAAAGATCCACATAGGCAACTCTTTGAACAACGAAGGTTTAGGAAACCCAAAGTTAGTACAAATAAAGAAAAAAATACCATCAATTTATACAGAGAGATTTTTTATCTTTTATTTAGCCTTTTTCTGTTTCTCTTGGTGTTAGCGATCTTGGCTTACCTCTGTCTTTCAAACTGGATCAGTGATAGCAGTAGAGGTTGTTCCTTTGTTTGTCAGTTTTGAGAAAAGGGTTTATATCTCTGGACATGTGGTTATAGTTAAATCAAATATTGATAGTCTGAAAGCTGACAGTCAACGGTTTTGAAGGCTCAACATCTGTTACTTCATTTGCCATCATTTTTGCTCTATAACTTCCGGCTGCTTGCTACAGATATACCACTACTTAAAAATACATCTGAGCAGTATAAAGTCTGATTTGCTCTAAAGTTTGGCCCACAATTTGTTGGATTGACACAATTTTTGTGTCAGTCAAACCAATTTTGGAATTGATTTAAAACAGCTAATTGATATGTCAATGAAGTTAAAGCTTCCAGATTTAATTCAAGGGAATAAGTGTATGTGAATTATAACGATTTTTAAACACACATTTTCAAAGTCTCATAAGTTAAAGCTTGGCATGCAGTTTTATGGCCAGGTTAGGCCTGTTCCCCGAGACTCCCTGAGGCTTTTTGTAGTAATTTTAAATATAAGACCGAAAACCATATTATCTGAAAATATACTGGAGGCAATCTGATGGTATAGGCAGTGTATGACTGAGAGTGTTTGAAGATGTTACTGCCATTTGAAGCAGCTGGATGAATCTTGAGGCATACAGGGTACAGAACTGCAGAACTCGTCAGATTCAGCTAAATACTGTAAAACTTACTGGACACTGTCCAAATGGACAGTGAAAAACTGAAGGCAGATAGACCCAGAAACAAGCAGCAACTGAAGGTAGCTGCAGTAAAGGCCTAGCAGAACATCTCAGGCAACTAAACAGCACTTGTTGATGTCCATGGGTTGTAGACGTCAAGCAGTTGTTCATTGTAAGGGGTTAAAAACAATCCTTACTTTTAAAATTATGTTAGTTTTAATTTATTTTTAATTTTTAGCCTGTGATAATATATGTATTAAGACAGATGTAATTCCTAAACAACGATGTAATTTTAATCTTAAATCCCTTGAACCAAAGCTGAAAGCTGCATATCATTTGATTTAAAAACCTACAAAATGTCCAACAACTTATGGAACCAACTGTATTACTGACAATCACATGTTCTAATATGTTACCCTGGTAAGCTACACACAAGGACACTAAAGCTATATATCCTATATTTCTCTCTCACACACTTTTTGTTAGGGTTGGTGAAATTTCTGAAGTTGGTGCTGGCATATCCTTCAGTGTGACTTTCACTGATCGAGCAGAGGGGCGCTATGTTATATTGACTCTGCCTGGTTCAAGAAAGATTCTCACACTCTGTGAAGTGGAAGTCTATGGATACCGTTCTCCAACTGGTAAGAATATGAGCTATTACATAAATGTGGACAGTATGCAGCCTTACAGCCAAATTCGTAGGAATCCCAGTGATGCTAGTCTTATTAGTTTAAGAAAGAAAAAATTGTCTTAGGTAATATTGTTGGAATAGATAACATACATTTTCACTGCTATGCAGATGACACCCAATTATATTTATCTAGAACCCAGATAACAAAATGAATTTGTTAAGTTATATCCAATAGACATACTGTGCTGAATGATCTGTAATATTGTTCTCGGCCGGAAGTTTATAAACATGTTGCCTAACCAGGTGCTTACTGTGGACTGTATTACTTTTGTCTCCAGTAACACTGAGGTATATTTAAGTCATTTTTGACCAGGATATGTTCATAAATGTGCATATTAAACAAATATGTAAGACTACGTTCTGTCATCTGCACAGTATTGGTAAAATTAGAAACATTTAGTCTCAGAAAGATGTTGAAAACCAGTCCATACTTTTTAGTATTCCAATTACTTATTATCAAATTGTTCTAAAAGATCCCTGAAGAGTCTTCAGTTGATCCAAAACACTAGTACTCAAGAAGGGACTCAAAAGAGAGATGATATTTTTCTATATTAACTTCTCATCATTGGTTTCCTGTTAAATTCAAGATTGAATTAAGAATCTTCTCACGAACGAAGTCTGGAATGATCAGACCCCATCACATCTTAGAGCACTTTCATCTCCAAGTGTGGGCTTATTTCAGTTTTGGAGTATTTGTAAGTTGGGTTACATTCTCCGAGAGGTTTATTTGGGGTTTTCTTGTACTTTTCAGTTTTCCCAGTTTAGTTTTCCACAGCCAGTTTTTCTTTTCTATTTTTGTTATCTGCTTCAGTACCTGTTCTTATCATCTTCCTTAATAAACCGTTATAGTTATAGTTATAAATTGTTATAGTTTTGTCTCTCTGTGGTCTGCGTTTGGGTCCTCACGAAATCACATCTTCCTTGACATTACAAAGGTAAAATAGAAAGAGCCCTGGGGTATGAAACCCAAATATCAAGCTGGTCTACACTCAGGCTGCTGGGGATTTGGGCTAGGAGATATGAGGAAATTAAAACATCACTATATGCTTAAATAACCTCAAAAACAAATCTTATTTTCAAAAATGTGATCACCTCAAATTACAGAAACAAAAGTCTAGATAGTGACTATAAAACGACTGACCAAGAACAGCCACAGGTATCACAGCTGGTTTATGTTTTCTTGGGTGTGGGGAGACGTTGACATGCGGAGTTTAAAACAGCCTTTTTGTAGTGGATGACTTTTCAGCTGGTGGAATAAATTCATGGTACTACAGCCTTTTGCGGCAAAAGTTTTTACAGCATGTTTTGCAAATTACTGCATTTTGCTCGACCTCTTTGTGAAACCCAAACGACAGGGAGTCTCATTCCCTCGCTTGTCTGAAACTCCCACTGCTGGCATATTTTTCCCTATCAGGTAGTATGAAAACATGCATGCTCAGCGTGTGACTTTGATATTATCTCTAACACAGTTAGTGCTTTGTCCTCTTTCTTAATCATAGTCTCTATATGCTGTTCTTTTTTGTGTTTTGGTGCTCACCACACCAAGAAGAGCAAATCACTGCACCTGCACTGCAGTCTAGTTCTGCTGGAGGTCCTGTTAAACAGAAGTTCTTCCTTTCACCATTACCAAGTGCTATTATAGGGGATCACCTGATCATTGGGAATTGATCTCAAATACTTAACCTTGGAACAGAAAAGAAATAATACATTGAAAAAGTCAATCAAATGGCATGCATTTCTTCAAGACTAACTGTAACTGTTAACAGCAAACACATGCAGATGTTGACAGTTATTTTTATCAGTTTATTCCTTTTGCAGGAGACAATCTTGCACTTGAAGGAAAAGCCACACAGTCATCGTTGTATGGATTTGGATTTGCATACAATGCCATCGATGGAAATCGTAACAGCAAGTGGGAAGAGGGCTCCTGCACTCACACAAACAACAACATCAGCCCCTGGTGGCGTCTTAATTTGCGCAAAACCCATAAAGTGTTTTCTGTTAAAATTGTCAACATTGACTCCAACCCCGAACGGCTCAACGGAGCTGAGATTCGCATTGGAGATTCCCTTGACAACCATGGCAACAACAACCCCAGGTAGTTTAAATACTGTTGACTTTTGAAGTCTGTTAAAATCTGTAAAAACACCTGGCAAGTTGCTCCCAGTACCGATGCCAGTTTCACAGACTTTGTGGAAACAACAGAAAAGCCGTTCAGTCTCACAAATGGCAGAAACTCCTTTTATAATATAATTTTAATTGCCATGATGAGAATGGTGGTGTAGACTTGTTTTACTATTTTAGCTCTACCCAAATGTAGAAACTACCCAAAACAAAACACAAAAACATGCATGTGTAGTCCTCCAACAAACCTGAACTGAAAAGTGTATATAGCTCTCAAAATCCCTGTGTGTTTTTTAATTTGAGACATTTTTTAAAATACAAAACTTGCTAACCTTTTTGTTTCATCTGCCAGGTGTGCAGTGATCACAAACATCGCAGGAGGTGCTGTTGCTAATTTCACATGCAATGGAATGGACGGCCGCTATGTGAACATTGTCATCCCGGCCCGAGAAGAGTTCCTTAGTCTGTGTGAAGTTGAAGTGTATGGATCTAAACTTGATTAGGTTCATAACATTCAACTTTTACACATGATCATATGAACCAAAACTCATCTGTCACTTGCTAATCACTCATCTATCTATCTATCTATCTATCTATAACTGAATTCCCACACATCTCATTTTAAGTTTTTCTGTGACTGCATGATGAGACTTTAGGATAGAGGACTGAAAATACTTTGTAAGATAAATACAGACAATATAAGAGCAAAATCAGATAAACATGTATACAACATGCACATTGTGATAGATGTCTGGAAATGTTTTCACTCCAGCTCCTAATTTTTTTTCCTACCATAAGCAATTGATGGATTGTCATTGTACCTGCTGAAGAAAGAAAAAGCTGTATGTAATGATTATTGAAATACAATAAAACCATTTAAAACCTTTCTTTTCATTTTATTATTTATTTGTCATTTAGACAATTTTCTACATTTTAAAAATAATAACTGCTGTTTTTATTTTCTAAGTATTACTAATGTGTGCTGTATTTAAAAGGTGTGGGGAGAAATTTAACATAATTTCATTTAGACGTTTAATACTAGAATGTCAAAGTGCTTCCATGTTTCTATGCTAGCTGACAAGTGCAATGGCGTGTCCAGCGGGGTGGCCTGGGGGGGCACAGGCCACCCCCCCCCCCAACCAGACTGGCCACCCCAGGTGCCACCCCAAAGGTAAAACAATAAAATTCAATCAAATATCAAATGTACGATTATGTTTTCACGGTGAAGCTCAGATATCCGAGTGTAAGTGAATGCAGCATCGGCTTCTGCGCTATGTGCATCACGTTAGCAAAGGTAGGAGAGCCAAGCGCGAAAGACGGCACTACAGTATGAGTTATACAACATTTTAATGTTTAATTTAAAAAAAAAGGGACTGGTGGTTTTATGCTATATTTATTTTTATTATTATTATATTTTAGAATTTTTATTTTTAAAGTTATAGTTATTGAGAGCATCGTTACAGTCCATTCATGTGGTGACACTGAACTGTGTAATACTTACCCAAGCACAGAGTGAGGTAACGACATGCAAATATTTTGATAGGCCTTCATGTTGACTCAACTGTTAAGTACAAAGTTCAGTAATCAACAAAATGCTGACTTTTTGAATTATACGGAAAACCAAAAAAACATAACCTGTAGAAAAAGGTGTAACTGTACAACATCACAATGACAACCGGAAATATTGTTACAGTGTACAACACAACTAATATCGGTCTTTTGATGATGTGTTTAAATTGTGGAAGACAAAAGAGATGTAAAAAGATAAAAGACTTAACGCAGTAATTTCCAGTCAAATAGCACTGTGAGACCTGAATGTGCATTAATGCTCTGTAACATGTTTGCAAGACTATCATTTGATATGACTGGAGGGTGTTGATGACTAATGTGACTTAAAATGACCGACTCCTCCTCCAGAGATTTGACTGCGAGTCGACTCCTTGATCTCAATGAAGAAGTTGTTTGTTCCACAGATGACCATTTTCTACAGTCATTGGTTCTGACCAAGAATAAATCATTTTCTGTTACTTCTGCCAGGATGCTTGTTTTCCTTTTTTTCCCAGCAGGTAATCTAGCAGATTTTTAGTGTCTTTCCTCACGGTCCCTCTTCTTTTTTTCAACTTCTCTTGTCTACATCTTTCACTTTCCTATCCCTCGGTCATGTCTCTTCCAATTGTAATAACTTAAAAGTAAAAAATAAATTAGTAATAAAGTTCAATCAAGTGGAGCAGTATGGCAAAACCGTAATGATCCACTCGGGAAAACGAAGTCAAATAGTAATATTAAACACGAAAGTGCATTATATAAACATTGTCAAAACATTTCAAGGTGTCCAAAGGTGATAAGTGGTGGGAGTAAACTCTGTAATGTAATGCGATTGGATAGTGTCCATGCTGAATATGGCATTTAAAGTAAATAGTAATGATAAGCTTTGCCTTGCCTGAGAGTTGACTCTGTTTTTGATTACGTGAACAAATTCAGGGTAAGAATTAACATTTTTATTTCAGTCATCTTACATTTTTCAACAATTCACTGTATTAAGGAACTCTTTGACAGATTTGCACTTGACTGTGCATGTATTCAGTTTTTGTACTCCAGTACCTGCACATTTGGAAAAACCTAAATTACCTAACCTAAATCTTTTTTTTATCTTCTTTGTATCAACCAGAATTATGAGCTTCAGTAGAGCATCTCTTTTGCTCCTCTTTGTGCAGATGTCCTCAGTCTTCACTTACCGTAAGTACGATGTACAAATACCAGCACATTAGGATCAATTATAAAAGATCACTAGATGCAGCAGTATTATTTTTAACTGTAAAACAAATGTGAATGTACATAAAAATGGCATGCTGATCCAATCATAGTAGAATTAAAAAAAAATAAAAGTGGACATCCTAACTGTATAAAAAAAGATCACCAAAGTTAATGACATGTATTGATTGTGCAAATTTCATGGCGTTCCATCCAATACGTGTTAAGTCAAATCTGTAAAAAACAAAAAAAACAAAAAAAAAACAAAAACAACAAAATATTAACCTTCTGAAGATGATGCACAAAAGCTAAGCAATAATCAAAATGAACTGATCGAGAAAGTCATGTGTGTTGTTACTACTTGGAACCCTAAAGGCTCAACTTTCATGTCAAGCTAATGATCGTAGGTTGAACACACAGGTTTTTGGATGATATCAATTCCTCCAAAGGAAAAACAAAGCTGATGAAAATATGTTTATATCTTTTACAGAAAATGTGGCTTTACGTGGAAAAGCCACGCAGTCACGTCTAATCGACCCGGGAGAGTGGGATGGATTTGCAGCAGCGAGTAATGCTATCGATGGAAACCGTAAATCTCGCTTTAATTATGGATCATGCAGTCACACTGCAACAGAGGCAAACCCCTGGTGGAGAGTAGACTTGCTGGAGTCCTATATAATCACCTCCATGATCATCACCAATCGAGAAGACTGTTGCGAAGAAAGGATCAATGGAGCAGAGATTCATATTGGCAACAATTTACAAGACAATGGTGCTGCAAACCCACAGTGAGTCACTGATAATTTCCAGTGTATTCAGTATTTATCTGAAACTTTTCTGTATAACAGAAAGACTTGAGACTACAGGCTTCTTCCTCTCTTTTAGGGTTGCTATAATTTCTTCAATTCCTGCAGGGAGCTCACACACCATAACTTTCAGTAATCGTGTGGAGGGACGTTATGTCACTGTGCTTTTACCAGGTTCAGACAGAATTCTTACACTCTGTGAAGTGGAGGTTTATGGGTATCATGCCCCAACTGGTAAGAAATTAAACAACACCCTTTTCTTTCTCACCATACTTTTTTGTAATTTTGACTTTACCACTAATCTATCTCAAATAAGATGTGACTGAAGTACAGACTTTCATCTTAAGAGTTTTATCAAAAGTATTACATTAAATGTTTATGAATTACAACCTTTTTTATAAAGAGTCCTCCATTTTTTCAGGAGTCATTAGCCCAGTCAGAAATCCAGCATCAGTCTGCACTCCACGAGTTCTCTGTGAAGTGGCATAAACAAATGTGAATAGTTTGAGAGAAGAGAGAAAAAAAAAATATGAGACTTAAGTCTTTCACAAATGTAATTTTTCTTCACCACCCAAAAAACATCTGTGTTACACACTCCATGAGTCCCCCAAAGTGCCAGCAGACCATACCACAAACAAGACAGATATTTAAATATCAGTAATTAATTTATACCATTAACGTAATGGTATGGGAACAACATGAAAAGAAGCAAACTGACATCAGGGACTAAAACAATAAACAGAAAGCCCCACTATTGCTAGAAAGAAAAGAAAAACTAAACCATAATTTGAAACAAAAATACAAAGCTCCGCGGTTGGCCGCTAAACAGAAGATAACTTGGACAAATCAAGTTGCATCGAACCACTACCAAGTTTCCATTAACCTACAAATAACGTTACCAAATACACCAGAATAGATCCAGCCAGGTCCAACAAACCACTTTCACTTAAAGCAGAAAAATGGCACTGATCAATCAACTACACATAATTAGATAATTTATATGCAGATACAGTGGCTTGCAAAAGTATTCGGCCCCCTTGAACTTTTCCACATTTTGTCACATTACAGCCACAAACATGAATCAGTTTTATTGGAATTCCACGTGAAAGACCAACACAAAGTGGTGCACACGTGAGAAGTGGAACGAAAATCATACATGATTCCAAACATTTTTTGCAAATAACTGAAAAGTGGGGTGTGTGTAATTATTCTGCACCCTGAGGCAATACTTTGTAGAACAACCTTTTGCTGCAATTACAGCTGCCAGTCTTTTAGGGTCTGTCTCTACCAGCTTTGCACATCTAGAGACTGAAATTCTTGCCCATTCTTCTTCAGCAGTTTTCAGATCTTGCCACAGATTCTCGATTGGATTTAGATCTGGACTTTGACTGGGCCATTCTAACACATGGATATGTTTTGTTTTAAAACCATTTCATTGTTGCCCCGGCTTTATGTTTAGGGTCGTTGTCCTGCTGGAAGGTGAACCTCCGCCCCAGTCTCAAGTCTTTTGCAGACTCCAAGAGGTTTTCTTCCAAGGTTGCCCTGTATTTGGCTCCATCCATCTTCCCATCAACTCTGACCAGCTTCCCTGTCCCTGCTGAAGAGAAGCACGCCCAGAACTTTGTGCAGTGCACGACTAATAGTTGTCCTATGGACAGATTTCCCCCACCTGAGCTGTAGATCTCTGCAGCTCGTCCAGAGTCACCATGGGCCTCTTGGCTGCATTTCTGATCAGCGCTCTCCTTGTTCGGCCTGTGAGTTTAGGTGGACGGCCTTGTCTTGGTAGGTTTACAGTTGTGCCATACTCCTTCCATTTCTGAATGATCACTTGAACAGTGCTCTGTGGGATGTTCAAGGCTTGGGAAATCTTTTTGTAGCCTAAGCCTGCTTTAAATGTCTCAATAACTTTATCCCTGACCTGTCTGGTGTGTTCTTTGGACTTCATGGTGTTGTTGCTCCCAATATTCTCTTAGACAACCTCTGAGGCCGTCACAGAGCAGCTGTATTTGTACTGACATTAGATTACACACAGGTGGACTCTATTTAGTCATTAGCACTCATCAGGCAATGTCTATGGGCAGCTGACTGCACCCCACTTTTCAGTTATTTGTAAAAAATGTTTGAAATCATGTATGATTTTCGTTCCACTTCTCACGTGTACACCACTTTGTGTTGGTCTTTCACGAGGAATTCCAATAAAATTGATTCATGTTTGTGGCTGTAATGTGACAAAATGTGGGAAAGTTCAAGGAGGCCGAATACTTTTGCAAGCCACTATAGTCACTGCTGAACTGCACTCTGGAAAACTGAGGAAGCGAGCAGCTCTCTTCCAGGAAGATGCCAAAAAGTGTAACCATTAAACTGTTGAGAAAAAATTTAAAAAAAAAAACAAGTACGGCACAGTTTTTAAAATTTCAGTTGGCTCCACAAACCCCCCCCCCCCCAAAAAAAACAAAAGTTGTGAGAGCTTGTTTAAAGGTCTCTGCGTTGATCATCTCATCCATTCAAGTAAACTGTCTTGATGTGTCTGTGATGAGAACATAAATCCCTCAACCATATTTTGCAGGAGAGAACCTTGCACTCCAAGGAAAAGCCACGCAGTCATCAGTGCAGACCTTAGGGCTTGCATATAACGCCATAGATGGAAATCGTAACAGCGACCCAGAAAAAGGATCCTGCACTCAGACAAGCTATGACAACATCCCCTGGTGGCGACTTGACCTGCGCAAAACACACAAAGTGTTTTCTGTTAAGATAGTCAACTCTGATTCTGACCCAGAACGACTCAACAGGGCTGAGATTCGCATTGGAGACTCTCTTGACAACAATGGCAACAGCAATCCCAGGTACTTTACAGAATAAAAACTGAAAGCATTATAATTTAGCATAATTTAAAGCATTATCAAATTGGACCTCAGTTGGGATTTTTGTCTTTTACCGTCCTGATGGCAGCAGCAGTACATTAATCAATACACTCTGTGACTCCAACCATTAAGCAAAAACATTAATAGATTAAACTTGCCAGCTTTCTCCTTCATGGTCAGCTCCTTGGTGCAGCTCTAAGTGAAATCTGAAGAACCCAGCGTTATTCAAAACCATTACATCAGAGACGTGGTGAAAGTATCCAGGTTAATCAAGTGATTTCTGCTTCCTTTGCCAGGTGTGCTGTGATCACAAGTATCCCTGCAGGCGGCATTCAAGAGTTCCAATGCAACGGGATGGATGGCCGCTACGTTAACGTTGTCATCCCAGGAAGAGAGGAATATCTGAGTCTGTGCGAAGTGGAGGTTTATGGTTCTGTCCTGGATTAGGTGGAAAAATTATTTCACTTACAGAATTTTAACAAATCAAAAGAAATCCATCACTCTATGACAACTGGGGTAGGCCATCATAGGCAGGGGACACAGTGCCAATTTATCAGAATAGAATCAGAAGGCTAATAAAGAGAGACCTGTATTCCAATCTGAGCATCACACACTGACTTTGTGTAAACAACAGCTAAAGAACAGTTAGCTAAAGGCAGTTACTCACGAGACATTCAGCCTCACCATTACAACCAAACAAGTGTTGTGAGCAGGTCAGTGGGCGAGTTTCTCCCAATGCTGTCAGGACATATTTGATGTGACTCTTGAATGTCTACAAAGGCAGTGCAGAGCGCAAAGAAAGCATGACGAATACAGCCAACAAAAAAATAAATGGAAAATACACCAGATTCAAATAAATCAAACAATCTTTTTAAAAATTCAAATAAACGCTTGATTTGTGCTTTTCACATCTACATTTAAGACAAAGCAATGGTGCTCACTCCAAATATTTTATTTTTTAAATACAGAAAATATAGACAAATAGAAAAAACATCAGAAACACAACGAGGCCAGAGAGTGGAATAAAGTGATTTTGTCAAAGTGTCTGGGAAAGTGTGACAATGGCACAGTTGCTTAAAACCGGGCACTTGCAAGCTCGCTTGTACACCATTAAAATCTTCAGACATTAATTCGCCACATTTATTCACATCACAGAAACGACTTTTTCCCAACCGTGAAGATAAGATTTTTTTTTTTGTTGAAAACTGTTATCTTATTCCTGATTCCAAAGTCAGGTAAATTATTCACCCCAAGACACATCTTTAATCTGTCAAGAAAACAAACAAAATCAGCTTTTTTTTTTTTTTATATAAACTAAAACAATCATTGATACATTTTTATAAATGACTGGAGGAAATATCTTATGAAGAAAAGTGGCAATAGAAAAAACACCTGAGTGGTGACGGTTGAGTTACTCCTGTTGGTGAAGGTGGTTCACTCCTCTCACAGGAATAGTTTTACATTTTTAAAAGAGCCACACTCACCACATGTCTGTATACCAAATATTAAGCTATAGCCAACAAGTTTGTGTCTCACCTTAGCACAAGGACTGGGAGGAAAAACAAGCAAACAAATGAAACTTGAACATGGAATTGTGATTTTGTAGGAAAACATTTTCATCAAACCACCTAAGAGCAGCACAGTGCGACAAACAGCTGTTTCTGCAGGTCGTGCACCACGGCGAGTTGTGGTGCTGCAGGGTGTAAAACACAAGTGTACGAAAGTGTACTGTGCCGGTTTTTACTGTCATTTTAATATTAATTACACATCAGTAAAGAAGCTCAGAGATTCATAGATTATACAGAGGGATACAAGTCTGAAAAGATTAAAAAACTCCTTTACCAGGAGTCATGGCACTTATGAATCTTAACAGGCATAAAACTGACTCCAAGGGTTTATTGAATCTGATTATTATTAAGACAAATAAACTAACCAAATCTCTGAAACAGGGAAAACTGCAGCATTACAGGCAAATCCATGTTTACCCAAATTAAAATATTTCAACTTTGATGAGAAATTTGCTTTGCAATGTAAAAATCCCACGAGAATGGTCTCTGAGGTTCGTTCCTGACACCACAGACAATCAGAAATGCAGGACAAGCTTCACTGTTTGTAGGCGGCTGAAGCTGAACGGTTAAACTCTGTACAGATGTATTTTGAGGGAATGAGCAAAATCTTAGTTCTTTATTGTAAATTGTGAAAATATTAATGTAACTTGAGCCATCAGCTGTTGATCAAGCCATCGACTTTTAGATGTGAAGATTCAGGTTTATTTAAACAAGTAATTCATGGCCTAGGTGGTTTTTAGAAAGCTGACCTTGAGGTCGAAGTCACTGGGATTCAAACTCGTCTGAGATTTTTAGCAGACAGACCTACAATATGAATTGAGTGTCATGTTCCCAAGATTCACCTCTGAGCTCGACTTTGAGACCAAGGTCACCAAACTTCATCCCTAAAAGGGATTCAGACTTTTCGTTTCAGATTTTTAATAAATGCACCTATGCCATCAATTTGAAAATCAATTGGACTTCCATCTGGAGTCATCCTGTTACAAGATTTTCAGAAAACTCTGACCTCTGACCTTGAGGACGAGGTCGCCCGCAGTTGTTAGTAGACGCACTTATGGTATCAATTTCAAAATCCTACGTCACCTCGTTTTCAAGTTATCACACTATGACCTGTTATGTTTTTTTCCTATAACTCTCTAAAGCAGCCAGTTAAGCTCTTTTCCCCATTTTCCAGTCCTTTTGCCAAAATAAGCCAAGCTGATCCGCTTCTGGCTATAGCTACATATTTATTAAACAGACATGACAGGGGCATTGTTATTCTCAAGTAATGGCATAAATCAAATGAGGCATGTTTTTAATGTGGTCCGACAAAGGAACCGGCGACTGCTACCATTACCATAAAATTTACTGCTACGAATAACTGATTGGCTGTCACATAAAAATGAATTTTTCATATGCTACAGTACCCTGAATATGCAGCTTTGATAATAAAACTTCCTTTGGCAACAAACAATAATTCAAGAAGCACAAAGAACATTTTAAAGGCCATCAGCAGTTTACAAAACAACGTAGTCAGTATTTACAAAAAATCAAAAAAATCAAAGAAATCGATGTTTTCGTTACCTTCTCGGACATAAAAATTATACAATAAACTAACTATTACTGAAGCAACAACAAAAGCTCTGCTCCCAATTAAGCTAAAATGTTTTTTGAGTGAATTCAGTTCACATAGACATCAATGTTATGTACATTTTAAAACACAAGAACATTATTTTCTTCCTAGACTCCCAAAAGTCTCAAAACACTGTTTGCTTGAAAATAAAATGTTTCAACACTTTTAAAGTTGCATAAAAACGGTGACACCAATAAATTATAAAAATAGTGTACTACTGAAAAATCGTTTCATACATCAACACTGTGCATAACAATAGAAGAAGTCAGCTTTTGCCAGGTTTGCAGAGGGTATTGCTTCACAGTATGTGGACATCACTGATTGGTCTTGCCAGACAAAAGTTTACTTCTGAAGTGAAAGTCAAAATCGGGTCTACACAGTAAGAAAAACACTATACAAATGTAAGTAGAGCATCCCTTAAAATAAGGAATATATGTAACAAGACCAATGCCAGGAAGCTAAATGGAGAGCTACAACCACCACCGCCTGGCTTTCATATAATGAACATCACTAGTGACAACAACGCAGCAATAGCTAGTCTGGAAAGAGACTTTGAGTTAAAAATACTGAGAGCTGTGACGCCACCAAGAGGTTTTAGACTCATGGCATACTTGTTTGTTATGTCCAACCTGTTTTTGAGCCACCGTTTGGTGAATCAGAGTAACAAAAGAAATATGGAACCGGGGTTTTTGGGAAGTAAAAAGCAGCAACGGCAGTGAGTGACCAAAAAATGCACGACAAAGAAGTGACGCAACAAACAGTTTGGTGTTGAGCCAGTGTGTCCAGCGATGTTATCTGAGATCTTTGGTGGCTTTGGGGACTTTGAGAACTTTGTAAATGTCATTGGAAAAGACTGTGGTAAAGTGGGGTCGAGAGTTCCTGGAAATATGGGTGCAGAGGGGGGTTTTACCAACATTTTGGGGGTCCTCAATATCCCAGATCTCTGGCATGCTGCACCCAGGTCTGATGGAGAGGAAGAATGAGAAAGATAAACAAGAATTAAATAAGATAAAAGGCAATGTTAAAGGTTTCAGGGATACCATTTTGCTGACCCACATCCACCCATCTACATTAAAGGGACGGCTGTGGAGCGTGTGAGCAGCTTCAAGTTCCTGGGTGTCCACATCTCCGACGATCTCATCTGGACAACTAACTGCTCCAAGCTGGACAAGAAGGCTCACCAGCGCCTCTTCTTCCTGAGGACTCGGAGGAAGAACCACCTGTCCTCAGACATCCTGGTGAACCTCTATCGCTGCACCATCGAGAGCATCCTGACCACCTGTATAACAGTCTGGTACGGGAACTGCTCTGCTTTGGGCCGGAAGGCGTTGCAGAGGGTTGTGAAAACTGCCCAGCGCATCACCGGAGCACCATAAATGACATCTACAGGAAGCGGTGTCTGAAAAGGGCTGGGAAAATCATCAAAGACTCCAGTCACCCAGCACACGGACTCTTCACCCTACTGCCCTCTGGGAGGTGCTACAGCCTCCGGACTAAGACCACCAGGTACCAGAACAGCTTCTTCCCCACAGCTGTCAGACTCCTGAACTCACATTAAACTCACGGACTGAACATACACACACCCACAACCACCTACACACACACACACACACACACAATGGACAAAAACAAACAAATGGACAACTGTACCCTCATACACACAATAATAACATGGACTGAACCAACACTCACAACCACTAGCACTTTATACAGCCTCTGTAGAAACTATCCACATATTTCACTTATCTTAACTGCACTACTGTATAATTCTGTATAAACAATCATTCTGTACAATACAATAATTATAGTTCTACAACTGTTTACAACTTGCATAGTTCATATTTCTGTATAGTTTCCATATTTATATCCTGTTCATAGCCTATACATACTTATAGTTATTACATATTCATAACATACCTTCATACCGTGTACATTGTAACATACCTATAACAGACCCATTTCTGTAATATATCTATATTATTGCTAATATAAATTTGAAATATATCTATATCATGGCTAAAGCACTTCTGGATGGATGCAAACTGCATTTCGTTGCCTTGTACTTGTGACATGTGCAATGACAAAGTTGAATTCGATTCCATTTTGTTTGTCTTTTTAATCCCTTTTTGAAAATATTCTTCAAATTTTTATTGTGTTGTGTTAACAGTGGTCAAAACAGATTTAACAGCAAACTTAATGGTTGCACTGTTTGCCTAAAAGGAGTAAAAGTTGTCCAGCAGGGCAGTGGTCCCCAAACTCTTTTGCGCCACGGACCGGTTTAATGTCAGACAATATTTTCACGGACTGGCCTTTAAGGTATCGCGGATAAATACAACAAAATAAAATGATACGACCAACACAAAAACTGTGGTATTTTGTAAATATAATAATAAACACAAATTGACTGTTTAATTGTGCAACTTCATTAGCAGCGTCCTCCTGAAATGCGCCAACAACATTGAGAGTAGCATCCTGCTCTCTGCCCCCTTAATACTCTCTGGTAGCTATGGCAACGCGTAAATATTTCTTTCAAAATAAGACACACAACTACAACACGGCAAAAGGCCGAGTAGACGATAAAAACCCTGAAAACCATAACTTTCAGACCTGAACCTCAACTCTCACAGACTGGTACGAGTCGGTGGCTCGGGGGTTGGGGACTGCTGCAGTAGGGGGTCGACTTAAACTTGTCTACTGTGCACACGACAGTGAAAGGAGCAGCGGTGCTGTTGCAGTACCTGGTTCGCCTGGTGCACCACGAATCCTCAAGGATGAAAAACTCTACTCCCAGCTTCATGAGGTTCCTCTTAACGGTTTCTCCAGACATGCGGCTGTACATGGAGTAGACCAGCTTGGTTCTCTCTCTGTGAGAATCAACAATGTTATAAAGTGTGATAAAGCAGTGGGATGAGAGCAAAAAGGTAATAAAGGACCTGTATTTTTACGGGAAGGTGTGGGGAAAAATTGACTCAACATTTTTGCTTCCAGAATTAAGTTAATGAAGTGAAAAGTAGCACAATCATCATTTGAAGAATGGTCCTTTTAAATGCCTGTTTGGTGCAGTGTTTGATTCATTTCTTTTATTGTCGAGATGAATGAAATTGTGAAATAAATCTTTTATAGCTAATTTAATGCTAGATTGGAGATTGAAGAAGAGCTGTAGATTCCTCTGACCTCAGCCCAGCGTCTTCGTAGTGAGGGTGGTTGACAATAGGCCGACCAGTGGAAAGCTTTACGCTGGCCATGGTGGGCATCGCTCCAGCAAACACAGCATCTGCAATCAAAGCAAAAACCAAATAAAAAGAAAACAAACCAAAAGGAGAGCATCAAACAGGAAAGTTTTCATTCATTAGATTATATACAGTACTTCATAATTTATAACAATAGAATATACTTCAAAATTTTATGCTGCAATCAGGGCGAGCTGCTTATTAATCTTAATACTTGTTTAATACTATTATTTGCTCGGTAGCGATGAAATCAGGCAAGGTCACTCACTAGGACGGGTGTTTTCCTGGATCCAGTCCAGCAGCTCCTCCTGGGGCAGGTTGCTGAACTCTCCGATGATCGCCCACTGGGCCTGCAGATTAGTCATTCCCTGTATGGCCATGATGGCCAATACAGCAAAAACCACAGTGTGCTGCTTAAACTTCTCCCCAATCCAGCCAAAGAGCTGAAGGGACAGAACATACTCATTATATTTAAGTAAAGAGGAGACTTTGTAGGTAAAACAATATTGAAAGCAGTTTTTTTGTTTTGCTTTTGTGCGTCACTGAGAGACAGACCTGTCTGGAGCAGATCAATGACGCCATGATGCACATGTGTGGCGTCAGGAAGAGCTTCAGGCGCATAATGAGGATGGCCAGGACAGCAAAAGCCACCAGCTGCAGACTGTGGTACACCAGCTACAGAGAAACAGGTTCACACACAGATCGAATCAAAACTGACACACAGAAAATTAAACAAATCCACAATCATCTACCAGAAACTCTTCTGTAGCAGAGTGTTTCACAAAATCTGTTTGACTTGACTGGCATTGCTATATAAATTCATATTTCATAGTATTTTACATTGCTGCCTTAATGACTACTTATCACAAAGTGCTTTTCACACTGATTAAAGGGCAGAGTGTATATTTGAAAATAGACCTGATATTTTCTTTACTGTCAGGTTCTGCTAAAATATTTGATCAAGTTGTCAAATGATTGAAATTTAAATATATTGTAAGTAATTTAAGAAGCAAAAATTGAGCCATTGTGGCTCAAGAGGGACAGCTGGTTGTCTAGCAACCGTAGTTGTGCTGCTGGACAAGATGCTGAACCCCAGACTGCTCAAACTCATTGAATGCACCACATGAAAGAGTGCAAGTGGCTTTCAGTAAGAAGCACTTTGACTCCTTAGAGTGGAAAAATTCTATATGTAGATACCAGTTCAAAAAGCTCAATGTTTCATCTGTGGATACAAGCCTACAGTGTGTCCACCTTTGAGGTGTAACAAATATATAGATGGTCTGTTTTTAAATGTATTGCTCAGACAAAAAAAAATAAAAATGAATCACTGTAATAAAACACAAAGTCCGTTACGTTTAGAGATATCAATCAGTTCACTTAGGAAGCAGAATCTATTGTGAACCCATTTTACATCCTGAGGCGCAAATCAAAGTAAAAACAGGAGCACTGGAGAGACAACAGCAAAGCCGCCACAGAAAGAGAACGGCTTTTCAGGTGGTAACTACAGGCCATTACTCTCTCTCAGTATCTGTTACTATCCTTCTTACAGTTGGGAGCATAAAAGAGAACCTGCAGCCCAATCAGGTTGCAAAGGTAGTGTGCTATGTCTGCCAACATAGTCTCCAGAGTGTGGAGGAGATGGCAGGAGATGGGCCGTTACACGAGGAGAGCTGGACAGGGCTTTGGAAGGGCATCAACCAAACAGTGGGACCGTATCAACTTTTTTGTGCTCTACATTATGACCTATATTAGGTTACGTGTGTGCATGTTTCTGACCAACGTTTGAAAAACAGACTTTATGAGGGTGGGGTGAGGTCGTGGGGTCTTTTTGTGAGACCTATGTTGATAAACCAGCATTTGCCTGATAAGACCAGAACTGGCAGGTATGCCAATGGCACAAATGACATTGGCATACCTGTCAAGGATGGCAAATGTTATGATGCCAGCAAAATCATCTTTGAACACAAAAATGTAACTATTTAAAAAAAGTATTAACAAAACCACTATGTTGCATTTGAATTTAAACTCAGTATTTAGTCTATAATAGTGTGTCTTAATGCTCGCCTTCCTGTTGCTCTCTGTTTTAAATGACAATTAGCCAACTGAGAACTCTGGATTCAACGCCACAGATGGAAAAGTCACAGATGACAGCTGTGCTGTTTACGGACATAAAGTGCAGACGCATTTCAGTAATGTTAGTGTCGCTCATTTGATGTAGGATTGGATTAAGCAATCAAATTTATTTGATCTAAATTTGTGCTGCACATACTGCAAACTAAAAAACAAACAGTGGAAGTTGTCATTAACTACAATCAGAAACAGCACTGCGATCTGCTCCTTAGCTGTGATCTCTTCAGTACATTTTAACCTGCATTTTCCTGCGCAGTGAGAAAGTGTTCCTCTCTGAGCATTTATAGACCATCAGAGCCATTATATAGGCAAGCTTTAGAAACTGAACATCTGAACATTTTACTGCCCAGAGAGAGATATTACAGAAAATGACATGAAGCAGCTGGGAGAAAGCAGACAAAAGGCAGTAGAGTGGGATTTCATAGCAGAAGGGAAAAATGCCTTTGATTTCCTGGTAATGAGAAAAGGGATCAAAATCACTCTGGGGCATAGAAACTGAGCAGACTTCACTGCACGGGAGAATATAATCATATAAAACAGGTTTAGGAAAAGGGAACATGTGGAGGTGTGGTCAAGATAATTGTTATATCTGCATATATTTAACAAAAAAAAAAATAAATGATGTAAGTATTTTTCTCACCTCTCCTTTTGCAGCTATTTCAGACCTGCAACACAGAACAGAAATATGTGAAGCCAGCTGCCCACTCAAAACAAAAATCAAGCCATTATTTTACTTTTAAAAGGTAAGACACTGCATTATTTTAGAGCATTTTATTTTCCCAGTTAAACACAGTTTCTGTTTGATCAACAGAATGCATCAAGTCCTTGAAATCACCCTAGAGAGGAAGCCTCACCCTGCAGCTTCGTCAGCGTCCTCAGGCTTGGCCAACGTCTTCTCCCCGTGCCTCAGGCACCGGACTATATCCTGGATGGTCTGAAAAAGACAAATACTTCGAAGGATATTTCTTCTCATGTTTAAATGCTCTGCATATCATGCTTTGTCAAACTGATTCATGTGTTCTTAGCTTAGCGTGGGCAGGGTATAATGAGATTAAATCATATAAATAGGACTTCCTCAAATATTTTTCCTCTGATGTTTCCCCTCTACAAATGTTAGCGTGACCAGAATCGGGGGGAAATCTTTTCATCCTTCCCTTCCTTAAAGGCTTAAATATAAAAATGTATATCAGTTCCTGACAAGTCCAAATAAAACAACTGTAGTTTACTGAAACTGAAACAACAACACCTGAATTTAAAAAAGCTTCTTAGTCTACACAAGAATGGAAGGAAAGCTACGTGAACTAACAAGAGCAGACACCAGCTTTGTCTTTCAGCTGCTGTGAAGCAGAAGCTCACGGCTCAATAAGTGATTTGATCTTTATGTCTGACTGCCTGCTGTTCTGAAAGGTGAGATCGTAGCTTTCATGCTGCAGACACTTTCTGACAGTCATGCTGCATAATTTCTTCTTCACAGAAGAGTTTGAGATTTAAAAAAAAAACAAAAGATTTCTTATACACATGACTGTTTGGGCTTTCTTGCTTTTTCTGCCAACATTTCCTCACCTCAAGCTTAAAAATATAAAGTATTCATGCTCATGAGCCAGTATGTGTGATCTTCTCTGGAGTTTTTTCAGTGAAAGAACCTTTTCTCTCATATGAACCATGGTGTGGTGACGATGTTCACTTGTACCTTTAGTGTCAGTCTGACACCATGATATTTATACAGCCATACACTGCATATTAATGCTGCTTTCATAAGATTTCTGCAAAATCATCCAGCCTTCCAGACATTCAACAGCTGAATGTGAGAATGTGGACTTAATGTGGAAGTCAAATGCTAGCTGTTTGAGCAATTTCGATGGTTCAATATGCAGGAATGTATTGTAAACTGTAGCATAGGCGATACAAGAACAAAAAGAGCAGTGACTAAGACAGATCTTGCTAATTTTCATCCATTTTCCCACAGACCAAGAGAAACCCATAACTGTTCTGAGCAAGGCTTCCCAATACACCTCACCTGATACCGTCTGCTGCTTTGAAAACAAATGTTTATCCTTTTCATAGGGATGGTTTTATGCCTACAAGAGGACTTACCCTGCCAGCAATGAGCGCAACCACCAGCACATTGATGGGCAGCAGCAACGTTTTAAGGTAACGCACAGGAGTCTGAGGCAGAGAAGAAGACAATTCAATTCAGTTTTATTTTTATAGAGCCAAATCACAACAACAGTCGCCTCAAGACCCTTTATATTGTTAGGTATATCCTACAATAATACTTTCAGAGACAGAGGACAACTATCACATCTGAGCATTGTAGTATATCTAAGCTGAAATAATTTCAAGGAGGAGGCTGGCAAGTGAGAGACTAATGCACAGCAAATTACTACTAAAATACAAACATGGCTATAAAAATAAATAACAGTTTGGGAAATTCTTAATTGAGCACTGCAATAATTAACTGCAAATGCTTAAAGGCCAAAATATTATGAATCATGATATGTTGCAATTCTATATATAATAAACAGATTAGAATAAAACTGCAAAGTGCTAATTAAAGAAAATGAATCTTAAAGCATTAAGAAAGTATATGACTGCACTGATTACAGCTGCTTCACTGCATTTTGCTTGAGCCAGCCTGTTCCAAAAGCATGCACCGTTTTCTCTGCAGTGCTGAGAGACCACACACAAAACCAGGCGACTGTCTAGCCCATAACTCAGCCCAAAATGAGCTGCCAGGTTTTGCTGTCAGATTTTGTTTCTTGTCAAATTCAGAGCACAGTTCTGGTTTCCTCCACACTCAGCCCTGCTGTAAGACAATCCAGCAGCTCTGATACAAAGGAGCAGGCCTTTAACAGCATTTCTGACATCTTCACAGCACTGACATTTTAAAAAGTGAGACCTGGCAAGATTTTCCTCAAAAAAACTGCCTGAGACTAGCATTTTATCAGGGAAGGCTTCAGCTCAGAATCACAGTGATCACTCGTCATCCTTTAGTGGCAGGGAGACAAATTTTTAGCCCTGACAAAGGAACAGAATTTACCTCCAACTCCATGAAGTCAAATTCAGCAGCACATGTATACATCAGAGTGTGAAAGTCCTTGTAGCTCGTGAACTTGGACTTGATTAATCCACTGATGTGAGCCTAGAAAACATACATTTTTGAATAAAACTTTAATCCACCCTGTGAAAAAATTATTCTTAAATTTTGCATATTTAATTCCGTTCTTAATAATTCAATTTGACATTTTCTGATAGTGAATATCAAACATGGCTCAAGTGCTCCATATGGCTAGTCCATTTACATTTATATTAACTGAGCTACTATATCAGCCCACTTATGAGGTCATTTTTGGTTCATCTACTTAATATCTACACAATGACCTAAAAATGTTCATTTCCATTATTAATGTTGAGTCAAGAAAAAGGGTTTGATTTTACAGACGGGGAGTTAGAGTTACTTACATCATCAGAGGCACCCAAGACTGTGGATAGCAGGAATTTAAGCAGAACTGTTGAGCCGACCCAAGCCAGGCCCTGCATGACCTGTACAGAAAAAAAAACACAGATCGACATTGGTGGATTGACATGTTCAAATACATACATAAGATTCAGACAGGCGATGTATGGTGGTGAAGAACAAAGCAGTCAAACCATGAGGCTGACTGGACAACTACATAAACAAAAGCATGCTTACTCTTTGAGATGTTAGCTTCAAATATTTTAGCACAGCAGGGATACCCGACTGTCTGAGAACACTCTATTCTGTTAGATCAACATTATGTGATCTCTCTCTCTCTCTCTCTACACACTTGTTTTTGGGATATTCATGCAACCATTTTCTCGTTTTATTTTTTCTTCTCAAAAGTGTGTGAATGTTGTAAGAACGACACAATTACTGTAAAGTGGAAACATGTAGTTGTGCAGTAAAGCATAGATAATAAAACTCTTTAGTACCCAGATGACAATGCCTTGTCTGAAGACTTGAGCAAATCGCTCCCTCATTGCAATGATTACCTAAAAAAATAAAACAACAAATCTTAAGTGAAAAGCAAGTGGAATAACTCCACTCCAAAGGAAAAAAATACAATGCAGTTACTGTTACACATGTATTACAACTGTGTACTCTTACAAATATGCTGAAATTTAAATCCACCTGCATCACTGATCAGAGTAAACAGGACTGACTTGAATCAATCAATGATTAAACATTCGTAATACAGGAGCCTCCAACTCACCCAGATTGACACTAGTGAAGAGGCGTAGAAGGATGTAAGGAGCATGGAGTTACCAAACATCAGGACAAAGCAGACGCCGAGTGTGATCTGCATAAAGAGGACAAAGAGAAAGCATCATTCCTCACATGAACGTGGTATTCAAACCACTGAGGGCCGTTTAGTGCAGCCCCGTCCTATTTGGTGCAGCATGATGTGCATGACCCGTGTGTGCAATTAAACAATGCTGAACATCCGAGCTTGGCAGGTAGTGCTGAAGTTTAGCCAGTATTTCTAATGCTGCCATAAAAACACTTAGTCCCATGTTTACCGCCAACAGCAAAAAACGTTTCTGTAGCAGGAAGATCGTCAGGGATACAGCGTATTAATAGTCTGCATGCCACTGTTGATGTTGGCGTTTGTATGTTTTTTTTAAAAAAAACCCAACACTTTTATTATGTAAACATGCATTAATGTATTAAAACATAAATATACTGCCATAACTAAAATACGATCCTATTCAATGACCTGTTTATAATGTTGACAGTGATGACAAACCAGCGGCTTCAGCAGCTACTGTAATTATTATGAAAAACTGTTGTAGATACTTATTAGAAAAATTATACCGATTATGAAGCCGCTGCAATGCTTTACAGATTTTAAAAAGACTTTGGCATTTTATATATAAAAAGGTTTATTTTTCTGCTTCTGTGGCTCCTGTGATGAGTCTAAACTCAGAGTATTGGAAACGTAAACGGTACTGCCAGATGAACCTCGGTGGTGACAGTCAAAATGTTACCAGTTATTCAGGCACTGAACAGATATTTTTCAGAAACATCATTATTATTATCGTCATATTGATGAATGTTTGCTCTAGAAAATGTCAAAGTGCTTTTCGACTGATCAAAATTGCTTTGATTGCTTAGTACCGTACATAGATTCAGGTTCTCATAACGCTAATCAACACTGAAAATTTAGAGCTTTTCCTTTTCTCTCTCTTACAGTACTCAGTCTCTGCCTTTGTGTTAGCTCAATGAAGAATGAGAGCGGTTCATTGCTCACGTGCTGAGCTGACTTCTTGCTTAAGAGCAAGACCCCAGATTGCAAAGCCATCCTGTGTATAAGGTTTTCCGCTCAGTGGCTTTTTGAGGGGGGAAAAAAAAAGTCAATTAAGCATCTGGGAAGATTTTTACTTTGCAAAGTCACTAAAATGGCAACAAAAACGTGGGATGAAGCATGATGGATGCTGTAGGAGAGAGAAATGTCTTACATATTTCCACATAAAAAAGCAGCTTAAAAACCTAGAAACCAAATGATATCCGAATAATCAAATGCTGAAGTGCTGCCATTCAGACAGGAAGTATTTCTGGTATTTTTATAACAGTAGCTCACATATTTTGAGGCTTTGTATGCAATTAGAAACATCCTATTGGCATATGAGTGAACACATGTGTACGCTCTGTAACTAATGACAGTTTTCAGGCTCATTAACACAAGCTGGAGGTCACAGAGGACATCGACTCCTGGTTGTGTCTATTCTTTTCTTGAACACACACACACACACAGTCATCACTCCCAAACTCTCTAAATTATGTAGAGCCATATGCCTTCCTCTGACACAAATCTCCAGCATCTTACCACAAAGGCCCTTCTCCTTATCAGTGGCGCACACAGGCCCTGGCTAACAGCTTGGCATGCTGAGAGGATTAAGGGTAAAGAATGTGGAAAAGAGGGACAACCGTCCAAAATACTACACCCACAAAGAAAAATATCTTTACACGTTTCCAAACAAATACAGATATCCTTTTGTCCTTGGTGGTGTGAAATAACTTGCCCACACATCCCTCGTCTTTTAGGCACTCATGTATGCACAGTGGTATCCTTAAAGCTTTTTCAAGGACAAAGTCTCTGCTGACTTTGTCCAACCAGCTCATGTGAATTTCTCCCGGCCGAGGAGCTGAGGGAGATAAGGAGAACTGAGCGAGAGCAGGTTACAGCTCAGAGGACAGGAGCAATGAAAACTTTCACTTATGCCCAACACCTGATTCAGAGAAAGTCTACCTTGTACATCTTGGTAAATTGCTTTAAACGAATACATTTCAACTTTATGCAAATACACTAGGGTCGAATACGTTAAGTTTTGCCATTAGAAACAAAATAACTGCAAAAGGAAAAGTTATCTACTGTACCATATGAGTGACGAGGATGGACTGCATCTTAGCAGCAGCGAGGTAGCCCAGAATGTACGAAGCAAACAGAGAAGCCACCTGGAAAACAAAGCGTAGTTTACCTTAACAATTCACTCCACAAAGCTCATTAATGCATCACATACAAAAAAGGCCAAAACAACAATAACATTCCCATGATTATCTTTACATTAAAAGTTGCTAATGTCAAAGCTGGATTTGAGCCTTTAGGGGAAATTTACATTCCTTCCTTCCAACAGTAATTTGTAGTATTGTATATTAATCAAGAAAGAACAGGGAAAATGGGGTGCAATAAAAAAAACAAACTGTAAAATCTGCACTTTACATGTAACAACTCATTTTTTAAAGCTTTTATGGCATTGCATTACATAATGTATCTTGTGAAGCACTCTAACATAATATTTTTGTTGTGCATTTCCAGAACTTAAACCCAAAGCCTGAATACATCACGGTAGTTGAAAGATTACAGTTAAAATAAAGTGACTCTTTAAATACACATAGCAGTTGTTATAAATGTAACCCGAATACCACTTGGATCCTTTACTGCATTCCTCTTCCCTTTATTTCCTGTTGTCTTGTCAGTGTATTTATCACATAAAAACCCTACTTTATATTTAGCATCCATCCATCCAGCTTTCATGCGGTCTGCTCCTATTTGGACATGCTCAAACACCTCACCTAGGAGGCATTTTAGTCATTTACTTGAACCGTCTGAAGTGGCTCCTTTCAACGTGGAAGAGTAGCAACTCTACTTTGAGCTCTAGGTAAATGACACTCTTCAGCTCCAACTTGTTTCGGCAATCTCATTCTTTCATTCAGTCCCCACAGCTAGAGGCCACAGGACGGTAGGGACGTAGGTCAACTGGAAAATCGACATCTTCGCTTTCCGTCTCGGCTCATTCGTCATCATGACAGACTGGAACAGGATCCACATTTCTGCACACACTGCACCACTCAATCTGGCAATCTCCTGCTTCAGTCTTCCCTCATTTATAAATAAGACCGCAAGATACTAGAACTTTGATTTAGACCAGCAACTCATTCCCCACCTGGAGTGGGCAAGCTACTCTTTTCTAGCTGAGAACGCCTTAGATTAGGAGGTGCTCATTCACATCCCCACTGCAAACCACTCCAGCACAAACTAAAGGGTGCTGCTGAATAAAGAACTACATCATCTGCTCAAAGCAGAGGTAAGACCACCAGCACCCACTGGGAACAAGTCTGAGTTACTGCTGATAATGTAAAACAAAACTAACTACAGTTATAGTGAGCGCTTTAACAAAAAACAAACAAGCGAACAAAAAGAAACAAAAAAAACCCTGATACTTCAAAGGACCCACCCCCACAGGACACCATGATGGGACGCTGTCCAGTACCTGTTCTTGTGATGGGAATTCACACTCAAATGTAATCAGTTGGAAGGTTTTCTAAATTGGCCAATACAATTACTGATCATAATCAAATTCTGTTTGACCATTGTAATTGCTCAAGGGGGTTACTGTAGGCCTTGTAGAAAATTAACTGTGTGACTGCAAATTTTAAAACAAAACAACCCCCCCCCAACAAAAAAAATAGTAAAACCCAACAACTGACATCAAAC
The DNA here is from genome assembly GCF_900408965.1 of Simochromis diagramma. NCBI lineage: Eukaryota > Metazoa > Chordata > Actinopteri > Cichliformes > Cichlidae > Simochromis > Simochromis diagramma. The sequence continues at coordinate 13,670,073 of NW_024386860.1, forward strand.
TCCCTCTGTACTGATGAGTAAGCAGTGCTTGTGGGTGTATTTGGCCTTGGATTGCATTATGCATGCAGTGGCTGAGGTGAATGGGTTCAATTAGCAGCTTATAAATGTGAAACAAAGAAATAATATCTGTGAAACAACACGTCCCGCGTTAAAGTCCCTGCACAAAAGCAGCAGAGCCCTGAGGGGGCAGCAGCAGCAGCAGCGTGGGCTAAACTGTTACTAAGCACATATGCTTGCTGCAGTGACCTGTTTGTTCTGAAGTTATTCGACTCTTCTGTCTGCCAGCCCACACACCTTAATTCACTACTTCTTTATACTAACCTAAATGTGTCAATCAGTTAGAAAAATTTCAATTTAAGAATGTTTTTTGAATTTTATATGATTTGAATCTCCTGAGTTTATCCCTTTTCTTTCAGTCTTTCTGATTTTTTTTATTTCTTTGCTATGTTGCCCAGCCTCTGTTCTCTCCAAGTCTCTATTTTCTCTTTAATCTCTGTGCTCCCTTTCCATTCCCCTCCACATTCTCTCGCAATGTTTATCTTGCCCTGTTTACCTGGGTGAGCAGCACAAACTGGGCAAACTGCCAAGGCAGCATAAAGCACAAATTGGAGATGCCCAGAGCGACCATAGCTGTCCGGCTCGGGTTCCGTGTCCTGGGGAGGGAAGAGACACAGATGGAGGGAAAAGGTGGTGAGAGCAAGGGTGTGGCAGAGATAAGATGAGATGTATTAAAATGCTTGAGAAAACACAGATGTACAAACATTCACTCTCACACTAATGGTAATACAGAAACCTGATTATGGACAAAGTTACGCTAAAAAGAAAATAAAACAGAAGTACTTCTCAATTTACTGTTAACTGTGACACTAAGAGAAGTCACAGTATCAAAACAGTTTTCACACAACTTGAGCTGCCAACCACCAGCTGGGTGTTAAAATGAAGAGAAAAAACAGATGCTTCCCCATCTTTCTTTATATTTTTGAAACCGTTCAAGTGCTTAGATATAATTAGGCATGCAGAGTATATACCCAACTAATGCACCATATAATATCTGAGCTGTGTAGGCATTATGAACTGATTACATGAACATGTGTTCAGACATCTACTTGGTGATCGTTTTATCTGGATATTATGCTTAGCTGCTTATTGTCATATAATCTGATCAGACAATCACGTGACGGCAGTGATGATTTGGGAAGTGGAGGTATTTCAGTGATGTTTGAGTATTGCTGAGACTGTTGATTTTCTGGAATTTGCATAACATCAGTCTTTACAGTTCACCCAGAATAATGAAAAATAAAAACAAAAAAACCCCATCCAGCAGCAGCTTAGCAGGCAGAGATTCATAGCTGATAAGAGGTCAGAGTAGACAGAACGGCTAACTGTGCTGAGCAGAAAAGCGGCTCAGAATTAGCCAACTATCCTTTAGGTAGTTGTGCTTCGATGGCACAAAACCATGCCTGGGTCAACAGAAATCTGAGGCTGCAGCGAGCACAAGATCAATCGAACTGGAAATTTTAAGGCTAAAAATAAAAAACTGCAGCTAGTCTAATGATTCTCCACTCTGCTAAAGCTTGAGACAGTACAGACAAAGGTCCAGGCTGCTGGTGGTGTGATAGCATTGGGAATGTTTTCTGGAACACTCTGGACTTTAATTCCAATCACAGTTTGAACGCCACAGAGCCGGAGTATTGTTACAGACCATGTACATCCATTCATAGCTACAACTTATCATCTTCAAACAGAGCAGTGAACTGTGTCAAAATTTACAGAAAATGTAAAATTTTTGTGATTTATATCGTTATTGGGACGATAGATGTCTTATATCGGGATATGAGATTTTGGTCATATCGCACAGCCCTAGTCAAAAAAGTCTCCAAGTATGGATTTCATAAACATGATACTGAGATCAGATTTTGTTGACCTCCCCAGTCACCAACTCTGAAACCAGTAAAGCCCTTTTGGGATGTGGTCATTCAGCAAACAGATATTTTGTGATTCAATTATGTCAACATGGAGCAGAATCACAAAAGATGTTTCCACCATCATTTGGAGTTCATTAAGCAAAACAAGGTCCCACACCAGTATTAACATGACAGTTATTCATGATGTGCTCGGGTGTGTTTGTGATGCCTTTGCACATTCTGAAACACTTTACCAAATTACAACAATATGAATTTAGCAGAGCAGTGGAGACGATGAGTGAGTTTACCGTAGGATGTATGTGAGAAGAAGCATCTGCAGGACCAGGAAAGGGTAGGCAAAACTCTCCCTCAGAGGCGGAGTCCACATCACTCGAGTGCTCTGATAAAATACACGTGGACAAGAAAAGAATCAAATTTGCTCAAACTCAAATTCACATAGCTCTGATTTTCTTTGAGAGAAAAAAAACAAAACAAAACAGAGATACATTTTACTCCTCTGCAGCTTATAAATAAATCTCAGTTAATCCTATATTGACACAGACTGTATAGTAACACACAGCTTGTGTAGAGATTACAGACACTTAATGTAAGACATCTGGTATCGGTCTATTGGTAGGATTTCTTAAATGCAAAAACACTGTGTGTGAGGAGGTTTGCATGTTCTTAATCTATGCTGTAGCAGGAGAACACATTTATTGATGAATTCTAGGTCACCTCACTAGAATAAAATAAAACAGGTGAAAGTTTAAGCCAGTGACTGCATTTAGCTGTAGTTAATCAACTTTAGGCTGATGTGTGACTGTTTCTTTGTGACTGTACTTCATGCTTTTCAGTCCTCAAATAAAGTGATTGCCTACAATCAAGTTTAAACAAATGAATTGCATCTAACTTTCTGAATGTCTACTTTTGACATTAATATGGCTCTATATACTCGCTATAGCATTAATCATGAATTGCATTGTGGCTCATAGCGCAGTAGATGTGCAGCTCCTTAACATGAGATACCATACCAAAAAAAAAAAAACAACCCCCCCGCCCCCCCACAAACTTCAATGAAGTAAAAATATTACAAATGAAAGACTCACAATTAAACAGAAAAAACTGAAATAAAATTAAAAGAAATAAAAATAACAACATATGAATACAGAATAAGGAGGTCTTGTATTCCAACAAATGATTTATTAATTTGATTCCTTACTCCATTTTAGTGTGAAAACAGGAACAGTAGACTAATAAGGTACAAACTGCACAGTTGCAGCTTTTATCTGTGCACAGATCCAGCGAGCAGTCTGCTTAGGTCCTGCTGTTGAGCTTGATTTAGACTTCTGCAGGAAATCTACATCGTAACCAGAAACTCCTTTTATCCCTATGCTGCAACCTTCCACACCACTCAAGTTGTTGTGGTGTGCGTCCACACGACGTGTAGTTACATTTATCGAGAGGTGAACGTCAGGTCATGCAGAAGGTTACAGCGTAAAGTTAAAATTAGTTTCAGATAATAGAGCAAGTGACGATTTAGATTTCCTGCATAAGCATAATTCACAGATTAGTGAGCCTGTCTCTAAAGGCTAATAAACACCCACACCTCTATTTTAATGCAGTCAACACTGACCTCGGAGCGCCTACCCAGCCAGACTGCCATTTTACTACTTCCTCCGAAAAAGTGGAAATTACAGATGCTGCTGTCACAAGCCGCCATAGCACTCGGGGAAAGGACAGAAATGTGTTCGAGTGTGCGCTTGACTGAAATTTGTTCTGGAGGAAACTTGAGAGAAGAAGATAGGCGGAGGGATTCAGCTTTGAGTGCGAGCCAAAAACAACTCTAAGCTCCTTTGAGGGCTGAAACGAGTCCCTATTAACCATCCTTCTCTTTTTCTGAGGGTTTTTTTTTTTCCCATTTTGAGTTTTACAGATTTCAGAAGCTTACACTTCCCAAAGCTCCAACATTTGAATATCCTGATAAAGATATTAAAGGAACTGCACTTACCTCACCGTGATTGAAGAAAAAACACAATGTGGTAATAACGCCACCCAGTCGACTGCCACTAATGAGGAAAAATGAAAATGAGGTGGGATTAAAAGAAGAGCAGAAAGCAGCAGACGGATTCAGAGAAGTTATCTTCTTTCCGATAGTTCAAATCTATAAATCTGACCAAGACGGCAGACAAATGGTCTACGCCTGACAGCTTATTGGGATGGACCATTTAAAAATCATCCTCTCCTCACTAGTGTCCATGTGCGCGAGTCAGGAGAGAGTGCTGGGCTGGAGAAGTTACCTGAGGTAGGAGCCGTACATGAAGAAGATGCTCATCATCATGCCGTTCAGCAGGAACACACAGGCCACATAGAAATACGCTGGGTCACCCATTCCTGGAGCGCGCAACAGAGACAGGCAGAAATGCAGTTTTTATCCAGGTTAAATGCTACCAATAGAGTTCTCTGACATATAATTCAGCTTTGATAACATGATAACTGATTATTTTTCCATTGACCAGCTAATTTGCTACATTTCACAAAGACTTATTAGAAAGTAGTAACTTGAGGACATCGTTTGGACATTGGAAATTGCTGATATAATGTTTTACAAATGTAAATGATCAAGAGCTGTACGTCAATATTCAACTACTGGTATATTTGCACGTCGCATAGGATTTGAAACAAACCCATCATCTCTGTCTGCAGTTACTTTCACTTCAGTTCACCTTACTGTTGCTAATTACCTATTTTGTCATGTAGAATAGCACTTCATGCTCCTTTAGCAAGATTTTCCTTGTGTTAAAAAGTGCAACTGAAAAATGTATGAATAATACTGCTAAGCTCTGCCATCCTACTATTCTCTCTCTGAGCAGGAGACCACCCACATGGAGGCTGAGCAGCATGTGAGAAACATTTGCTTTAACATTTTTTCTATTAGTAATGACTTTGTACATTTATCCATCCATCCTCTTCCATGTCACCGGGGGACTGCAGCCTATGCCAATTAAAGCAAATCCATTATGCACTTTTTTTGCATGTAGGACTGCCTTCTATCCTTCTCCATCGAACAGGTGATAATTATGCTTTAGTTAACATCACTGATGCAAACATAGAAACTTTGTTGCAAGATTTAACAACTTATTACAGTGAAATATTGATGGGAGACATACTTCCTGTGAGTTTGTGCACTGTGTGAAACATTATTGATTTTAAGGTTCTCTGACTGACTAGCACAGCCAATATGTTTGAACTTATGATTTTAACTTCACCTTTGATTTTGTCAGACCACTTTGCAGTCATCTCACACACCCTAACACCCCTTGAAAATGACTGCAATCACGAAAAGAATGTAAATCTCTGATTACAGGAGTAATCTGAAAACACACCCCCACACACCCCTATGTGTTTAATGATCTGAAAGTCACATTTGCAGGCATTTTGCATTTTGTGTGCAAACTGGGTCACTGCAGATTGAATAAGTTAGGTCATGCAAAAATAACCCATGAAACAGGTAGGATTTCTGTGCTCCGCTTCTGCAATGAAGACACCACAGACTAATCACTTCCTGCAGACTCTGTGTTGCAAAAATTTTCAGTTCTGCTACTTAAAAAATTATAGTAAAAAAATCCATATGTAATCGTATGTGTGAGATAAATATATGCTACTCAGGTCTTTTATATGTCCTCTCTGTGTCTGCATGGGTTCCTCCCGTAGTAAAGGATCATGAATATTAGGTTAAATGATAATTCTAACTTGACTGTAGGTATGAATCAGAGTATGAATGGTTGTCTGTCGGTCTCTAATTTAGCCCTGTGATAGACCCGGGACCTGTCCAGAGTTTATGCCACCTCATTCCCAGTGTTGGCTGGAATAGCCTCCAACACCTCCATGACCCCGAACTGGATAAGCAGTTAAGCAAACCGATGGGTGACAAAAATAACAGTTTTTATACAGCATCTGAAATGTCATATCTGAATGACACCAAAGTTGAAGCATAACAACAGGAAGTACATTAAACAACATGTCACGATCAGCCCTATCAAAAATAAATAAATAAATAAAAATGTGGGGTTAAAAAAAAAAACCCAAACAAAAACCATCAAACTGGAATAATACATTATTACTGCACATCCCACTGCAGGTTCCACAAGTCATTCTCTAAATTCTGATGGTGAGATTAAAGTTTGAAACTTTAGTGACAGCAAATAGGTTTTGTTCACTTCACTGCTCAGTTAAATGACGTCTCGCTGCTATATTCTTGGCACGATCTCCTCTCAATGATTCCAGCATAATAAGAAGGTACACAGAACAGACCTACACGGCAACAATGACTAAGAGATTGAAGATGCATTGACATCGCTAAGAGCTGCATCGCATCATCTCCGTGATGTGACGGTAAATCACTGGACAAACAGAAAACGGATCTAGCTCCAAAACTGCTTGTTCCGTTCTACTGTGTAATTTTAAACCACACAAAAATAACATACTGGCTGACAGTTACAGGAAATGCAATGCAGCTTGCATCAGGTTTATGTAAACACTGTGAAAACAGCCTGTGTACATCAGCCGTGGGGTGCCACATTCACTAATGAGACCGACAGAAACATGGAGACTGCAGCTTCACAAAGGAACGCTGACAGCAGCTTTTGCTTGTTTTCGCTTAGCAGACTTAATTTCCAGGAAATGTTACTGTGAGCCAACTTAAAAAAAAAAAAAAAAAAAAAAAAAAAAGATGTGGAAAAGGTTAAAAACATTTTTCCCCCTCAAGGCTAGAAGAAAAAAAAAATCAATGAGTATATTTCTCTTCTTTCGCATTAAATATTATTCAGTAAATGTTAGTTTTGCAGAGGATGCCTGGATGCCTTAAGCTTAACTACTACTTCTTCTTTTTTTTTTTTTTTTTTAAACCACGGGCCTAAAAATTATCTCTTAGCCGACTGCCGGACTGTTAAATGAGGTCAAGAATTACTTACCAAACTTCTCAAATCTGCGATATTTATACTTCTCTGCATCTTAAGTGACAGCTAAACAGTTTATTCAAGCAAAGGGGCTACAACTGTCACCAAGTAGGATGAAATACGGGAACGGATTAGATTTGACCCGTGTGTGTGTGTGTGTGTGTGTCTAAATGCACACAACTGAGCACGTTTCTAGTTAAGACTTACATGCCATGGCAACAGTGTTTACCTTCACAGCTGTCCACAGGAGTGAGTCCCTCTCCTCTGTTGATGGACCAGCACATTTTTGTGGGAATCCCAAAGTAACCCATTACACCTGTGTACATCCGGTACCAGCTGGCCAGGACCACCTGGGGAGAACAGACAGGATGTAAAAATCCTGTTTAAACATCAAATTTTAAATTACTTGTTTTATCCCTTTTATTTCTGAGGAGTAGACACTAGCATGATTTGGATTCTGGTCTATGAGTTTGCAAAAAGGGATCATAAATAAATAAAGACTAATGTGATACATATATACATATATATACATATATTATTTTATTTTTTTAAGTCATCTATCCATCAATCCATTCGCTTCCGCTTCTCCTTTTCAGGGTCGCGGGGGGCACTGGAGCCTATTCCAGCTGTCATAGGGCGAGAGGCAGGGTACACCCTGGACAGGTCGCCAGTCTGTAGCAGGGCCAACACACAGGGACAGACAACCATTCGCGCTCACATTCACTCACACATTCACACTTAATGGCAATTTGGATTATCCAATTAACCTATCCCCACAAGCTGCATGTCTTTGGACGGTGGGAGGAAGCCGGAGTACCCGGAGGGAACCCACACAAACATGGGGAGAACACGCAAACTCCACACAGAAAGACCCCGGCCTGATGTTGGAATTGAACTCAGGACCTTCTTGCTGTGCGGCAACAGTGCTAACCACCGCGCCACCATGCTGCCTTTAAAGTCATCTAACTGTAATAAAATAAATTAAAAAAAAAAAACCAACACACACACAAAAGAATCAATGTTAAGCTGTGCAATCTATAACAACCTAATTCAACTTTCAATTTGGCTTCTCAGAAAATTACAAAAAGACAATGGAGATAAAACGCTGCTGTTTCACAGTCTGTTCTGCAACAATGCTCTACGTTGGCTTTCCAGCACATCTCTTTCCTTTATTTTGTTCCATCAGAGTAGCCTGATTACTCACTCACTCATCTTCAGTGAGCATATTTCTTAACCATCATGTAAAGAAAGAATTAAACAAATCTGGTTTCTCCATCCAGCAAGATTCATTGTTAGGAAAGCGCATTAATCTGGCATGTATACCACTTCTAACTGCACTTATTGCTATTTGCTACATGGCAAAGGACTGCAGACTGCAGGGAGAAAAAAGTAGAGGGGATGCATGAAAGGAGAAAATGCATGGAGCAAAATTCAACATAAGCAATCATCTAAAAGACTAAAAAAGTTTAATCACCAAACATCTATTTGCTAAATTCATAAACTGTTGTTATGCAATTCTCCAATTACTTGCATTACCCGATTTGGCTCATTAAATGCATCCAGATTCTTGTACTGCCAACACTTCAAACAATATAATACTAACGAAGTGGTTTTTTTTTTTTTTTTTTTTATCCCAAAGCTTAAAAACATCTTCACGATAAAATTACCTCACCCTTCAAACCTTTTATTCCTTCTGTAAAAGAGTTTTGTTTGTACTAAGGGATTCACTGTATACATCCCACGAGAATGAAGATTTGATCTTCTTCTGAAAATATTTCAAAGTTATGAATAATTTTAGTCTGAGAGCAACAAATGAAATATGTGCACGGTAATTTGCCAAAAATCAATATTACCTCTGGATAGAGGTTGAATCTCTTCAGTGTGTTAATAACCAGCGGATGCTCTGTCAGCCGATCGTTCATGACCACGTGAAGGCCGTCCAGGAAAGAAGGAGCCTCAATAATTGTCTTGTAGTAGGAATAGTACAGACCCTGGTATCAAAAAGAACATTACATACAGAAGATTACAGAAAGAAAAAGGCAGCAGACGGATACTAAATATAACTCCAGCACTACAACTCAGAAGAAACTGGAATGAGTTACACAGGCTCAGCAGATGGCCATGGCTCACAGCCCATTTGGTAGCACGCAGCAGGGGGAAGGCAAGACAAGTATTCTGTTTTCATCTGACAAAGTTTTCACCTTGAGCGTCACTTAAACATCAGCAGCTTTTACACAGAGTGATGGTGATCTAAAAGGCAGCAGTGCTTATAGACACAAATGTTAATTTTGCTTGTGTGCAGCTCTTCATCGAGTGATCGACGTGGAAAGTGACAGATGAGTAACAACTGTAAAGTCCAACATGGTAAGTATTACTGATTTGATTTTCTCTGAATGGACAGTCATAGTGAAACTAGCTTAACTACAGTCATCAGTCAACAGTAAGTCTTCTTCTAAATATTTATTCTCTCCCCCTTTCACTTCAGCTGACGTCTGTGCAATGGTTATTGTTGACCAACTCTGGCTGGTGTGCTCAAGGGTCAAAGTTCACTTTAACCAACTTTTCATTGGAAATCAGTTTGCATGTCAAATAGAAGCACTGTTTTTGGGAAATTATTACAACATCATCATCTTAACTATGCAGGAAATGTTTTGTGATGAGCTTGCCTCGCATTTCTTTATTAACCAGGCTGATCTCATTTTGATGGCCTTTTTAAAAAAATGCAAACTGCTGTCATATTTTGTTTTACAGAAGGCAAACGTGACAGTGCTTATATGCTCATTGGGGCAGCAGCAAATATTTATTGCCAATAACAATCTACTCATTAAGTTTTAATGACTTCAGCAATGATGAGGTCTATAAAATGTGATGAAAATGTTAAAAAAAAGTGCATGTTGTGAAAGCCAAAGAGTTGTCTCTGCCTGATTCGTGTGACTAACTTCAACACATTTAAATTTTAAGCACAACTACTAACCCCCCCCCCCCAAAAAAAAAAAAACAACATTCCCTTACAAATGACGCATGCACTTCTTATGTTGGAAATCCTATTTTAATGCAATACCATCAAGGCAACATCTAATCTGTCTCAATGTCATTTGGCAGCATGACAAAATAAAATATATCATGACATAGTTAGAAAGAATTAGAGGCATAACGTCTCTGAGAAAGTTGTTGGCCCACATCCTACCACAGCTCAAACGTGAAGGTTTTTTTTAATGAAGATGGTGGAGAGCACTTTCTAACACGTGGGTGTAAAATCCACCACATATGTTCAGATGGGCTGGTATCGGTTATTAACACAAATCTATAATTCACATCCTCTCATAGCTGAACACAAATCATGGAGCCCTCATGCCTGATGGATGCACTGTCCTCTTGGAAGAGGAGACCACAAAATCATCATCCTGTTTCAGTTACTTCCTTTAGGGTTCACCCTATCCTTATCATCCTCCAACCAACCCTCTACATTCCCTCCTTTGATACATCCATGAATTATCTCTGTGCCATTCTTCCTTTCCTCCTTCCTGGCAGCTCCATATTTAACATCCTTTCTCCAGTATATCCACCATCCCTCCTCAGCACATGTCGAAATCTCAACCAAAACAAAGTTAACAAAGTTAAATATATAAAAATAATCACTCACAATGGCTCTTTATTGGTTTTCAGTGACCATGTAATCAAATCAGACAAGTCAGCTAAAAAAAAAAGAAAAAGAAAAAAGAAAAAAGAAAAAGAGAAAGCCACCACAATATCTATCTAAGTATAGCAGAACCACCAAGCCCTCTTAGTGTAGGTCTGATGAGGTCTGTTTTTGTTTGGACATCATTTACGTGTATCTTCAGCTACAAGGACAATAAACTGCTCTGCAACAGGTGTAGTGCATGGCTGAAATATAGCCAAATACATTAACATCACGGGATTGAATTTGGGGTTATTGAAAGACCCAAGATAGTTTTCCAATCTGCTCAAACAGCCCCCCCCTTTAAATGAGCAAACGCCAGGAACAACTGCTGCTATTTTGATGGTAAAGGGAATCCATGCTAAATATTAATTTGATTTAGACCTTGATCATCTTGTTTTGTAGCAAAGGATTTCACACTTTTTACTGTCTTATGCCAAAATAAAGGTAGACGATGGTAAACAACGGCCATAGAAAAACTGTGCCCTTCAAGATTCATGATGACAATATTTATCAAAGATTTGTGCATCCTGCTGTTGCCTTACAAAAAAGAAAAACAAATTACCATTTCTGTTCGAAAAGCCATTTCCTTCTCCAGGTTAGACAGGTGTGAAAAGTGCCTGTCATTCTCAAAGAGCTGTGTGAGATGATACCTAATTGCAGGGGGAGAAATATGTGTGAAGTAAGAGCAAGTAAACGCAACAGTAGTTGGTGAACGATAACTTGGTAAAGCCGATGAAAGCGCAGCTTACCAGTGCAGATATCCAGTCAGAGCAGCTGTGAACAGAAAGAATTAACTTTAACTACTGCAGAAAAAAAAAGCTACTTCATCACTGAGAAAGGAGGCTAGATTTGCAAAGCCACAACCCGCTGGTTAGACTACAGGAGAGATGCCTTTGAGTGATACGGGGGTTATAACTATTGTGCATTTAGAGAAGAACGCCAAGCTTGAAGTTTGCCAGAAAACCTGTTAACACGTGTGGAGCTGATGTGGCATATAGGCGGAAGAAATACGGGACACTTTCATTTGATTTTAACGGACAGCAACAGCAGGTAACTACCGCTAGAGAGGTAGCGTTAGGGTGAGCTAACGTTAGCCAAGTGATCGGCAGCGGAGATAACTTAATTTAGCGGAGCTGCTAATGCTGCTAGTGTTAGCACTCGTTAGCTTGTGGTTCTGCAAGAAGCTAACGAGCTAGTGGTTCTGAACTTACCGAGGAGAAGAGTGATTCCCAGCTTGGCGGCTGCAGACGGAGTTAGCCCCAGCTTGTGTCTGATGCCCGAAAGCCCGTTTGAATGCGTGCTGTTGAAAACCTTGCCCTCCCTGCCTGGTCGCCTAACGTTACTTTTGCCAGGTGGCGAAACAAGCGGGCTCCTGTCGCGGTCAGTCTGGGTCGCCGGACTCTTCCCGGTTTGCTTTTTGGTTTTAGCCACCATGATTTCCAAAAAGAGACGAGTTAAACCGAGCGGACAGCCGCTGTAGAACCCAAGGGGTGTGAGCTGCGCAGACGCTCGTATCTGGTCCTCGAATCTGCCCCTTTACTACCTGAGTGATGCTTTGACTGGTTCCTGCCTGAAATCTTGTGAAACTGTGCCCCCTGGTGGCTGTTGGGCACCACTGCAATGAGTTTGGGATCGTAACCATGGCAACACCAACCGCGAGCGCATTTTTCTTTTTGTAGTTTCACATGCGAAATAAATAAAATAAAAATAAATAAATAGTAATACATCTAAAATGTGCAACTGCCCGATGCGACAGACAGCAGGAGCTAATCCAGGGGCCTCTCTTGTTGAAAGGTCAATTAAAAAAAACCCTAAAAAGACTGCAAATCTGAAATGACCCCAAATAGACACAAAAAAGGCATAACCACCAAATCTCAATGTAAAACAGTCACACGCTGCAAAAAGATTACAAAAATGTCAAACATGAACCAGGCATAAACAGAAAAAAACGAGTTATATCTCTGCATACCTCTGCAAAGTATCATTTATGATATGTAACATATAAGGAATTCTTATTTTTATTATATTTTTTTGAGCAAGAAAGATTGCTTTTACTTTTTAAAAAAATTTATTTTTATTGCTTTCCAAAAAGCTCCAGCAGCATATAACGGGCCTCCATCACCTTATCAGGCACTTTCAGACTGTCCAAATTGCTTCCTCTGGTTTAGATCCAGTGCTCTTTAGAAATATGCCAAGTTTCTTTCAGAAAGGGATGTGTTCTTTACAAGTGCCACTTTAGCTGCCTTGGCAGCGATGTTTCCACTGCAGACAAATAAAGCTGAAGCAGCAGAAAGAAGATTTCTATTAACGTGAGATACTGAGCTGTAAGCTGACATGATTCACTACCAGAGCAGTAGAGGAGCAGAGCAGCGTCTAAATGAAATCCTGTCAGATATGCAGCCAAAGGTACAGCATCACACACACATAAAAATGATTGATAAATTCAACTCCTCTGATTGATTTTATGATATCGCCAGCTGTTTTCTTCTGAGTGTATGACAGCATTCTGGTATTAGTTAAATAGGACTCTCTGTTTCTTCTGAACAAATGAAGGAGTTAGGCTTTGTAGACTGATAACTGGCACTATAATGGTTACAAGCAAAATGAAAATCCGCTGAGTTACAAGACCTGTTATACTGATACTCATTCCATCAAAAACAGGAGATGATGAAAAGTTGTGTGAACTTTTGTTGTTTCATTTATCAGTGCTGATGATGACACAACAATAAAAGATACAGACTAGCAACTGGGTTACAAGGGATTAAAGTTCCACTCTTCCACATAGAGATGGGAATTGAAAACCAGTTCTTGTAGAGAGTCTGTTCCCACTTGTCCAGTTCCTTGGAATTGTTGGTCTGTGCCAGTTGATCCCACTTATCGGTTCTTGCACTCCTACACACAGCTGATTTTGGTTGGTATGTTGGAGGAGGAAAACAGTGACACAGGATATGGACATTACTTTTATTTTTATTGCACAAAGGATGAGAGCATGATAGTAAAGTGGAGCGTGCATCCCGGACAGATACAGCTGCATTATGCTGCTACCTGCACAGTCGGCATGCTAACACTAAACCAGCCAAGAACTCTGAGTGACGTTAAAGCTGAATGAATGCTGACCCCAGCCCAGTATCCAGACCCTGAACTTCAACAGGTAATAAACTGATGAGTAGTCAGGCTGCAGCCTTTGTTTCTACCTATTTGTGTTTCTTAATTAGAATCACCATGGCGATCAGTTTGCTTGTTTGTGCTGTTGATGTTGTGTTGTACTAATAGTAAGATCATATGTGTCCTCATTAGCATAGCGATTTGTGTTGGTGTATAGGACTATAGTCTATATGTTTATATTGTTAAATGGCAATTATGAGATAAAACAGGTCATTTTACAGAGTAACATGAAAGCAATGTAACGAGTCGTATAATGAATTAGTTTTTCATCACACCTGCGAGCATCTCTTAGTCATCTACTGATCTACTGAAGAGAACATAAAAACCATGGAACACGAAGGCAGTAACACTACATGAATAAAAATGTATACGATTCAAAGTTACAGCTCGGTTTCCAAGACAAACAGAGAGATAACTAGCTTAGCTATGCAGTGGCTGTGATGCCAGGCTGAAATTTATTTTTAAAAGTTTCCATATCACATGATACTTTTGATTCATCAGTCAATTGAGTTCATTTTGAAATGTTTTTCATGTGTTTGTAAGCAATGAAGAACAAGGAGTTAACAAATGGACAATGTAGGTTCAAACCTGGACTCCTCCAGACTAATGAAAAGTGAATGAAAAACAAAATATGGCGAGATACACAAATAAACACAGCATTCAAAAGAATTTGAAACTATTGCAGGAAATGAACTAAAAACTGTACATAAAACCTTAAAAATATGCAAAATACATTCGCAACCTGTATCAATATGAGGGTTGGTCCCAATCAATTTATTTACATTCATTTATTTTATCTTAGAAAAAAAAATCAATACTGGTAATGAATGTGAGCTTTCAATGTAATCATGAACTCATGAACATGACTGAGTCAGAGACTGAAAAACAACAAAGTTCAAGCAACTGAGTATGTCTGTTTTGAGTTAAAGCCGTGCATGGGTAATGAAAAAAGTCATCACTAACTCAAAGTTTAAAATATAAAAAAATAAGAAGAATTAGCATATAAAGGAAACTGGACAGAAAGTATTATTGACCACAAAAAGGTCATGTCAGAAAATTGCTAGCACCATCAGGAATAACCAGCAGATGTCACTAAATGACAACAATACATGTGTACCATTAACCCACATTTCATCTTCACATCGTTATCATCATCATCACAACCAGCATTTTCATCAGAGCATTAATAAAAAAAAAAAGAAAGAAAGATAAAAGTAAGGCAGGTAATTACTCCAAGAAGAAAAACAGACACTTTGATGCTGATGTGTTTGAGTTGAGATGTATTTCACTGATGAAGGCAGAGACAATAACATCAGCAAAGATGATTTCATCTCATCTGTTTTTCTTCGGGAAGGACTGACAAGGAGAAAGAAGGAGAAATGGGAGTGACATCATTACATTTCTCTCAATCGATTCCCGCTCAGGGTGGGTTATGGTGTGGTGGGCTTGTATGTGGGTGCAGGGAGATATAATCATAAGAGATGATGAACACATAAGGCAGTGTGTTTGTTTCCAGTGTCTGGGCACAGCTCTTTGAGATGTGATGAGTTTCAGAGGCATATTGCATTTTTTAATAATGGGAAAACAGGAAGTTTAAACCCATTTAAGTCCTCAAGTTGTGTATTCTTCATCAGCAAGGTGTGAGATGGATTTCAAATTATTCTGCAGCAATTTTAGAAAGGCAGGATCTGTTTAGTAGGTTGTTCAAGTGCAAACTAACGATTACAGATAGGCTGAGGTGGCTGGCATATTGGCAGGTGCGCAGGCAGGATTACCAGTTGGTTGAAATGCAGAGACGGAGGCAGGCAGAAAACAGGATCGAACACGAGTCACACAACTGGAGCGTAAGAACAACAGAGCAGAACTAGAATAAAATGACACTATGAGAATGAAAAAGCCAAGATTTCAGGTATAAATACTTGAGGCTGGTGTTGGAACTGGAATTCGGTGAGATGGGTGCAAGTTACAGGTATATTACATGTGAGCTTGAGTAAGTGGACTCATTTCACCACTTTAAATCCTCCCATACGGGACTGTTTGTTCACTTTCCTTACAACAGTTGGTTCTCACAAACTGTAATTCTCCCGACTGATTTAATGTCACAACTTTGTTCAAACAGGCTTTCTCACTGCCTACACACATTTGACATGGTGCTTATTGTTACACCACCCTCTGCAGTTATTTTTGGAGTGCCATCCGTATGTGCCTTCCCTGTTTTGCTTGTCCAAAGCCTCGCCTGAAAACCACCGGCACATTTGGACATCGCATTGGAATGAAAATCCTTCCCTGCATGCCACATCTCTCATCATCAACCCCAATTTCCAACCCACCAGAAGCCCTGTGCCCCTACTCGCTACCATAGCTGTATTTTCTTAAACTCCCTTCTGATTAGAGGCGGACAGGCCAAGACAAAATACAATAACTGATGCTGAGCGGTAGCCAGGGCTGTCAGAAATGCAGAGGTTTTGCTGTACGGGACGACGGTGAAGGA
This sequence comes from Simochromis diagramma, assembly GCF_900408965.1. Taxonomy (NCBI): domain Eukaryota; kingdom Metazoa; phylum Chordata; class Actinopteri; order Cichliformes; family Cichlidae; genus Simochromis; species Simochromis diagramma. The sequence goes on from NW_024386860.1 coordinate 13,686,270, forward strand.
GAAACTATTGAAAACTGTTAGCTCAGCTTGTGATTACACTGAGGGAATTTGTTTTTACACCATATACAGCATGACAGAGGCACCGAAGGGGTGAGAGTGTGAGTGGGTATACTGTCAGGACTTTTTGGCTGAGTAAGTGTTGTGGCGTGAGGTTTGACCTCCTGCTAATTAAAGACAGCTAACCTACACAAAAGACAGTTTTTTACTAAGACAGTTAGTAATTAAATGTAGTCATTTCTAATTACATTTTGCAGGCTATGGGCTAATTTAGGGTTTCCAGTTGAATTTAGCTAAAGAAAAGTTAGATTCATTTGTAGATTCCTGAGCATTCACTATACCGGTGACCCAATATTTACAGTTTTTTTTTACAAATCTGAAAACATAAGAGAATGTGTAGAACAAAGACAAGCCACCCCCCTCCCACCCAAACATTTACATGACTACTATGTCCACTTCTTGTCCACTGTGTCTCATCCTAAAATTCTTTCTCTTGCAGTCAAATCATTTCAACATGTGCAAACAGTCCTTGTATTTTTAATGAGGTTTTGCAGATATGTGACTTGTAACCACATGGCAGTAGCTTGTTGGCTATTTTTGGCCATGTGCCTTTTGAAACATGCCACTGTAAGGAAAAACTTTTACTTTGAAGGTGAATCTTCTCCATCACCAGCTTGTGTCATACTTTCTCTCTCAAGTTATAGTATTAAGAGTTATCAAGTGTCTAAGTGTGACAAAACTACAGGCAATTGTAGCAATCTGCTAGCTACCAAAGCAATCACCTGGCAGGTTTTTGATGGAGCATCTCTTTTTGCAACCAATTTCGTTCATTGATACCTGGTAACCCTTTAACTGGCATTGTAGTGGTATCATATCCAATGTCATGGCCAAATTCTGTGTGAAAATGATGTAAAATAAGAAATGTCACTAATAAAACGATTTCACAGCAACCACGAGCTCTTATTAATCCTGACAAAGAGCATCTTGCTAGCTTTTGAATTTAAACAAACAATATGTTACAATTTTTAAAAGTTTTCTTTTTAATTTGGTGATACAAACCAAAGAAAAAACAATAAGGCCTACCTCAAGAATTTTATCCATTTTCCACACTGAAAATAGAGGCAGTGGAGCCCCTTTACTGCCCAAAGTAAGTCACTGAGATAAATTAACCTTTATATATAAAGCATGTATAAAACATTTAATTAAAACTGAGGCTCTTTTCCCATTTATTTTGACAAAGACTTTAAAAAAAAAACTGCCTGAGGCTTTAGAAAAAATGGACTAATGAATGAAAAGACATTGAATGGTTTCAACTTCCTAGCTGTTTTGCTGGTATATGGATGACAATAGCAGTGATCTGTGCTGTACTTTGAGTTGAAACCTGTTCAGGGGACATGTGGGTCATTTAGATGACTCAATGAAAACACGGTCTGCTGATAAAAAGTCAGAAATGAGCATCATCTTTAACAACAACAGCTGGACAGAGAGTTTTTATCTCACTTTAAGCCTGAAAGCTTGTGTGATTAGAGTACTAAATACACAAGTAACTTGAATGGATGAATCAAATCACATTTAAATAAAAAATATATATATTTTACTCTTTTACTTGCAAAAAAAGCAAAAGTGATCAAATAAGACAGATTATATTACTGCATAAAATTGTTGAGGGTGATAGAAAATAAGATGACAATAAAGGAGAGAGAGGAAAGGCTAAAGCAAGGCTAATGACAAGACTATTTTGTGTTAACAATGTTGACTGTATAGATTTACTTACTTACATCTGCTCTATTTATGAAAACTAATTTGAGTTTCAGGTCCTGACAATGGGGACATTTTCTAGTCTTTCTGGTAGCATCGCTTTAGGCTTGGCAATGGCAGTGTGTTGTTCTCTCTGCCTGTCTGAGAGGCAGACGACCTGCTTGATTGAACAGGTGTTATACTTGTCTTCATAAGTGTAATTTAAGCAAATCACATGCGTGCATGAACCGGGGAGGGACTGAAGAGAACGGCGGAATTAATTTACGAGCCAAATGGCCCCCCGTGCTGTTGTGACATGTTTATAACAGAGCAGAAACACATGGTGTCAATGATCACTCGCTGTGTGAGTATCAGTTATCTGGACATTAAGGCCCATTAGTATTCTCTGGAAACCAATTCAATTAGTGCTCTCCAGGGGCCACAGGGCCACAACACCACATCAGTCAGACAGTGTGTGTGTGTGTGTGTGTGTGTGTGTGTGCGTGTGTGTGCGTGTGTGTGTGTGTGATAATTTAAATTAAACAAAAACAAAACTTAACAGTGAGAATATTCTGCTAAATTCTTACTTTAATATCCATCGAGTGGTTTGGATAAATATATAAGAAGTATAAGAAGTGTCTCCAAATGAAGTATAATATAACATTTGGAGACACTGTTTGTATTCACACTTACTATGGAGTAATCCTAAGAGAAGAATTCACAATAGGAGTATTTGCTTGAAAACCAGTTCTAATTAATGAGATAAATAAGGATAACTGACAGTAAATCTGATGGTAATCAGTCAAAAATGCCTTTTATTATCATTTATTTTAATAGCTAATTTGTTGGATTACAGACTTGAATCATAGTATAACATTTTGTATTCGGGATCATTTGAGTTACCACTTCACAATTATAACCCTGCTCGTTGACACTTGACAGGTTTGAATCGATTCCTCTCACTAATGCTAAAACCCAGCCCAGCAGGGCAAAGATGCTGAAGGACAAAACATCAAGGTAAGCGCGCTAGCTGTTAATACTGTATTTTGTTTAAAAGTCAAGTAAGTTAACAAAAAATTTGAATTTATGGGCTATGGGCCTCTTGACATTCATTTAGGGTTTATTACAACAAGTATTACGACACTTTATTACTCACAATTTCTTGAAGCAAGTTTGTAGGAACAGGTCTATTTGTGCTGGGTATTTACATTTACTGTTAATGTTTAAATTACAAAAACACTTTCTAGTGTCAAGTAACCACAGGAAAGGCATTTGAACTGAAGCACACTACAAATTCGAGAAAGGTAAAATATGAATGAAGAAGGCACCTGTCTAATTTTGTAGCTGATGGCAACCATGTGATAATATCTTAATTTTATTCTCATGTTCTAATGTTTTCCCTTTAACCCCAGCAGGTGCAGATATAGAACTTTTTCTCTACCCCTCAGGTTGTTGTCATGGCAACACCTGTTTTAGGAGGACACAACGATGGCCTTGGCCTCATCTTAATCCTAGTAACACAGCTGCCTGGATTACCAGGGCACCTTGACCTCGAGCGTTTGAATCCCTCGCTTCCCAGGACAAAGCTGTCAGCCAGTTCACCTGCTGCTCCCTGATGGAGAGATAAACTGACGGTGAGATGTCAGACTTAACATCAGGGCTGGTGCTTCTATTCTCCTTCTATGCTGTCTTGACTGAAAAACTGAATAAAGTGTATGGAGGCTTTAGTTACATTTATATATTCACATTATATGTCTTTTCTGTTAAATATTTGCAAATTCACATTTTCCATAATGAAGATAAGGAGGAGACGGGGATTTTACATCAAGTTGAGCTGTAAAATTATGAATTATTAATGTGAATTACTCCATTTAAAAAACTCTGAGCAGGTTGGAGGCAGAATGTAAATACCACATGTCCCCCATTAGTGTTGTTGAGACTTGAAACTGAAAATTAAGTCACCAAAGCAAGATAGCAGCAAAGACTGGAACCGTTTGCATCCATTTCATGCCTTATGGACATACTTTATACACAGATGGTTGTTGATATGACGTTGAGTTGTGAAGCCTCAAACTGAAAGTATTCATGGTTACCAGCTCCATGTTTTAAAACAAGGGGCTCAGCTGACCAAAAAAAATATAGCATGTGACTTCTGGCTCACAGAAAAGGAACTTGTCAGTCATATTCTGAGCCAACCCTTTCTAATTATAAAGCCATAATTTAAAAAGTAAATAGTATGTAATGAACAAGACCTGACACTTTAAGCTGAGAACTCTTAGTATTTACTGAGATTGAAAATCAAGGGAGCAGACAGTTTTTTTTCTCCCCATTAACTTCTATGTAACCGGACATTTTTAAGGCCAGCAGCGTGGCCCCCTCCTGGCCAATAGAGAGAATACAGGTCTAAGATGCTTCAAGTCTGAATTCACTTTTCAGACTGAGAAATGACCACCATCTTTTCTGCACAGTCTGTATTTTCAGAGGATTTTGAGAAGATTGTTTTCTTGTTTGCTTCTTTGTTTCTTACTTAACATAAGACCCATGACTTATCCAAGCATCAAAAAATGACACCTAACTCTAGGGACGAACCAGTGTTGTGTCTACACACAAGAGACAACTTAAAAAAGAACCAATTTTTCAGTCTTATATTCAGGCACTTATTCAGCAAAGGCCTGGCAACAGACCTGAGAGATGCTTCTAGCCCTTCCATTTAGCTACTGTGGAAGTGCGGCTGACAAGAAGCCATTCTTAAGGAAGGGAAATTACTTGAAAAGGCAGAGGTATACCAAATTGTTCTGCATCAGCCAAAATTATTGGACTGAAAATCAGTGGCAACAAGTCTTAAGAAGTGATGAATCCAAATTGTCCTCGATATGTAATGAAGAAGTGCAATGGTGAGTGTGTATGTGACACCTACAAATGTATGGTCACAATTGTAATCTGGTTTAAGAACTAATTGATGCAAAATGCCTTATTTTATTTTATTGGAGTTATGGAGATGTATACAACAGGTTGGTAGTCTGAGTTAACTGTAATGCACATATAAAGACATTAAACCATTCTTTGTCTTAGTTTGAAGAATGTGAATGTTGTAAGAAAGTCTATTTTCACAGACTGAGAGAAAACTGAACTTTTCCACCTGTTGTAATGGGAGCTGCTATTCCACCTGTAGTGCAATTAGATGGCAGGCCTTAGTGCATGTGCTTCATTATGTAGCTCTGGGGAACACCTCTTTTATTCTAAAGTTACTGGAAATTTTACAATTGAGTAACATGCTTTTGACATAACCTTACTTACTATGTTTCTATATGCAAATAGTCTAGTCTATACCGATTTCTGGGCAGAATATATTTGTGTAATGTTTGCACATTTGATGTATTGGTGAACATGTTAAGGCATTAAGAGAGTTTACAATGTTAATAATAAGCAGGTTAATAGCAGCATTGATGCTACTGCACAAAAATATTTTTGAAGCAGGACAGCAGTTAGTCACAGATTCATTGTAAATAAGGAGGCTGATTTTGTAGACTTATACATGAAAAAAAGCTAAGTGGGTTTAAAATGAGAACTGGATAAGATGTGATGCTTTTTATCACAAGAGAAACAAAACTTTTGGGGGAAAGAGGAATGTATGTGTAAATGAACAGTAAAGAATGATGTGAAATTCTGATGAGGAAGAGACTCCGTTGAAGGCCTGTAACATCTACAGCTATCTGTAAAACAAACGGGAGGCTTTTCATGGTTCGTGTCTGCATTTCAGCCAGTTGTGTTGGAGATTTTGTCAAAACTGAAACAGGAATTATAAATACAGAAAAATACTATCAGATTTTGACCCACCATGTGGTAATACTTCCATTTCCACAACTCAAAGAAGCATCAGATTGATAACAGTTTCATTTGTCAGCATGCCACAACACAACTCTATGTCATGGACTGGCCTCCCCAGAACCTGGAACTTTATAGAACAATACTGAAGCCGTGTAGGGGCCATCTTAACAGAAAATGAAGAAAAATACAGCTAACAGAGAAAAGCCTTGAAATCTGAGTTCAGGTTGTGATGAAGATTAAATATACGGACTTTCAAGCAGGTTAGAATTGTACAAATTCTGCTTCCGTCTTATCTTATGTGGTTTGATATGTGTTTCAGGTTTGTCATGTTGCTGCACCTCTTAGCAAAATATACTGTGCAAAGGTTTTTTAAAATTTACTGTATGCTTTGCATTTTTCCTGCTAACTATTTACACAATCAATACAATGAATATATGAATGCGAACAATACTTGTGTGTTGTTCATGCAAACATACCAAAGCAGACATAAATCAGCAAATACATTTTAGAAATTATGTTAAAATCTCTACAGAATAACAAATCAAATTTCCAAATCTGGAAACAGCAATCAATACAAAGCAAAGTTAAAGACGCTGAGAGAGAGAGAGAGACCAAGCAAGAGGCCAAGCAGCGGGTTGAGAGAGAGGACGTGATTGGCTTAAGTCAGTGCAGAAAGATTGTTTCCTTTGGCCCTGTGCTGTGATTTCCTGCTCTGTGATCATCTCTTCCATATGATTAGGCCAATGTGCAGAGCATGCAGTCATATGACGGGCTTTGCTGCACACTGGCTGTGCAGACAAATGAAGCAAAGCGGCGACACAGTCAGCAGGCCAACACACAGAGGATTATCTGTAGCAATGAGGAATACACATGGGTGAATTGCTTTAGCTACCAAGTTGGAACTGTTAATATTGGCTCAGAAATATGCGTTTGCACCTTGTTTGATGGTCAGAGTTATGAATAGCGCCTCTACATGATATTTTGAAAGTTTGATCAGTCGTGTATCAAACCAGGTCCTTTAAATTTGTATTTTAAATAAAGTCTGTACATGGATGCCTAAAACCAATCCTCACAAACATGGATGTTGAAATTCACATACACAAATATATGCACACACATACACACACATATGAAAGTAGACCTAAGGAGCCCTGAGTAGGGTCGATGTAATATAATTAGCCCAAATCAGTGACCTCTTTTCAGACCCTACACAATGCCAGAGGGGCCCTGCTCTCCCTCCACGTCAGCCTCCCAACACACAGACACAAATTCATCTTGCCACAATCAACACAAGCCTCCAGAGTCACCCAGCTGGGACCTTCGGGATAATGGACCAGTTAGCCGTGAGGGACAGTGTGCCAAACACAGAAGGGGGAAAAAAAGAAAGCCACACCAAAATGTAACACTGAGAAAACATCATGTCCAGAGATCCAGAAGAAATAAAGTCTATTTATCTTACTGTAAAACTAGCCACATATCACAGCCACAAACACTTTCAAATAAAGCAGCATTATCATATATATGTATGTAGATGTAAACATATATGTAGTATAAGGTATATTGTACGTAGTATATTTTATTGGCTACATTTTTTAATGTAAAATCTTTAAATGGAGCAAAAAAATCATGTGCAATATTGTTCTGTTATGTTTACATTTCAAAACAATAATAATAAAAACTGAAGAAAGCCACAATAAAAATAGGATATAAAAATAAAATCAAACTCTGCCTAATAAGAGAAGCAGTAGCACAATGTGTTTTGCAGCAGCTGGACAAGTACTGTAAGATACATAACTTGGTTTTCAGAGTATTCATGTGATTACAGAAGATAAAACACAAATGCAACAGAGGGTGAAAAAAAATGAAACATCCAAATTCCTGAAGCTCTTTCACCAGATGTGGTTAGTGTCTATGTTTATTTCTCTTTCTCTGTCCTCCCTCCTTGTTCAGTCCTCCTTCCTTCCCATTACCGCAGCGATTTTTGACTAAGCCTCTTACTGCTACACATGTACCTGATCAAGTATTGAGGAAGCAATCTGGAAAGCCAATTGCTTTAATTGAGGTGAAGAGTTGCTGACCATTAGGAAAGAGGGGGGAGTAGACCCAGCACACAATGTGCAAACGCATGTGTGTGAGTCCACTGCTGCGACTTACACACTCGTAAAATTTCTTCTGTCACTTGTCAACACTCTGACGGTTTAATCTTTCCTGCCTGTACGAGTATTAAAAGATTATGAGTGTTCTGCATGGCTTCATGCACACTGCATAAGGGCTGGTTCTCCATGGGCCCCTTAGTGAGATCTCAGAGGGGGTGAGATGGAGGCCGATGGGGACAGAGGCACAGAGAAGATGAAGAGATGATGGTTTCTAAAGACACTAAAAGCCAAAGCAATGATTTTTTTCTATTAGCTTGTTAGCAGGGATTTACTAGTGAGACCTTAAGGGAATACTATTTTAATAATCACTGGCCTGTATTGACCTTTTGTTAAGCTGCAATCAACCTTTCAGTTTACTTGCTACTAACTTTTGAAGTAACTGGTTCTTCATCAGTTCTTTGATGGTCTGACGAAGGACCAATAATCTGTATTAAAAATCAGTGTTGAAAAAATATTTATATTGTACAGGAATGGAAGTTGTGTATAGTTAGGTCTACATACAAAAATCACTTGGTTTGGTTCAGGTGGGAAATACCACACACACTAATGTAGGAAATGCCACTTCTACCATGTTAAAGTCCAATGTTTTGCTGAACCATCCACCACAGTCTCCTCCTGCTGTAGACGTGATGGCAGTAATAACATTGTAACTACAAAGGCTGCAAAAGAGCCTCTTAATATAAATACCTGAACTACACATTGTCCTTCCCAATAGCAACCCAAGACAAAAAAGAGCAAATCTTGGTAACTCATGATTGTTTATGTAATAACTTCACAGATAAATATTATCTGTATCTTTGAACCAACTTTACTTAAAAAAAGCCACCCAAATTGCTAAATCACCTCACTGCGGCCATAAGAAACTGGTCAGATATTTTCAAAAGTAAGTAAGCCAAAGCAAAGTTAGTGCATATTTTCAGTTAGTGTGAGATATGCAGGACATAAATAAAAAGATCTTTACTGGGTTGTATAGACAAACACTCCCACAGTGCCTCCCTACCAATCTGCAGTCTATATTCTTGTACAGCAAGTTAGATCAGGTAAATATAGTGCATGTGTCTTACAGGCAGAGCCAATGTAACTGTAAGTTTTCATTAACACAAGGTCCAGGTAGAGAGACGAGGTGTAATAGGCTCTTTCAGCACCTCAGCTGGCTGGCGTGCTGCGGTGATCTTTCAGCGGGGGGGCTCCCTGCTAACACCTCTCTGCTCGCTGCGGTTCTTCAATTAGCAGTTTATTATTGCGGGGGCCCTCGATTTCAGCCTCCCAGGCGCTGATAGCTACATGCCAATACTGCTACTGACAGTGTGTGGCTTATAGGTGTGAGAGAAACTGGGTGCCAAAGTGCAGAGTGACACCTATCAACACTGATCTTTGGAGTTTTTAAAAAATCTATGATGTGAGGTGATCAAAATGTCCTGTTCTACAATGCAAAAGCATAGATGGGTTGTAACAAACTCAGTATGGTTGGCGAAAATGACTGCCTGATCATTAAGTCATATTGAACATGACTTTTAAAGAATAATAAAATATTTAAATTTTTCTTTTTGTTTACATTTTTTTTAACTTTGTATTTAATTTTATGCAAGAGTAAGACGACCAATAGTAGTCTAATATATCTTATGAAGGGTACTTTAAGAAGCTTAGCTTAGCATATATATATAAAAAATAAAAATCAGGTGAACCACATTACCTAGTACTTTCTCCAGTTAATATATAGAACTCATCAAACATCTAGTCATGAAAAGTTGAAAATTAAAATTGTTCCAATTATGGAAACATAACACTGCTGATGCCTGACTGCCCTTGTTGGACTTTTTAGTAGGGAGAGTCTAACATTTTACTAAATATTAGATCTAAAACAATAAATTTAAGTAAACATTCTCAATAGAGAATGACTAACGAGTAAGAAAAATGTGCCCAAGATCAAACTCGTTGTTGGATGTTGTGTGGCTGTCTGTTAGCAACCATTTGGTACCCAAATTAGTTTTCATTTAAGTTTGACTGTCTTAAAAAAGTGCATTTGCATTCTGAGTTTTTCATTGTCATTTCAACTGTGCTTGTTGTGTGTGTAAGAGTCCATTAAACCGAACTCGGACACACTAAACAAACAAACAAACAAAATATATATTTATGACTTCAGGTTTGCTAAGATGATGCTCTTGGCTTTAGCTGCAAACAAAAACATGTCTTTGGACTCATGGCATTTGACACGATCCATCAAAATTTATGACATGAAATCCTTCCTTGAGATGAATTAGATGCAGTATTGGGGTAACAGGTTGCAAGGTAAGTTGTTATGGTACTCACATTTTTGTTGTAAGGCGTAAACAAAGACATTAGTTCTACAATTTAATTGGATATTTATGTATTTTTAAAAATAAGCAATCCTTTTTTCTGTTGAAATGTTAACCTTATCTCACTGTTCCTTTTGTTGCCACCAAACAAAACAAAATGAAAAATCATTAGCACATCCATTCCAGTGATTAGCTACAGCCATTGTTGTTTGGCTGTATTTGGATTGTTTGGAATTCGTGAAAGGATATTGCAAGGTCAAGGACAGCTGCAAACTTAGCAGCTGTTGGTGGCTCACTAAGGAGGAAAAATGAAGTCAGTGATATAGCTCTGAAAAAGAGCTTTGTGTTCAGCTGATGTCACTCTGAAGGAAATTAACAAGCTTGCTGCTGGTTAGGTGAAGGATGCTATCAAAATCAACCCGTTCTGAAATGAGCTCAAGTCAGTTCATTCAGAGGTAAATGTAAAAAGACTCTCTGGAGAATATAACCAACATTTGCAAAGGGATGTTAATGTCAAAGTACGAAATTTCCTTTCACAGTAGGTATCAGTGTACATAAAGTAATGGATTACTTTTTCATGGCAGCAATGAAAAAACTTTTACACGTTAACAAGTTAGTTCTACCCCACAAAGTGACTTGTCCTGGTGGAACATAGGAGGAAGACACCCTTCAATGAGCTGAAACATTAACTTTTTTTTCATCCTGCTTAAAACAGATTATTATGGATTTCAAAATCTTATTTGGTTTTCATATGTAACTATTTTTGGTGATATCAAATTTAATAGCAGGAAATTAATTAGGCATATAATGCTTTTCTTTCTCTCTCTTTCACCACATTTTTCCACAAGTAACCTGTATAGCAGCGTAATAAAACTGAAAATTCTGTTTTTGGTATGCCACCCCAATATTTTTAGTGGGCCTATGTGGCCACAACTATGGAAAAATTCTGGAGCCGCCCCGGTCTGCACAGAGGACAAACTTACTGTTACAGTTTGTCCTCTGTGTATGATCCCAACTATCTTTTTAATAGATTTTTTATAGACTTCATGATACATTTATAAAAATATGCTAATTGTAACCTGTTGCCAGGTATTGTTTTTCCATAGGTTGGCTGTTCTGGACAAATATCTATGAATTTTCACAAATGATCCAATGACTGTATTCACACAATTCATACAAGTGGAAAGATTAGATTATTTACAGCATCATTATCTGTACATGGAAAAATTTACCATGTGTCATTATAATCACCGAGTCATCACCTGTATGAAGACAAAGACAAATATATTCTTTAACTCTTTGAAGCATTTGTTTTTCTCCAAAACATACGGTTAAGTTTAGGGTACGAGTTACCTTCTATCATTAATGATGACTCAGACATCAGGATAACCTTTAAGAAATAAGAAAAGTAATGGCTTTAGTCTGATCTCTAAATAGTTTTCACGGTCACAGTTGGATAGACATCCAGCTGAAGTCCTGTTCACTGCAGGCGTCTCGCATCTCTCTGCTGCTCTGAGTGTTTTGCTGGGTGGGAGTGGGTTAACACACACTACTGGCAAATTGTGAGCTTCTCTCTCTTGTTTTCTGCATGCTCAGAGACTATGCGTGCACAAACACGCACACACAGAGCTGCAGCTCCCTCGCTCCCTTCTCCTGCCAATGCGCTGCTGGTTAGATATTGTTAGCATTCCATTTGCCATTTACATTTTCTCTGCTTGACATAATTGAGGAATGGATGCTCTTATGAAAATTAAACTCGCAGTCCTCCTGGGTTACTGTAACCCTGTTAAAATGTAATGAGATTCTTTATGCGTCGTCTTGTGATTTTTTTATTAAATAGAATATCAGTATGACTAATTCCCTGCGCCCAAATGTGGACTGGGACACCGCATTATTGATAGGCCAGTGCATAAGTGGTCTCTCTTGGCCTGCCTCTAATGGCCTAATAATGCATTATACCAGTATCAGTGGGCCTGCGGCTTGCAGTGCTTATTGTCGTTATTGAAAACACCTGGGCGGACCATTCATCAAGGTTAAATCACCAGGGCCCATCCGTTCATTAGGCTGTCAGTAAACATCTTTATTTAGTTTCAGCTGCCGATACTGACAGAAAAAGAGGCTCAAGGAGCCCTGACGAGCAGCTGCGGCCCCACAGCATCCAGGAAGACACAAGAACATGAAGCCGGTTGTGTCAAGGCTTCCAACCCGCGGTTTGTCCACAAGCACCGGACCGAAGCTCCCCTGTCAATTGTTGGGATGATAGAGTGGAACGGATCAGGGTGGCCGTTCCTGGAATAGAGGCAATTTTACGATAGCTGTGCATTCACTGTGCATATTTATCTTCTCTGATGATTGTTTTGAGTGTAAGCAGAGGGAGAGGCTGAGAAACTGTCGGCCAATCTCAGAGAATTTGGAGGCTTTTTTTCCCCTCGTGACAGATAGATGAAGGGCCTAATGAAGAGAGATTCCCCTGTTGGAGGAGCCAGTGGAGAAATGATTAACCTCATTGACTCCCAGCTGTAGTTAAAGAGCAACTTGACAAATCATCACTGCACTGACTGTATTAATATACTAATATGGATATTAAATAGCATCAATTCAAAACGCAGACACCTGACAAAGGACATTAAAATACTCTAAGCCTGAAAAGTTTGTTGCATGTATACTCTTTTAAATTTTTATAATTGATTGATCAGTATTGCTTTATTTTACTTATTTAAAAAATATATATATATATATATATACATATATATAAAAATATGTTTTCCCTCTGGATTCTAATCACATCCATTTAAAGTTTGTGCACTGAAAAAATTAAATTGTTTTAAATCTTTTGAGATCAACTTCTTCTACCTTTGGTAACATTAACAATCATACAACCATGAAGGAAAAAACAAATAACAAAACCCAAACTTTTGGCCTCCCACTGAGCAATAAAACATCATTAGGCTGTACTGAGACATTTGTTTAGCCCTGGTTCCAACATGTATAAATAATTTATCGTCTTTTCATTATTAATCTCTTTACAGCCACCGCACCCTTGTAGCAGAATTGGACAATTTAATGAATAAATTAGGACGGTTTGAGAGAATTAGTGACGTCTACTGCTGTGAGCTGTAACACAAATGGGACCTAAAATGGTTGACCATGACATTAACCATTAATTCAGAGAAAATTGCAGCAAATTAAGCAGATGGGATAAGGTTTAAGGCCTTAATTTTAATAAATAATTTAGGAAAAAACAGAGCATATAGACTCTGCTTTATTGGTTTGGATTCTAATCTGGAAAATGGGCTAAAAATCAAACCCTGCCATCACTGGCTTTTAGTTGCTTTGAAACAAATGATGTGGGGGGGGCTTTTGAAGATTACAAAAGCACGGTGGTAAAGAATTTGCTGACTTGTGGCCCAGAGAAACAAATGATGTGTTGCTTCATCAGTTTATCACTGACACTGACTGTCTGGAAAATGCACATATTTACCAGAATCATCAGCGGAGCTCTTAATAAATGTCATTTCTTTTCCCTTTCTTTAAATAATCACTCTTCTCTTTAGCAGATGACAGTAAACTGTCCTGCCCTACAAGAAACTCAGGCTTTTAAGATATTTACCGAACATATTACTGCTATACAATAAATATCTGTCAGGAAAATTTTAAATATTTTCAATATGTATTGCCATTCTGCCAAGATTGAATCTGTTCCGTAATTAGCTGTGCAGTTTCCCACTTCAGGGCTTTTAGTTTCCTGTCTCACTGAAAGCTGAGTCTAAAAAATGTAATATGTAAATATGTGATTGCCACCACAAGCTCAGTCTAAATAAAAATACACATATTTCTTACCCCAGTTTATGCAATTCTCTGCACAAAGCATCCACCTATGTAGTTTCCAGCTCTTCTTTATCATGCATGGACACAGTAACAGATGTACAGAGTTTGACCCTGTAGTGTGTAGTTTAAACAGAGTATTGTCGCAGCATTTTCGAAGACTTCATGAAAATGTATATTCTTCCTGAAGATTCCCTCTTTTTCTGAAAATATACCCTTTAATTAAAGAAATCAGCTCATCACTTTTATATATACACATATACATTTTAGAATATTCATAACCCATTTTGACACAGGTGGTGCAATTTTGCTGTGTAGGTTTGCATTGCATTAAAAGTACAAATTATTATTTTAATAAATTGTGAAGCTTTGGAAATTTCCTGCTAGGTGTCCAGAACTAAAGCATGATTTTGCATCTGGAATTTGCACATGTTGTGACACGTGCATCAGTCTGATTTGAATGAAGTCGTCATTTAGCTGTAATGTGTTGTGTAATCTCTACTTGATGCAAACTCAGGGGTGACGTGGCTTACACACTGCACAGAGGTCAAGAAGTGAGTGTGTATGCAGATGGTGTAGCCGTCGGCCCCGGCTGCAGACGGTGAGGCTCCACACACACATACAGAGACATACACACTGCTCCAGCACACTTGGAAGAAACTGCTTGTATGAAATGGTCAGTTGCTGGTGTTGATAAATTGATGGGGCAGGCAGCTCAGGACACACAGCTGGAATTCACGGGACACCAAACCTAACAGAGATCCATATATCTCTCAGAGGCGGAGGCGCGTTAAAGAGCTGCACGTATCTGTCACTGAGCTCGCCGGGCCCTGAGACCTCAGACCAAACACAAACAAACTGCAACAGCTGGATCCTGCGCACTTTGATGCAACAATGTTGTGTACATAAGAGACTCTCACACACTGCTCAGACTCATAACCTGGATTCAAGTTATCGTGCATAACAACTGCTTATTTGAAGGAGATCACACAGCTGGCTATGGGAGAATGATTTTTATTGTGGCTATTGAATTTAACAAGCTCAGTAACATTCAGGAGGAGAACTGGCTGTCAGTTATTGTCAGTGAGAGTTTATTTTTTACTTAAACCTGCTGTAATTTATTTTTAACCCCTGAAAGTGTTTCTTTTAAATTGGAAATACATCTAACATAACTTGGGTTTGTAACAATGGCCAACTGTTACTTACTGTTGTTGGTTTACATTTTTTTTTTTTGTTCAGAAGGATTTTGGCTTGATAACGGTGCAATGGGAAATGAATAGAGGTTGCCCATAAATTTGGCAACATCAGGTTAAAAAAAAAGAGCCAATCTGAAACGTCCTTTGAAGTTGATACATACAGAATGTGTGAGCATCATACTTAAAGCCATGTTTCTTCAATATTCACATTCTGCTTAGCCTGATTGTGTTTTTAACCTAAGGACAATGACGGTCTCTTTAGTAATTAAATGCTCTATTATACTCACCGGTGAACTGCTATGCGTGTTAGTGGTGAGCGTGTTGCACGTGTATGTAGCATTTATTTTATTTTATTATGTTTATTTGTCTTTAAAATTGACCTCATGAGAGCGGTGAAAGAATTGGGTCCATTGCAATAACGTACATGTGATTAAATGTTACTAAAAATACCAATTACAGCAGAAACAAAGGGGAGAAAACCAGATACAAAAAGTCTGAATTCCCAAACTTTATTACATATTACATACATATGATATTATATTTGGTCATTCATAAGTGATCAGACAGTGTAGCACACAAAGAAAACAAGAAGAAAAAAAAGTAAGCTAAAGGTCATGTGTTAGAAAACTAGTGAGGAAACACGAGAACAAAGCTGCACAAAAGAACACTAGGAATGCCAGACAACAGCTTAACTGCTGCAAGCACTGAGAAGACGGAGAAGCTGAACACAAATGATGCTAATCAGGGCGAGGCAGGTAATCACAAAAGACGGGAAATGAACCAAAGACTGGAAGCAAAACAGAAATAAATTTCACAATGAAGCTGGACTTCACAGGAACTGAAGCTCAAAACCCGGACACAGAGCTCACCATTGAGTATTTATTTAGATTTTTTTGGGATGATACGGGATTTGTTCTGTCAGAGAACACCTGAAAAAAATAAATATTTAAATTGTTAAAGTCTATGTCTTATAAGCTCATGAAACCAATTTATAAAATCTATTTCATCACTGAATTTCTATACATTTAATCTGGTAATGAAAATGGATGTTTGAGGAGATTGGAATGAATTTGATATACATTTTTTTAACAAACAGCAAACAAATTAAAAAAAAAAAAAAAAACAGTTGTGCACTCCTTCCTCGTTGTTCTCTGAGCGGTGCTGGAAGGTGCTGCGTGTGCTTGTGATTCCCTAATGGACCTCTGGGGGGCGATAACAGCTTGAAAAGCGCTCAGCCCTTCAAGAAAAACAACCGCAGAGGGGGAAAATATAAGCTTTCAAAAAACTGAAAAAAAGTCAGAGATGGAAAAGTATTTTCACCTTCATCTGATTTTAAAAACATAATTTTGTCATAGTCGTTTACTTTTACTATTTTTTTTTTTTATTTTTTTACTATTTATCCACATTAAAGCAACAGATGCTGTTTAGAAATATATATAGGACAAAGTGACCATAAGTCAATGTGTAAGGCCTACAAGAAAGAAATATATATAAAAAAGAAAAGAAATAAAGCTTCACTTTCTTTAGTATTCAGGTTCCACTGATCCTTTTATCTCTTTTTTCCTGAAATTATAAGAATGGCATATCTCTATCGTGTCTTTACAACAGCAAAATTAATAAATGCTTTCTGCCTTTTCTCCTCTTTCAGAACAGTGCCAACACATTTTTCCAAGGATCTGCAGGCAGACAGGAACAATTAAAAGCTGTTAAGTGACCTTGTTTGGCAGCGGCAGCGACAGCACACAGCTCTCCTGGCAGAGCAGAGTGAGGGGAGAGTGAAGCCTTCTCGACAGCGTTCGTCATCCCAGTCGGCCCTCGAGAACTTCTGAATGAGTAAAATGATTTGATTACGTTGAGGCTAATGACGAAGGGCATACTTAAATCCATCTCCACGGTTTTCTTTGCTTCTGTCCCTGATTCAGTGCCCTGTCAGCAGCTTGTTAGACAGGTTTTTCACTACACTACAGCTGCTCGCTGGCCTCTTCTGACAAATACTGGGAAAGAACTGGGAAAGAGGGAGTGAATGAGAGGCATGAAGGTAACGTAAGAAAGGGGAAAAGAGGATTAAAAATGATACAGAAGCTAAACGAATGTTTAACCCGTGTTTGATCCACTGAAATTGGCACTCAAGCAAATACTTCACTGACACCACGGCTCTGATCTGGACTTTTAAGTCACCGAAAAACTGAATTCATAAAAATAAGAAAAATAGAACAATTTGATTCTCATCTGCGTGAGAAATATAATTTTTAAACAAAAACATTCCCCCCCAAAATGTACAAATATTAAAAAAGGTAAAAGACAAAGAAAATCCCCAAAGACAATATAATTTACAATGTACACACAACAAAAATAAAAGGTAAAAAAAAAAAATGAACAATTATTTCTAACATTAATTTGGGGGAGAGTGTCTGGTTTTAAGCTTAAGCAGTGCCATAGTTTGTACTAAATTTGTACTAAATTTAATAACACAGACTTTGATTGTCAGGCTATCAGAAGGGACAAGTAATACCACACACACACACACACAAACACAGAAACACACACACAAACACAGAAACACACACACACCTACTGCCAGTTTAGAATTAAACAAGTCTTTTGGTCTGTGGAAGGAGGAAATATCATTAAAATGGTGGTAAAACACAACACTTGTGTCTTCATCTAAGCTGCAGCAGCAATGGTAAAAAATTGAGAGGTGCATGATCGGCAGAAACAGCGTCAAGCAACAGCAGATGTGACCTTAGCAGGTATAATGGGGCCCCATTGTTTACGTAAAGGCTGCAATAACTGCTCAGAAACAGACCAAGGCTTTGCTCCAACCAAGATCACAATCCAATCTAGACTTTGCTGAATGTCCCTTAAAAAGTCAAATCCACAGCCACCCCACACTGCAGCCCACACAACCCACTGGTGCCAGACATCACTGCCAAAAGGTCCCGCATGTCTCCACGCCCCAGCAGGTCAGCAACGTTCAGTAACTCAAGATCGACCTAGACAATATTTGGGAAGGTGTCTTTAACTTTGTGAATAATTGAAAAAAAAAAAGTAGTGTTGTTAACATGTCTCCATAACACAAAGTCATTTTGGAAATACCCTTAATCATTAAAAGATGCTAAAGATTAAAAGACGTCATCTATCTTTCAGCATGTCCATACACAAACTATGATGCTACTGTCAGCAGCTGGCTAAGCTAGCTTAACACAAAGACTGAAAACAAGAAGGGACAGCTCACCAGTATCGAGCCCAAGGTAAGAAAATCCACCTAGCAGCACCTCAAACACTCAACGATTAATATTTTATAGCTTTTTTATTAAGCGATACAAGAACAAAGTATAACAAAATGTATCAAAATGACCATTCCCTGGCTGATGGACTCTTAGTTCCCCAGAATCACTGACTTATTATTGAAAAACTGGTCCCAATTTGAATATCAATAAGATCAGTCAATAATGATTTGGTATGTGCTACTAAACCCACGCATGTATGTGTTTAACACAGACAAATACATGAAAGAGACGTTAACATATGGATGTTAATTAGCGTCCCTGGTGAACGTTATCAATTGAGACCATATGGAGGCATGGGATCCTTTCTGCTGTAATTGACAAAAGTTTAATAACAGGACCAAACCTCTACAATCAGCAGTGTGTAGAGCTGCACATTGATTGACATGTCGAAGCAGTTGAACAAAGCTGGTGACTGCCAGACAGTGACCCTTGCTTCCTGCCCGTCAGCACAACAAAGATACGCATTTACAGACAGCTGCCGCTCATGACACAACGTTAGGCTGACCTGAAACAAATTACTGTAAAGAAAAGGAAATCACTTTAGGGACAAGAGTGGACATGAGGAAAATTATAGCCTGCTGTTCTGATATTAGCTGTTCTATTGTTGCAGGTAAAGCTGGGCCTGCTGGGAGCTTTTGTATTTACTACTTAGTGCAATGTTTGGTACAATTTGTGTGTGTTTTGTTGCGTGTCTGTTTCCCCAGAGTCATTAGAGCCAATCATTATCTGGTTACTGTCCTGTCTACTATTGTTTATGTAACTGGACCAGACGGATCTATTGAGCTCTCATTAAATATCAGGTATTGGTCAGTCAGTAAACTGACAAGATGAAAAAGAAAAAGGAAAACAACCTGCAAAGGCTAAAAAAATTTACTTTTTTCTAAGACAAAAGTTAATATAACCCCAAAATAACTGATATATTTCTTTTATTTCTTTTATTATAATATGTCCAGTTTTCATTTTTGTTAACACAATAATCTGCCATGAAATCCATTATTATGGCACCTGTAGAAGTCTGAGTAGCATTATATTTATGTAGGCTTTGGTTATATGGATATAAGGAGTGTATTTGACGGCTATTGTCTGATGACAGTTTTGTTTGTCTTCCTTTTTTCCAGATTTCACACACAACACATATTGATGCATATCGGCTCATTTTAATTTTTAGGAAATCATTTCCAACACAACTTAGTTACACACAAGATGTCTTTTGGCACAGCAGCCAAGAAAATGGTGTTCAAGGGGTAAAGGTACCTATAAATAATGGTTAACTTTAAAAATAAACAAACCTTGACAATGAAAGATAAAACCAATAAAGGTGACTAAAACCAGTGCAGTGGTTAGCACTGTTGGCTCACAGGAAGAGAGTCCTGGACACAAATCCACCAGCTGACAGGGGCCCTCCAGTCTGGGGTTTGCATGTTCTCCGTGCCCCAAGCCTGCTCCTTGCCTCATGCCAGCTGGAATAGGCTAAAGCCTCCGTTAAACCCTGAATTCAGTACAATGAAACGGATGGATAAATGGCATCTCAATATGGCGAATATAAATTTAAAAAAGCATCAAAATTGGACAAAAGTAACAAAAACAGACAGGCGATTCTTTA
Source organism: Simochromis diagramma (assembly GCF_900408965.1). Lineage (NCBI taxonomy): Eukaryota > Metazoa > Chordata > Actinopteri > Cichliformes > Cichlidae > Simochromis > Simochromis diagramma. The sequence goes on from NW_024386860.1 coordinate 13,706,199, forward strand.
AAATGGTCTCATTGGTCTATCCAACTAGCGAGACAGACTTCTTATAAGGTGGGGTCACCAAAATAAGTTTAAACAACACAAACATAACTGAGAGTTTTTTTCACATTTAGAATTATTGATGTGAAGAGCTGCATTTTTATCTCAGATCAGGACCTTTTTCTGTAAATTTCTAAGTAGTTTGTAGTGCTTAAAACTGCAAAACACAAAAGCTGAATAGTATAAAAAAATGAAAGAAAAAAACAGATCCTGGCTCACAAAACTGCCCATTAAACTGCCGCACCTTGCTAGTGTGTTTCATTAGCTAACTATTCAAAGGCTATTTTTCATGCAGACACGAGGAAAACTGTAGTTTTGCGGACGTGAAAATGTCAGTTCTCAAAAATCCGAATCAATCAACCTCCGTATCTCCCTGCTAATGTGCCTGCTTCCCTGCATCACAACCTGTTAGTCTCTCAGTGCTATCGTCACTTCCTCGACTGCCACCGCCCCATGACCTGCCATGGTGAAAAAGACAAAGAGGGAGTGCATGGACTGAGATGGAGAAGAGGAGGAAGAGGATGAGGGGAAAAAAGAAACGTTTCACCGCTTTCAGAGAGACTCCACTGGTGAGGACCCTCCTCTCCTAATCACATTACCCGAGAAAACTTTTACTTATGGCTAATGGAATTCGCTTAAAATTGAACCGCTGGGCTGAAAGTAGATTTGCATTGATCCAGATATGTATAGAGCCAAAGTCAGTCTATCTATTCTTTGAAGGAATTAAAGGCCGCTAAGCCTATAGAGCCAGACTGTATAATCCTATGTTAAAAGATCAATACTGGCTGGAACCCACATGAGCTTTTTTCATCGTGTGTGTTTTTGTGTGTCTGCCTGAATATACAACCATGTGTTTTTTATCCACAGTGTATATTTTAACTGTAAATCATTCAGCTTGTGGTCTGTTTGCTCCTTTGCTTTGTGCGCTTCATCATGAACGAAGGCTTTTTTTGGACAGATTAAAGGGGCGTTGTGATGGGGTTTGCAGTCTGACTGTTAACACCATACAAATAAACCTGACTGCCCACCGTTTATTTAGTCTGACGCCCTCATCTAGTATGCCCCCTGCCACGTTTAACCAGCAGAAAGAGCAAACTGTCTCTGCGGCTGGGGTACAGAAAAGCCCTGGCTGGACTCTAAATATACTGTTGCATCATCCACCCCTGCTGCTTATTTCTGAGCAAACAAGACCCTGATCTGGAGCCTTCTGTGCTCAAGTCTTAGACTCCACGGTAGCTAAAATTTACACTTGGGTATACAACACATTTGTAAAATCACTATTTGGTGTGTCTTTTGGTAAAGAAGACAAGCAAAAGAAATGCCTAAAGATGCTTTTTTTTTCACTTACGTTGAAAAATGTAGGTATTGTAACAACCCTTATTATGGCATAGCGTAAGAGCATGGTTGCCAGTTTATTGATCTTTGTATTATCATCATAAAATCAATGTTCTTGACACACAGGTGCATGTTTAATAACCTTTAAAGGCTAACAAAAGGCTAGCTAGTGCACTGCTAAAATGCTGTGGAAGTGTATGTCAACACAAATGTACAGTAACTATTTTTTCACTGTGCAACCAAAGAAGGCTCATCCCAAATGGAATGTCGCCCGACAGGTTCAGGAGGAAAGCATTCCTGTTGTATCTGTGAAAAACATCACTTTAAATGCCAGGGTTAACATTTAGAGCAGATATGTTTAAAGGAAACATTTCTGACCACTGAGTGCATTGCTTCTTTGTTCATTGCATTCCAACAATTTCCAAACATGTCAGTCAGACTAACCTTAATATAGTGAATTCGGGCAACAGAATGACGAAGTATGTTAGACAAACAACTTTGTGACATAGTGATATGATGATGTTTCCATTTTCCTTCCAAGGAGTCAGACATTCTTGTTATTCTCAATAGCTCTGCAAGCTTTCAAAAATGAAGATCTTTCAAAGTTTTTATTTTTTTATTTTTTGGACATTGGCTACTTTTCACAAATTTTCAGTCCAGTCTTTGTACGTGACCATTTTTAGAGGATTTTTTTTGGTTAAGTCACTTAACTTGACCTATGAATCATCAAGCATAAAGAATGCCTCTGGTTCTGGGTCTACACATAACAGAAAGAACCAACTTTAAATTGCAACTTTCAGCACTTTGTAAGTAACAGCTTGTCACAAAAACATGTAATTTGTTTCCATTCTTTTTAGCTGAATCTACCAAAAAGGTCAAAGATAACACAATTTAACAGGCATAAAATAGAATTTCTTTGCCATCAAGGCATGGTGATCACAAAGAGGTATTAGCTAAAAATCTGAGGAACCTGAACAAATGGAGAGAAAGTTTCAGGCATTAAAAAAAAACCACAAAAAAAAAACACCTAAAATAGATCAACAGATCTGGAAAGGCTTATATGATTTACTCATGAAAGTGGCCACTTTCTCATTACTTTCATATATTGTTTTAGGAAGTATCCAAAACATACAAGTTTCATTTATATATTTTTTCAAGGGATCTTATATCTGTTTGTATGCTTTTCATACAAGTTTCACACAAGACAGATACAAACTTTATAAGATTTATATATATATATATATATATATCTTTTCCATATGGGGTAATTCAGTTCATTTGTTTGCCAAAGCCTCATCTGAAATGTTCTCAGTGAAAGGGTAGCCAAGTAGCCAGGAACGAAGACGTACAATAGTAAGTGTGCAGCTATCTGTAAAACATTGTTGAGGCGTATTCATGGTGTGGAGCTGGTGTGGAGCACCACAACCAGTGGTGTTGGGGATCTTGTCAAAATTAAAGGAATTATCAGATTTTGATCCACCATGCAAACCAGAAAGTGTCTAAGCTTGGAGAACTACTCCTTAAGATTACTTAAATTACAAGAAAACTGATAACTGTACATTTTTCCATTTTCTTAGGAAATATAAGGGGTCACTCAAGACCTTTGTGCTGCAATGTAATTTATTTAAAATAAAGGCGAGGAGCATGTTTCCATGTTCAGATTGGCTTTTATCTCTGAAAAAAATCACAGTAATATTGTGTAAATTATTCACACTATTATCATTATTGTAAAATTTCAGTTTTACGGTTTCTACCTCTGCGTGTGCTTAACATGACATCAAACAGGGAGATTAGCTAAGTGGTCAAACCTAATGAAATCACAAGGTTTTAACTGGGTGACACTGATTAACTGGGGAAAATAATTCCTCCTGGCAGTCCATCAATCTCATCCATATTCACTCCCCCCCTCCAACATCTCGACAGTTTCCCCTGCAAACCCCGAGAATGTGCTAAATGACCTCAAACACTGACAGCATCGCTGCACACACAGTTGATAGTGACCTCATTGATGAGCCAGCTGCTGCCAATACTGTAGCACACACTCACACACAGATGCTCATCAGTCAGAGGGTCACTGTGACCCCCATCATCATCACGCTGGCAGGAATGGGCAACAGCAGCAGCGCGGCAATGGCATTGGCCATCCATGGTGAATCTGATGACTAAGAAATCCAAATATGGGATTAGCCCTCCTGACTATCCTGCTCCTAAGTGCCACTCCACACAAATGGGGCCCTAAGAAGATAATAACTGTACAATTGCTTTTATAGGGAGGGAGTTATTCAATTACAAGCCCCTGGAGTGAAATGTTGCTATAACTGTACCTTGGCCGGACATGGTTTGGAGAGCAGCTATTTTAATAATTTGTAATAAGAAGTTTCTAAAAGAATGAATGAAAAAAAAATTATTTTCATTTATTTTTTAACAAAGGTACTTCATGTTAATAACTACAGTTAAAGTTGTGCATACAGATTCAAAGTTTTAAACGGTGCTCCTTCTTTAATAGAAACAGTGCAAATGTTTAAGGTTGTGTTACTTAACAGTTAGTTAACTATTTGAATGGAAATGAAAGTGGCACATTTAGAGGCACACAGTGTAGACTACACTATGATATTTGTGTGTTCTGCGCTGCTGGATGTGGTTATTTTTGTCTACTTGAGGTATGAACAGATCACCTAGACATGGGCATTTCCTGTTTATTAGTTCTGTTTTGTTTTGGGGGGGGGGCACAGGGTAGACCAAAAACAAAGCAGAGGAGATGCACAGCTAATCAGAATGTACTACATTCAGTTTAGAAAACCTGTCTTAATACAGATATATTACATGAAAGGTTGAACTGTGCAAGAGGGTGAAATTAATATCGCATTGAAGCCATTATACTAACGGGTTCTTTTCACCTGTACAGTGTTCCCTCATTTATCGCAGGAGTTACGTTCTAAGAATAACCCGCGATAGGTGAAATCCGCGAAGTACCCAACTTAATTTTTTACAATAATTTTAGATGTTTTAAGGTTGTAAAACCCCTCACTACACACTTTATACACTCTCAAAGTTCAAACCTTCATAGAAAAATAAGTCCAGTATTATAGAATGAAACCAAAGATCAAACCCTGTTTTCAGGTCCAGAACATGGAAATAGAGCAGCTGCCAGAGAGTCAATGGTATGGAAGTAGGGGAAGCAAGAAGAATGAGTTGAGTATCATTTGACTTATCTTCTGACTGTTTTGTTTCGCTTAATGCGCCTTATAATCCGGTGTGCCCTATGGTCCGAAAAATACAATAACTTCTACCTTCCTTTAGCATGCCCAGAAGTCCAACTTTTTGTGCGATGGTTAGCATTTTCCTCTGCCTTTTTTGGTGCTACTGCAGGTGGATTGGTCGGTGCAAAGTGTTTCGTCGACATCGTTGTGTTTGTTGGGGAGAAAACTTACAAACATACAGTACAGCACTTCAGAGTCCCACTGCTAGCGGTCGAAGATTTATGTAAATTTGACAAGCTGAACCATTCTGTACTGTGCAGAAGACACGGAACGGAAGAGATTGCTGTAACTGTAGCTGTAACTCTTACAAGTAATTGCTTCCCTTGTCCTTGGAAGTATTCAAGTTAACTAATCTGCAAATGTGTGATTCAGAATACAAAGAGAACACATTTCACAACCAGGTGTGTGCAGATCTATTGCCAAACCTGATAAGCAAATTCAAAATGCTCATGAAGGCTATATAATCAAGCTGTAATAAAAAGTTGAAGGCATAGTCAAGCCGCATACTTAAATATATATATATGGTGATGTTTTGAGTTCAGAGACTCAGCTTAGTAAAAGTGAGGGCTTGAAAAACACCACTGGATACATCAGCCTGTGTCAGAGTCTAATTGTCAAAGTTTTCATTCGGTTTAAACAGGTTAGTGAAAAATGTTCACCTCTAATACAGATTATGCAGTCCCACGTTTTAAATATGTTTATTTCTGCTTGATGCAGCTGATTGGCTTTTAGACCCAGCCTCAAGTGGCCATTCAAGGAACTGCAGTTTTTCCTGTCTAGTTAATCACATTTGGTTTCAATTTGCATAACAAAATTCTTGTTAATGTCACCAGATTTAATTTTTCCTTCCACATTGAGATGCATATGCAGGTAATAGACAATAGACAGAGCTGTAATACCGTCTCCCTTTCCACCAATGAGAATTAAGTGCTGCTGCATGGCTGACCACCCAGATAAAGAATGAGCATGTTTGACCATTCTTCGTTGGCTCTTTGGCAGCATCCCCCCAGAGCTGTTGAAAGTCCAGAGCAAAGCTGGCCCTCTCCCCAACCTGCTACCTTCAGATTAATCCTGTTTGCCTCCGTTTACCAGGATTGAAGTGGATAGGTCGCTCTGGATGCCCCGGCTACCTCCCCCTCTTAAAAACATTTGCTGCACCACATCTACGTGCCCTGCTCCAGGACAACTTCTATTACTTACAAATTACGGTCTCAGTAACCCAGTTACCCACAGGGGCTTCAGTTCTTCTATAAATTGACATGGTTTCTAGGGGACGACGGCTCATCCAAGGGCAATCCACAACTGGCCATGTCGTCTTCATAAAGGAAGATGTTGAGAGCTGAGACACAAAATTGTAATCCAGGATTTCTCAAATGTGGTTCTTTTTCACCATCTTTCAAAGTAAGACACATGGTTGGTTGATGGCGAATCAGATCCACAAAGTATCCCACATCTAAAAAGTCAAGCCTTACAAGGTACAGTGACTACAGATAACAAGGTTAATCTGATCAAAATATTTCATGTGCTTCTTTTCACATAAGTATCACATGATAATCAATTGTCTTTCACTCTGTCCTCCCTAGAGCGTTTCAGAAGCCATTAAAACTATTGATTAGTCATCCAAAGACACCTCTTGACTGTTTAGAGTGAAAGGAGGAATCGTGCCAGAGGATAATCGCTCATAAACTGCTTGGGTATCAGTGATTAAGTGTTGATGCGAGGGATTTAAGGGAAAATCCTATCAAACTATGACTGAAAGGAAATTCCAGGTCTTTGGTATTTTCTTTTAACTGCATGTGTAAAGAGACCTCCATGAAGACTTGTGACCTGTTTCTTTAATCAAAGTTTGGAAGAATTGCAAATAAATAGCAAAGGTGCCACCTGTCATCAAACTAAGGCCTTCAGTTATTAAGACACAGATTTTCTTTCAAGTGTCCAAGTTCCACATTTTCTTTTTTCTTTTTCCTACACAGTGATATCCAAGCTGTTTTCACCAGACTGTGCGACCACACACTGGGTCAGCCTGGGTGCTGACCCTATGACACAATACCCGGATGTTGCACTGTTTACTTGATAAACAAGGCTGTGAATCAGTGGTGAGGAAAGAGGCAGCTTAGTGACCTGGGCAGTCTCCTCTTCCTATAGCTGCTATTTTTATACCCACCTCTCGAGTTGCTTCAGTGTCATTATTAAAAATGAAGGTTGGTCCTAAAAGTTCTGAGCTGCATTTTCGGCGACAGTCCTTTGACTTGCCGTATTTCATTTTATGGTTTTCCATTTACCAACGTAACACCCACCAAAAAAAAAGGAAGAAAAAACACAAACAAAACAGCAGAAAATCCACCAAATGTTAGGTCTGAACAGACTCACAATGTTTGACTTGTAAACATCAATTATACTATTCAGTATTCAACTGATAGGTTTGTTAGTCTTGATTGGCTGACTTGCTTAAACATGATATGAAGTAGACCGCCAGAATCATACACATTCCTTTTCTTGGGAATCTCTCACGCGCAGTCTGTCACATATGGTAAATGGCCTGTATTTGTATAGCGCTTTACTAGTCCCTAAGGACCCCAAAGCGCTTTACACATCCAGTCATCCACCCATTCACACACTGGTGATGGCAGCTACATTGTAGCCACAGCCACCCTGGGGCGCACTGACAGAGGCGAGGCTGCCGGACACTGGCGCTACCGGGCCCTCTGACCACCACCAGTAGGCAATGGGTGAAGTGTCTTGCCCAAGGACACAACGACCGAGACTGTTCAAGCCGGGGCTCGAACCGGCAACCTTCCAATTACAAGGCGAACTCCCAACTCTTGAGCCACGATCGCCCCATATCTCAGCCACAAATAAGCAAAATTTTATGTCTCTATAGGAAGAAGTTGCTCAGAAACCTGGTAGTAGGTAAGCTGTTGTCCTTGCAGATAGACAAAGTCTCAACCATTTCCTGACTGCTTTCAAACAATTTTCAACCTCATCTGCGGCAGCAAGTACAAAGAGTTTTCCACTTCTCTTACATATTTTTTATTTCAGTGTGACACTCAGTCTTTGTCCAGGTTGCTCCAGGTATAGACTATACTTATAGCATGTATAGGAGAAGCTGCTAAATTTCCCATTTCCATACATGCATGATTGCAATCTTCACAAGAAACTTTAAAATGTTTATTTTCAGAAATCCTATTGTGGACCTTTTGCACATTTAATTCCAGTTAAGTATCAAGAGACCACAGCGAATATTTGTTTTACACCTCAACTGTGATCTTAACACCATCTGAATCGGCTCAAGATGCATTTTTCATCTAAACCTTGAACATTGCCACACTTTTGAGGTTGTGCTCTTCTTGTTAGCATTCATTTGCAGAGCCAGGACAGTGCAGCAGAGACTTTGAGCTACTGTGTGATATATGAGTCTTCATAAGCACAGAGGTGTGAAGATCTCAAGACATGCAGATCTGTGAGGTTGCCCGAGTGGTGCGCTGGCCTCCTGCGAGAGGGGATTAGGTTAAACTAACTCTCGGTCATTTACAGTTTATCACAGACGGGGCTGTGTCTGCCAACTACTTTAGAGCACTTTCAACAGACAAGTTAAGTCTGGGAAATTTCACACAGACTCAGGCTTTACTGGTGCCTTTCTTATCAACACAAACAGTCACACAGATGTATGTGGGCAGACGCAATTATTAAGTATCAAGACAAATTATTCAGGATTCAACAGTGACTCAAAAACTACTGATCTCAGCATGTTTGTACATCTTTGTGCTACTTATGTAGCTTAAAGAGCACGTTTAGCAAACTGCTTTCTGTGTAGACATGTTCTAACTTGTAACATGTGAGCAAAACTTCCTCACTTTCAAGGCCATATCTCGACATGCACCTGCCCATTAAAGAGCGCATGCATAGAGTTCACGTTTGAATGTTTGTGGAGTTCAAAAGATTCTTGCTAATTACAACTTTACAAAAAAAATCTTCATATGACAGAATAACAGCATGAATTGATCTTGCTGGAATAAGTGATATATTTAGGCATACTTCTATTTAAATGGGTGTAAATTGCTTGATTGTTAATGGTTTGTTTAAACACACTTTTATAGAGTAATTGTTTTAACTGACTGCATAACAGTGGTAAAGTTAAAGTATTTAATTCGTCATTTCCAACAACAGATGAAAAAATCCCGAACACAGAAGGTGGTGAGTTGTGGAGCAGAGAGGGACAACACAGCGACATATTTTCAAAGTGAGCTGCAGAGTTGGATTTGTTTTATTGCCGGATGCATCCCCAAGTTGTAAGTTGTAAGGCTACACAATATTTTTCTTTTTCAATTTTTAAAATATACAGTTTTGATATTTTTTCAGTCAGAATATTTGTTGTACATGAAAGATTCTACACACACACACACACACACACACACACACATGCATTGATACACTCTTACAGTTTATGTCCTATTTTTTGTGCTGATTATTCATTGCAACTGATTGGAAAGGGTTGTTCCTAAATTATAGGAACAAAAATCAAACAAGAAATACCTGCCTGAGTTGGTATTTCAAAACTAGATTATATGATAAAGATGGAATAAAATCTGATTTTTGTTGCATTTTCATGTTCTTGCGTCTGACTTTATTCTCCCTGATGGACAAAACGAAATAAATAAAAGTTACTTACACAATTTCAGTTCAAATCTAAAATTTGTTAGATTTGCATGCGCACTCACACCCAGAACACACACCGTTTAATTAATTACACACTCACCTTGTGTCTCCTCCAGTTTACCTTCCCACCAGCAAGCTTGGAGGGCAACAAGCACATTAAGTGGCTGCGGGCTAATTAGCTAATAACCTGCTAATCAAATCGGCGGCAGCCGCCCCTTTAAAGGCTCAGGGTCAGTCCATTAGCATCAGTGACTGTCGTCAAAGCTCTGATGCATCCAATATTCAACCAAAGAGCTCAACATTTCTCATCGAGCATTGCACCTTTATCCATTCACAAGTCCTGCTGATAACAGCCCTGTGGACTAAAATAAAAAGTCCCTTTGAATGTTTACAGTAAACGACCCAACGCACACACACACACACAGTGACACACACACTGCATTTAAGAGCAGAGAGCTCTCCTCGCCTTCCCAATTAGGCCTCTAATTTGGCTAATGGAGCATTAATGGAGAAAGAGGCTGCTGAAGACCCGAGCTCAGCACAATGTCCTCCAAACCAACGTACACACACACACACACACACACACACACACACACACACACACACACACACACACACACACACACACACTGCCCAGTACAACACAGAAAGATTAGATTTCAGCAACAATAGTATCAGAATGGCGCTCTCTGGAGAATACACACATACATGATTTTAAGAAAGACACTAGAACGTTTTAGTCGTCCTGCAACAATCATGAAATTGTGCACATGATTTACTTACTGCAGGATCTGCTGGGCAAACATTATTCACCAGTATGTTATAAATAATAAGATAAATAAATCATAATATCAATTTTAGGAATTTTTATAAAAGACAAAAAAAGCAACATGAAATATCTGCTAACAAGGAATCTTTAGAGTGCAGTGCACAAATTATGTACTTAGCATTACCAGCATTTTAATTCTGAGATAATAATATGAAATATATTTATAACAGTGCCATTAAATGTTAATAACATAACATCAAACAGTTTTCAGGTTATAGAATCAGAATTCCCCAAATTCAACTTCTGAACTTTGTTCTTGGGAGTAGCATTCCCTTTACTATGCTTTACTATTTCCCTTTCATTTAATAGGAGCAATGTAATAGTTCCAATATAGAAGAGTAAACTCATGTGATGAAAAACCAATAAAATACACACAGTACAATGCACATATAGCACATCAATTTACCTTAGTAATGTTCCAAATTTGTTCTCTATCCTGTTCGAGTTAACCTTTCATCATCATCAGTTACTGCTATGGTCAACCACTAAGTTCAGTGACACATTATTAAGTAAGGCAATTGATACAAATTTAAATTTAATTACATAACAAACCACCAAAGTAATTTTGCAATTCTATAAGTCACTGGTCTTTTAATTCAATACTATTTTTTTTCTGTAAAGTCCTGAATTAGTCAGGAACAGCTCGCTTATACACATTTGTTTTATTTATTTTCCATATTTTAAAGTGCTACCTGCTACTTGTCAGCCATGGCAATGCATGACAGGAACACCATCTAGTGAAATGTTGACACCCACTAAGACAGAGTTTGTGAGGGTACTTACAAGAATCAGTGTCCTGCAGAATTCATCAAATTAAAATTGTTACATCTTAAGACTATACAAAAGACAACTTAGAGTATTTATACCAGGATGAATGCATTTAGCCATTAATGTTGCTGATTTGTTAAAAAAAGAGAAAAGAGTCATTTTAAGTTTTAGAAATTGTAATTTAAAAAAAAAATGTTACTTTTAAAAACGTATTATAATGCAGCTGAAAGCTGGAGAGATGCAAATATCCTTTAGAGTATTTAGACACATCATATTATTATATAAAAGTATTTATCATCATCATTGGTTTACATATTCTTTGGTGCTTTTTTATCTTTTTAGTTATTGACTTATCACACTTTGAAAAATATATACATATAAACTGTCAAATGAGTCTGAATTTCCCATTTAAAGTAATGCTACTTAAAGTAAATAAAAAAAAACAATATAAGTACACACATCCTCTCGTACTCATTAAATGATGCAGACAGCATGGGAACTGCTGCAGCACTGCTGAGAGGAGGATCAACATGGCGCCATCAGAGCACTCCTTATCAACCACATACACACATATACTGGTGGTTATCTACTGTACAATATATATACATAATCCCATATAATATGTGAACATATATAATCTGACTGTCGAGGCTTTGCTTTATCTTTTGTATCTCGCGTGAAACAATTGCAACTCTAGTTTTGTCAAATTTCTCACTCAAATTGATTCCATCTTCAAAGCTGAAAATATGAGGTCATTGCCCAAAACACGCTTGTTGAATATTGACCAAGTGCTGTGATGAAGCCCTCCCTTGTTGCTGGGTTGCGTTGGAGTTTCCGAGGTATGACGGCGCTGGCGACAGCCATATCTGACACTCTGACCCTTTTCAAGTCTGCCGCTAGCACTTCATTCTCTCTTTTTTTGCTGCTCACACACACACACACACATCCTCCCAGCATCTGTAGATAGTGTCACTGCTCTGGTCTCCAGGCCCACGATAAGGGGAGGGGAGCGTGGAGTGCTCAGTCTGCCAGTGGAAACCCAGGGAGAGTGTGTGCAGTCATCCTAATCTTTAACCCGGCTCCATAAACACTGCTGTGGCCTCACAGAGCCAGATCCTGAGCAGCCCAGCAACTCTTTGGCTCCAAGACTGATGTAACATCACGTCACACTACTACCACTACTGCTGGTCACCAACAAGCCCAGAATAGCCCTATCTGATGATGTCATCAAATGCTGTTTTTGGTGACCGAAGGAAAAAGGGTACGGAGCTGGCTCTAGAACGTGACTCTCTGGGGGATTAAAGACCACTAAAATAGACACAGAAACACAGAACTGCAGGCACATGATGATACAAATGTCATGGTCCAGTTTACTACGGTTCCAGATCACTGGATCAATCGGTCAGACTCATGACTCACACCCATCTGACTGGACGCTGATCCAGCCAACGCTACTCCCCCCAAGGCATTTCCCACCTGCTTGCCAAGTAATCCACCAAACCCCGTTCATTCACATCTCGCCTCGCCTTTGTTTCCCAGTGTCCCAACTAACCCCTTTCTCACTCTGTTTCAGAGCCTTCATGCTCGAGATCTCATTTCCCTTGTGTCAGTGCTGACACCTGTATTGCTCAATAAAAGTTTAAGCTAAATCTGATTATTGATGAATCTTACTGAATCTGCTTTTGGGTTCACATGTACATACTGTCCTCTGGGCCACCTTGACAACAAATGAGAATGTTTTGCAGGAGTTTAGGCTTCTGTAGCATCTTGTGTGAAATTGCAAACCAAGGATAACACTGTTTTACGTATGCATGTTGGTTTTCCAACTCTGGGCTACTGCAGGAACATAGTGAGTCTCTTGGACACTGGTAAAATCAGATATCTGCATATATCTGCATACGGTATGCAGACTCTGTTGAGTTTTGGCAGTGGAACCTTTCTGGTTTGGGCTGGTTCTGGTGACCAGTCACAAGTAGTCTTTGGTTCCTTATAGGAATACAGTTCACGTGGAGAAGAAGAAAGGGATTGAAATGATGAAATATTAATCTATAAAAAACGACTTAGCTATTCATTAACAGCAGACAGAGAAGACCCGGCTATCAGATGTATAAATTACAACCCCAGGCGAAACAGCCAAAAACTGGCTTTTTCCCCTGGTGGCCAAGTTAGCAGACTAACTGATGTTTCCTCTTCTGTGAATGATTATAATGTCATTCTGCATATCTGAGTAAATACTTACACAGAGGCAGACTAAATAAAGGCTTTCAAAGGTACTGTCAAGGCTATTAAAAAACACTCACTCTGTGTGGTATAACTTAAATAAAAAGTAAAAACTTGAAGTTGACATAAACTACAATCATCAAATTCAAATGTATGAATTTGTATAGTTTCCTTTCAGTACTTTTGATGATTTTCAGCTTTGGGCTGTTGATTTTATGGTGCCACTCTGAGATTTTATTATTACAATTACATTTAAGTGAGTACAGAGAACTGTCCAAACCAACTGTCGGGGGGAAAAATCATAATTCAAGGGTTTCTGAAAATTATCCGCAAGAAGCAAAACGTTATTTGTCAATTTGTTTTATTGTAAATTAACAAAATTAAACACAATTTGAGGCCATTTTTTTCAAAATTATGGAATGTTTTTTTATCAGAAGGTCATTCTTGAACTTTTGCCATGTTACTGCAATAAACTTGTTGTTGCATAAATCACATTCCTTACTTTGGTTAAATGATCACAACTAAGCAACAAATCTCAATTTGCTGATTTCATCACTAGCTGAAACAGTTACCCACTCATAGTACTTTTTACCCACTATAGATCTTAAAATCAAATTGAGCTGTTATATGGTATGACATCTCTAGCGTTTACTCTGGAGGCTGGGTGGTCTGGACCTCGAAGAACAGGAAGCTGATCTTCTCCTCATTCACCCATAAAACATGACACAAGCAAAACAACAGCTTAACACAAACAGCGCCCCACTTCCCATGGCACGACTGAGCGAAAGTGTGAGAGGGCGTGTGCGTCTTGGCCTGATGGTTTATTACTGCTGCCAGTTGTTGTGTTTGCTGTACAATGTTTTGTTAAGGAAGAATAAGTGTTGCGCTGATGTTGGTTCCCACTCGAGTGCTTTTGTCCTGAAAGTGCAAACTTCTCATTCATCTTTGCTGAAAAGTCAAAGCAGTTTAAAATCCACATGACTGAGTCAACACTGCCTCAAACAGGAAGAACTGATGATCTACTTCCTGTCAAATGAGTCAATGACAGAATAAAGCCTACCCAAACACACCAGGTAGAGTAAAAGTTGAAACTTTAATAGATTTCTAATTTTGAACATGCATGCACTGGTGTAAACCTAAAATATGGAAGTGTAAAGTGTAGAAGTAAATTTATATGCCATTTGATACACAAAGAGGTGCCTACAAAAATTACAGAGCTAGTTATGTACCCATTTGGTGGTGACATGTTTTGATATTTACATGTTTACACATCTGAATGTTAACACATGCATGTTCAAAGCAGTAATAAGTATGTGTTGAATATGTCTAGTTGTTTTCCCTGCATTGATCCGAGTATAGGGTTTCCTGGCTTCTGAGTGGCCAGTGAAGTATTCATGAGGGCTGTGCACTGGACATGTTTGGTTGTTGTTGCTGTGTGCTGAGAGTAAAGAGGCTGCTAAGAAAGTTATCCGTTCTCATCTTGCTGTTTCTAATCATTCAGAGAGATTCCAAACCACATAGCGAACCCTCACGTTACACAAGTTTAAGGTTTTACACCAATTTAGAAAACATTGCTGTTTACATAGTATGGCTTAATCACACTTATTTTTATGTATACTCTCCAATTTGGTCAAAACCATCATTTCTAATGTATTAGATGAATTTCATATAAGATGAATTCCAGTGATGGATGTGTTTCATGTAAGGTTGTGTTTCATGCAAGCACTGAAATGTCACATTATCATTTGTAAAACATCATGTAAACACCAAGTAAACTTCAGAAATCCAAGGTAATCTAAAAGTCAAAGTAATAAAAGATCAGGCAAACAAACTATACATCATATCTGCAGGAAAGAGGCAAGAAAAAATGGTTGCAAAACAGGCAGTGATTAGTAAAAAACATGCATGTTTGACTGCATGTTTGACTGGAAAGGACAAAATAAACTGGCAAATGGAAAGAGCTACACAAGAGGGATGCATACAGAAGAGAGTAACTGGCTAATTAACATAACCTAACAAAGTTTGTTAGTTACCTAACAAACCTAAATAACTCAATATTTAGTAAAACTCACACCCAGTCTGTTCAAATCAATAACATCTAGTGATCACAAAGAATCTGTACAACTGGAGTGCCACAAGGACTGATCTTAGGACCTCTACAAAAAAATGTCAATCTCACACTGAGTGTTGATAACACACTGACAATATATTTTATGAGAAAAACAGTTTTTGTCAATGATCATTAATAGAGGAAGTTCAATATTTAGACATTATTTTCTTCATGCTTCGCTTAGCTTAGCTTAAATAGCAAATCAAAAAGATGTGTAACATACTCAAATATAATTTAGTTACTTTTTTACAAATTTGTAATGCATGAGAGAAACGTTGAGGGTGTGCTTAAAACAATGATATTTCATCACATTAACTAATTCTGTAACCAATCAAATCTCTTGATAATCAAGCTTTAAATATCTATAGTTTAGATCTGAAACTGCGGAAATTTCTTTAAAGTAAAATATAAAATTTTCAGTGTTGAGAATTTAATTCTTTATTCCGATGTGCAACGTGATTTTAAAATGATGTATAGTATTGCACCCCAACAAAGAACAGACAACCAAAACTTGGAGATCAGGGGCTCGAATGTGTTCTAAATTTCCTACAAGAAGCATTGTTTCTCTGTCTCTCTGAATCTACTCTTTTATTTAACGCCATTAACCTTTTACATTCATAGTGTCTCAAGTAATTTCCAGTTCAAGAAATCAGATCTGTCAGCATTAACCATTTAATAGCTGTAGTGTTTCTATGTAGCAATTTTTCTGATATATAATTTGATGTATTTATTATTTATGTGTTATTGTTATTCATATATGGGGGTGTGGCTTCAGAATGTGTGTTATTTTATTTGAAGAAATTTTAGCTGAGGTATTTATGTTATTAGATGGGATTTCTCTGTTCAGTTTGTATTACTATCATTTGTTTCTTGATGTTGTGATTTTATGTATTTATTATTATTGTTCGACCTTCCCCCCAGACTGCAAGTGAAAATTAGTTAGCTGTTAAATCTAGTACAATATATTTTTCAAATTGGGAGTTGAATATTTTTTTACACACAGTCCCTGACAATAAATAAATACAAACACGGATGCTAGCTGCTACATTTCAAAGCATATTGAGACTCTCACCACAGAACTCTCCTCTACTTATAATTTTAAAACCAAACAAGCAGCTGTCCACTAGATAATTAGCATTAGCGTCATCAATCCTCCTCCCATTACCTTTCAGTTGCAGATTGTAGGCAAGAAAGCTGAGGGAGAAAGATGGTTAAGTTTGAATTTTACACTCAAAATAGCAAATCATGTTAGAAGGCACAGGTGTTATCAATTTGCTGGTGTGTGTTAGTGTCCATTGAAACTGGAAAAAAAGCCACATCTCTTGTTCATGGCTGTACAGTTAGAAAAAATGTAACAAGTATGGCTTGTTTGGGAGGATTGTAAGGAGAAACATTTCTGAAAGAATAGCAGTCCATCCATCTTAGGTTTGAAAGTGACAAACCAAAAGACTTTTAGAGCAATCTCCTTTGGACAGACAGAAGAAGTGTAGATGAAATAATGAACAGCATGGGAGCAATAACATCTCATACCAACTGTGAAATACGGTGGTAATGATTTGGGTTTGTTTGGGGTTTTTTTTGCGGCCACAGGACCTGGACACCTTGCAGTCACAGAGTTGATGTTAAGCTCCTATATATACCAAAATATTCTCTTTTTGTCTAGCCTAAGTAGTCATGCAACAGGACAGTGATTCTAAGCACATCAGCAAATCTACAATATAATGGGTGAAAAACACTGTTCCAGGAGAACAGTCAATGCCCAGATCTCATGCCAGTGGCAGTACCTTAAGAGAACTTGTATAAATGAATGTCTGCAAACCTCAATAAACTGAAGTAACATTGTAAAGAAGAGTGAACCAAAATCCCTCCACAATAATACGAGACACTGATAGCGTCATAGAGAAAACAGTTACTCTGATTTCTTGCTGCTAAAGGTGGTTCTGCATACAGGCCTGTGAAATACAAGCATATTTTTTATTTATGTTGAACATTTCTATCATTTCTACTACACTGCTCCTCAGGTTCATGTTATTTTGTCCATTATCTCTGTTAGCATACCCTCCAGTATTTTGTATGCATATTTGTGATACCACTGTGTTCCTTTGAGCTCTGCGTAACATCACCTCGGCTGGGGGCCTGTTTTCTCATGTGCTGTGTAATGACTCAGATGGTCAGAAACTCACCTAAATAACACATAAATGCATAAACTTAATTTCATGGTAGAAAATAAAAATAATAACATTGTGTTTGTGGTTTTTCTAAGACCTCAGAGTAATGTCTGTGTGTGGTAGGGGTGTATCAAGAAACGCAAGGAATGCTAACAGACGGTTAGTCTTTATTTGGTCTGGCCCTGAGTGTTATCTAGTTCTGCCAACATTGTGCTTGGTTGTAACCAATCACAGTCAAGTTTAAGTTTCACTTCAAATGGGAGCAGACTAAGAAAGGCAGATCTTGTTTTCTTTTGAATGAGAAATCAAGTGTATACAATAATAAGTTCAAAAGAATGTAGTTTGAGATAGCAGGAGAAAGGGATACAAACATACCGTCTACATGATATCACAGCAATGAACAGGCAGCAGTTTGAAGCATTTTACTCTAAACCTGTATTTAAAGCTGCAGTGTTATAGAAGAGAAGGATCACTGTAGATAGAAAAGTATGCGTCTGTTATTATGTTCTATTAAAGGGTTTATTAAAATTGCATGAGGTTAGTCTTGAACAGGCAAGCACAGGAAGTGCCACTGGACAGACATGTGAAAGAGCGGATGTTTCAAAGAACAGCAAGTAAGCTGAGTTAGCACACGAAAGCTCGAAAACAAAACACGTGGGCACAGAATTAAGTTGCTGCTGCACTGCTGTGAAGTGGTGGAGTGGTCCACTGCGGTTTATACACAGCAGCTGTCTCAGACATGGTGAAGGATTACTATATACCTAAAATGCAGGAAAGAGGAGGAATGCCAGATGAGTGACAGTCAAGGATCCACAGGTGCATTCTTTTTGGAAGCGCTTTTAACCTTGACACATAAAATAAGCACGCTGTATTTCTTGACTATTCAAAAAAACAAAATAGAAAGAGGAGGCTTTAACAAATACTTGTTTGTATTCATAAGTAATTTCAGTTCTTTAAGATGATCATGTGTGTTAAAACTTTCTGTCCTTAAACTTTCTAATCTTGTCCATCCAGGTCACTCCCAATGAAAATCTCCACATTTTTATCTCTGCCACTTCAAAGTCAGCCTTGTGTCTATTTGTTAGTGCCACCATACATCATACTGTAAGAGGCCTCACTGCCATCTTGTCACCCCTGACACTTCTCTCCACCCTGCTTGCACTCTCTTCTTCACCTTTCTTGTGCACTGTCTGTTGTTTAGGTTGATTTGTGTTCATACACTTAAAAGTTGCTCAAATGAGAGCTTTAAGAATAGATAAAATATATAAAAAATATATATAAAATATTGTAGTAGACTTTAATATACAGGTATGATATTTAGTAGCCAAGCTACTAAATTTAACAGATATTGCTATAAGTTCGTGGCTCTGCAGCATTTCAAAATATCCCATTTCTGCCTCTTCCTCAGCTTGCCCACTCACATTGTTGGTAAAAGGAATTAAAATGGAAGGAGTGGAATCAAAGATGTACAAACTGAGAAATAAGAGGAAGTGGGGGTCAGGGTGGGGGTTCTATTGCTTACATTGAAAGCCTTAAAGAAAATAGGGTCACTAACTAAATTAAACTGGAAAAGAAACCAAAAAAAAAACAAGGAAACTTGGATATTTGGGTGTAGTCTGACTATTACTCCCAAAAGAAACAATCCACTGAGTCACGGGTGTGTAACTCATTTGACTTCATGACGTTACATGCAGCCCACTTGATTCTTAAGGGGTCTGACAATAGAAATCACTTTATAATAACCTATAAAAAATTCCATTCCTTCAATTATGAAGTTTTTATAGAAAAATAAAACATGCAATGAATGAATCATCTATGTTATGAAAAATAAATGCAATTTCAGCCTGTCTCAATTTCTCTGTTTTCCATCAGTCTGCTGTCATTCAAAAAAAAAAAATCCTTGTGAAAGAACTGTGTTGGCAGGCTCTTCAGCTTATACAACTTATACCTTAAAAATAAATAAATAAATAAAATAACTTTGTGATTTTTACTATTTGCCAATCCATCCAAGAGGGTGGACTGGACTCTTTGGCCAACCACTGTAGTGTTGAGAATTAAATCCTCTCTGAAGACCTGCTACAATGGGCTTGAATACGTGGCTACATGCTTAACAATGCTGATGTTCACTGACAAGCCATGACTTAACCAACTATTTTACCTTTGATCACTCAGGTTATACCTTCGTGTTCGCACCTCTTCTGTGAGCACGTCGGTGTGGTGTTAACAGACAGTTTTAAAGAAAACACTCTGAGCGAGAGCTGCTGGCATCCTCTGATCCTCACACTTCAAAGACCATAAACATGTCTCTTGTATTGCAGCACAAATTGCCATACGTACCATTTTGGTATTCATCTCTATGGATTTAAACAGTGTCTGTGTTGTTGAGGGTGTAACTGCAGCCACGGCCCCGGGGAATCCACTGGCTGAGAGTCTCAAAGCCACACAAGAGGAGCTAAGCTCTGCTAAAGAGAGGCTGTCATCCTCTCCAGGCTGCACCTGTGGAGACTGGCCTGCTTCTCCAAAGTCCTGGATGGGAAAGAGAAGGGAGCTTTGGGAGGATTTGGGTGAGAATGGGAGCCCACTTTGCACCTTGACACTGTAAATGCCTTGAATGGATCAAAGATCTTCAGGATCAGGCCCTGCGGGGAAGAGATGAAGATGACACTGGAGCCACAGAGCTTGTACAGCTGTACAGACAGGAACAGGATGATTTAACTCAAACTAACTTATTATTCCATCAGATTGTCACACATATTTTTACAAGACGCACGACTGATTGTCATCAGTGGATTCTGAGGGGGACTATTTGTGAGTTCATAAATACAAAATGAATAAATCCACCTAATTTTCACCACTGTACAGTGTTTTTCCTTTTTTTGCCTGCTATTCTTTTTCCTCTGTTAAGTCCATGGGAATAATTCCCTGCTAAACAACTCTACATTGTGTCAGGGGTCTGCGGTGGCAGACCTTGTGTTTCTGTCAGCGGACCCAAACGCAAACACTTGAGGCAGGAACGGTTCAATAAAAGGTGAGCCGTTTATTAGGAAGGGTGAAGGTAACAACAAAGACAGGTGGATACTAAAGCAAAACTTAACTAGGACTAAACAAAGAGGAACTAAATGGTAGCTCAGAAATATGACGTAACACAGCAGACAAACCAACAACAAATGACAGAAAACTCACACACTAAATACACAGAGAGGAGACGAGGGGAGTGGAAACACCTGGGAAACACAGCTGAAACACATGAACATGATGCAAACAGGGGAAGCAAAACTAGACACACCGAACATGAAACATAAGACTATCAAAATAAAACAGGAACCATAGTGACGTAGACTGACACATGAGCTTGACACAGGAGGAAAGGCAGATGAGAAAGGGAGCGAGGGAACACAACAGAGAGGGGACGAGAAAGCACAAGAGAGAGAGACATGACGAGCTGGGGAAACATGGAATAAACATGGCCGACAGGGGAGGCATGGAATGACATACAGGAAGGGGACACAAGACATCTCGACAAGACAACGGGAAACGGAAATATATACTAAAAAAAAAATAGAAAACCCAAATATTACAACACACAAAAAAACATAAACTCAAAATCTGGGTCAAATGACCCAGAAGCATTACACATTGTTATATGTCTTTAAAATAAAATGTCAGAGTGACTCTAAGCAGTTATAGTAAACTTTTTCCGAGATTTGTAACATAAATTGTTGGTGCGCCATAAGCTGCAGCAGGACAGGAGATTATTTTTTTGGAAATTTTAACTATGCTATACTATATATATTGCTCATAGTCTTCCAGGTACTCTCGATATTGTAGTTAAAAATGTTGAAACAACGTTACAAGCGAGCAAATTTTAAATAATAAAAGCTCGAGCTAATTTGTTATTCTTGGAGGACAGATGTAGTGTCAGCACTGAATAACTATGCATCTGCAGAAAGCAGCACCAAGTTGATCTGATGCCTAAATAATGAAGCCTGACACAAAGTATGGCTATGGACTAAGGCTATGGTGGCAACACTGAGGAGGAAGAACTCCCTTTTAATGGGAAGAGCCATCTGCCATGACTGGTTTCTTTTATTGTTATCAGTCCTTTGAATCGGTGTCATTATTGGTAATTAGCCCAGGAGATATGGGTCAGAAGACACCAACTACCTAGTCAGAAGGTTTGTTATCATCAATTCACATAAAACTGGAACAGATGAAGACACCAGATCCAGTCCAAGGATTAACAGCCTGTGCCTATAAAAACATAACTCAAACTATGGTTCAAGATCACCTGATCAACCTGATTTATACCTACAAGCTTTTTCAAAATTAAAAGGAAAGCTTTAAGACCCATTTTAAAAGCACAGAGGGTGTGTGTCTCCTGAACCCAAACTGGAAGCTCATTCCCCAGAAGAAGGCTCTGAATCACAAAGAAGTCTGTGGTGCTATTACTGAGATATGTTATTATAACATCTTTTTTCATGTTCGCTTCTAAAAAAGAAAAGAGACAAAGTATTTATGAATCACCACTCCTGCTTGCCTGTCAAAATGTATCTAGAAGATATCCTCACTAGGAATTTGGTAAACATCATCATCTGAGGTAAATCTCCACAGGGTGTTTTAATCCTAAATAAGAAATGAGAGGTGAAAATTGATCTTAAACAGTTTTATATTTTTGTCTCACTAAATCGTGCCTACTTTTATTTAACAAATCAGGATGAACACAGGTCTGAAACCAAACAGTAAGAAATATATTGTCATGTTTAATGGCAGTTTATTGTTAGTTTTATTATGGCTTTTCTCACATGGATGAGTTAGACATGCATGGCTTTAAATTTACTTGATTTTCCCATCTTAATCTCTCCACAGGAGAGCATTTCACAGTCTGGTACTGAAGACATGTTTACACACACTTAAGCCTCACTGTATTTATTACCAGCACGATTCCCAGGTACTTATTCAGTCAGCCCAGAATTTAAAAACACTCCAGCGCACACTCTGACAAATAGGCTCACACACACTTATGAATCTCATGAAAACCACATTTTGTACACACACACTTTTTTCTCCAAACATGCAGCTAAGTATGCTGCTCCAAAGTACTTAGCGCATTAGAGAAACAAAACAGATCGACCTCTCAGCACACACTTTAATCCTCAGGCATCCAGCTCTGGGATGGTGTGAGAGTGTCTGAGGCTGAGCTCTGTATCCCAGCCGGTCTGCGCTGACAAACAGCGCTCTCTGCAGAGAAACAGGTCACCAGTTCATGTGACCTGTATTTGGATCGCCATGCTGTTAATCAAGCCATCCATCTTTGATATGCTGTCATCAGGCAAGTTAAGCCAGAAAGTGTAAGGAAACATGGTGATGAAGGTTGGAGTATAAAATTATCTCTAAACATACAAAATTTGTAATGAAAAAGTGTTTGTTTTTTTGTTTTTAACTAATGATAGCTCTGTATTAAAACTCTCTGCTTAAGTGCTCACAGCAGATCTTTCAGTATCTTGTGTTTGGTGTATGCATCTCATGTTTTAGCCACTGAACATACAACCCTCAAACCCTCAGCCTGACTTGATTTGACAATTGTTTTTAGGGTTTTCCATTATGTGGTAGTACCTGGTTCTAGGTACTTTTTCAGTACCTGCTCAGCCAGGATTCCAAGTGAGCTGAACCAATCCAAAAATGTGACGCTGTGACGCCAAGCCACCAACTGGCCAGTCAATGACATCACTTGATGAGTCATGGAAGCGACTGTTATTCAGGTTGAGTTAAATGACTAGTAAAGAACTTTTTTGCTTTATAGTGGATATAAATATATAGTTGTGTTTAGATGTTTAAAAACATTTAGTTAAGGTCAGGATTTCAAACCTAAGAACACTGTGCCAACTGTCAAGCATGGTGGTGGTAGCGTCATACTCTGGGGTCTCTTTTTTACTGGCAGCGGTACTTACCTCAAATCACTAGCTATCAGAGTTGGGTTGTTCCAGTGACAGCCATCAATGGCAATGTCCCCAAACACATATAAACTGATTTTGGAATGGAAAAGTGGGCATTTTCATTGCGTTTCTGAAATTGCCCTCTCATTAACCTTGCTGAAAATTTGTGGAATATGCTTAAAAGCTGGATCTATGCTATAAAACCAACCTGTATGAATAAACTCCACCAAGCCAAAGTGCAACTTGCTAAGAAACATTAGACCAAATATCAGTGGAGCTCTATGTATAATTTTGAGGGATGTGTTAAAGGGAGAAAATCCCAAATAAACTTTGTGCACCCAATTTCTTGTTTTTTAAAGCCATTCAATTTGTTCAAAGAAATCATTCATTACCACACAATTCATGCCTATGATGAATAAATAAGCATCAGCGTTAACTTGTGATGATTTTAATGTTGGTTGATTTAAATGTTGGTTGCTTAACCCACAGATCGCCAGCTAGATGGCTGAAACTGATTTAAATGTTGGTGGCATCATCAAATTCCTTTAAGCTGCATACACACTGGAAGCGATTCATGGCAAAGAGGCGACAAGAGACCATAGAAAGTGAGCTATATTTGACAACTTCATGTGACTACGGGCGAAAAAAAGTGCTGGTAACGTGTAGTAGGCAGGACATGCGAGGACCCCTTCTCAACTTCCAGGTGAGTGACTGAAGACACTACCCAATGAAACCGGAGAATACTGGTGACATATTATCTTCTTTGAGCTCTTTTCCTTAAGCATTATTTTCACCTTTGATCAATTTTGAATATGCTTCAAACATGCTAGATTAGTTTAAAATCTTTAATGCTTTCATCATTACAGCTGGGTGGGTTAAATCATAAAGTATGGATGTAAAACTAGAGGAAAAATAGCAGGCTTTATGTCAAACATGCAGCTGAACCAGGATCCACTCAGTTACACCACATAAAGATGTTTGCTGCAAGAAGTGGATGTGGACAGTTTGAGGAATGGAAGCGTTTATAATCTGTGCAGGAACAAATGGAGGGCTGAACGAGCACGAGCAAAGTACGTGATCGATCATGGAGCGGGAGGAGAGGATCGGAGGCGGGGAGAACGTGTGAGTGAGAGGCTGGGATGGAGATGGAGAGGCGGCCAGGGAGTGGAGGAGTCAGGGGGCTGTGTAGAGTGGGTGGGTGCAGATAAAGTCAAGCTCTGGAGGATTAACTTGTCTTGAGTATGTTTCAGAGCCGGCATGGTTGAGGGACAGGCACTCTGCTCTTGGAGGGCTCTGGATGTTCTCAGCAACATCCAGACGCCCTGTCTGCCTTCTCCCATTCACATACACAAAGACACACAATCAGAAGCATAAAAATAACATCATGAACACCAAAACATCAAGATACAGATGTTCAATGTATTTCAGACCAAGTTTTAAGCCTGTTTATCTGCATGGCCCTATTTTTCTTCAATCCTCTTGGTAAATGGAAAACATGTGAATGACTAAAATAATCTATTTTATATTTACTGACATTTTTGCTGTGATCAAGACTTGGAAGAAAAACCTTCCCCTTCATTATTACCACCACTAACATACCCTTGAATGAGACATTAGGTGACTGGTGACCCACATATTAGATTGTGGTCATCTTTTAGCACCCTCCAGCATGTCATGTGAATGAAAAACACATCTCAGTTTAAATGTCTTTAAAGTTTTAAAACTATTCTCCTGCAACTTATAACATCTCTAATACTCTTGCATGATTTTCCCGCCTCATAACAACCATTCAATCTCTCAGTAGCTTTAAAGCAGTCATCAATAGTATTGCCTTTATCAATTCAATTTCTGTTCAATTTTATTTATATAGCGCCAAATCATAACAACAGTCACCTTAATGTTAAATAATTTTTAAAGAGTCACACAAAAGTGTATTTTTGTCCAACAGCTCATAACTCATCATGTGCGCTCTAGTGTGCAGATGATCTTCTGGTAACATGAAGGTAATTTTAGTACCTGCCTTCCCATCACCTTACAGGTAAGTGGGTCAGAAATGTCAGAAGTAATTTATGAGTAATGATGGACGGTTTCCCTGTTTGCAGATATTTGTGGACGTTTAACAGATCTGATCCGTGCAGCCTTTAATCAACCTAACATGAGTTAGCAGGTCTGTTTCACACCGTGACACTCTTGGCTCTGGCTGCTTCACAGGTGTCAGCTGAGGAAGGTGACAGGCGACCGTGTGAAAGTGCTGATAGGAGCGTGCTTTTCCAGAATGTTCCCACCCGGAGCATCTCCAGAGCCACTGATGCTGACAGCACAATGGGTACTGAGTCGGCCATGCGTTCACATTGCTCCCGATGACAGTTAATTGATATAACATTGACTTTTCTGAGTTTTGCATCAATAAAAAAAGCATGGTGGTGTCTAGGTGGTGAATAAAGCGATGGTGGGTAAAGTCTCACTCAGTTATGCCGAAAAAGACCAATAAGTAAGGCCTTGCATATTTGTAGACTACATGGAATGCAGTTAAATACTTAAATTTTTTTCACTTAAAAATAAACAGAAATTAGTTTAAGGTCTGTTAAGGTTCACATAATTGAGGAAGGAGAGTACAAACAACCATTGGTCCAGAAGATCTTGGTCAAACAATTGATTTTAATGAATACACGCGTGGGAAGACCACTCTGTACGCAGACAGGGATTGATCTTCGACTTAATCAAAGCATACACAGATTTTTATAGCATCAGGGTTTGAATTAATGACGCCCCTTCATAATAAATTTCAAAGGGTGTTGGTAAATATAAATAATCCATGTATTTATGGCAAAATGCATGTATGATTCAGTAATACCGACCATTTCATCTGCTGAGTGGACATGATTGGAGGAAAGATTCTGATTGTCTGCTAGAGGAAAAACTTTAATACAATATTGTAAAAATAGTGAATAGTGGATTAATAGTGGATCTTTAGTGTGTGAGGTAAATGTGATAACTAAACTATGGAAGCCACAATATGGCTGAGATGGGACGACTGACTAGTAGTAAGATTTATTTATTTATTTATTGTATCTTGATTGCTCCTGCCCACTAAAATTTCCCAATTAGTCAAAAGTGACATGTTCAAATGTTAACAACAATGTTTAAAACAAAAAATTGCAACTACATTTATCAGAAAGTAAAAGTATAAAGTATCTACTTTAAGGTGTGCATATGTTTCATTTTATGTGCACACAATATGGGAACTCATCCTCAAGAGGAAGTCAGATTCAGACAACATGAAACATACAGTGAATTGACAAGCGTGTGTAAAAATACACAGATTCACACATACAAAGACACCTGCAGTCTGGATTATGTCTCTATGTAGAGTGTGTCTGTTTTCTGTGGAAGGACCTGCACTGTGTATGTGTGTGTCCAAACAACACAATTTGTGTGTTGTTTAGATGGTCATTACGGTCACAGTAACAGCGACACACACACGTAGTGCTGAGAGGACGGGTGTGTGAGAAGCCTCAGGCTGTGACAGGCAGCTAATTGAACCATTACCCTGTTTAGATAATCTCTCTGCTTTATAATCTGACTGATGGACAGTATTCATATGAAAAATATTAGTTAGCATTTATGACTGTGAAAGAGACGGCTTGTATTTATGTTGTGGGGACGCAAATCTTTTTATAGTCACATTGTGGGAAGTTGATATGATAACGAGCAAAGACAATCACCAAAAGCAAGTCCAGCTGCTGATTGAGGAGCTGCGCTGAGGGTAACACATTACAAAGCACAGACTCCTCAGTTTACTTTTTTGTCCTAACAACTAACATAAAATATTACTGTTACCGTTCAACAATTCTTTCTTTTGATACTTTTACAGAAACACAGTGTCTCATTGGGGAAACTTAATCATGTTATGAGTTTTCTATTTTTTCATCATTTTTCAGAACAATTTGTTTTCTTGCCAAAAATGCCGAAAGGTGAGTAATTTATTTCTGTATGACTAAAGCTTGCAAATGTATTCTTCTCATATTCTATTCTTTATATTTTTCTATACAGTCTGAATTAACCTGTTAAACTAGTAATCTCTGATGTTCTCCTGCATTATAATGCTCTTCCACTGAGGAAGCAAATAAAATTTCTTGAAAAAGACCTCTTCCGTCAGCCTTTTTCTGCAGTGGCTGTTCGCTCTATTGTGTCTGTGATTTGTCATCTCTTTTGCTTCAGGACACTTGGCCAGGGGACAGCGGCCTTTGTGCCGTTCTGGTGTTGAGCCCTGGTGAAAAGGCAACAGAGACGAGGCAATGAGCTAAGTGATATTTAGCTCTTTGCCTGTCTGAAACTGACACACAAACACACACACAAAGACACACAACTACATCTACAATAGATCTACACAGACACAAAGTGCACACGCAAAAACCCCAAAACACTCACAAAGTCATGTTAGTACACTCAGCAGCTGTCATGGCTGGCTCCAAACCTTCATGAGCACACACACAGACTCACACACACATACTCGGTCAGTCTCGAGTTGACGTTGACAGGCCGCTCTTTTGTCCATCATTCACCCGCAGACGAGAGTACAAACAAGAGAGAGAGAGAGGGAGAGATAAAAGCCCTCCCCCCTGCCCGCCGTAATCCAATTACAGGCCTGCAAATTTGATTGGCGCCCTGGGAGTGTGCCTTCAGCTGTCCGTCATTAGCGACTAGAGAACAGGGGGGCTCGCTGAGGGTGCTATAAGGGAGGTGTGTGTGTTGGTGTGTGTGTGTGAGAGAGACAGAGCAGGACTTACATTTTATCTCTGTTGGCTCAAAAGCGTCTCTTCTGTCTTCATGTGCCAACGTCCGATGTATACTTCCCATTAGTGGCCATTAGAAAAAATAAAGCGCATTGAAAATTGCCTTTATTAAACATTTGTCAGATTATCAAATGTTCTGGCCACCCATTCGCAGCAGGAGTAAAATATATATATATATATATATATATATATATATATATATATATATATATAAATAAAACAAGGCAATAAATCCAGAAAAAAAAAACACAGGGCATTTTCTGTGGTTTGTCTGATAAATCTCAGAAGTCCTGGCAATCTGGTCAGCTCAGCGTCGCAGACACTGAAAAGAAAAAACAGCGGAAATGTAAGAGATCTGGAAACCGATTGGCTAAGTGAAATGGCCTCAGTAGAAGCTGTTTTTTTATTCACAGAATAATCATAATCAGAGTAAGAAAAACGTTTCCACATGTGACCACATGAAAACTCGTCCTCTAGTTCACTCATTCACAAGTTTACCTCATTCACAGTAAAAAGGTAAATCACAAGAAATGAGAAAAACAAAATCTAAAAACTGAAAAAGGTTACATACGTGTAGTGATAATTTTCATTATTGATTCAAGATTTGTTTCTAGTTTTGTGCATCAAATTGAAAAATGCCATAAAGGCAAGGCTGAATACTCAGAGCCCAAAGGGTCCCAAAAGCCAATTGAATTAATCACACATTTGTCAGAAATTTGCATTACTTAAGTCAATTTAAGGTTAGCCATCAGTCTGTCCATTGGCCTCACACATGCACAGAGACCCTCACAAATCAAGCAGTTTTAGCTTATGTTGACGCAATTTGTTGTTTATGTCCCCTAACATACAGCTGTTTTTTTTTTTCTAACAAAGATAAAGTACAAAAATAGTTTTCAAACACTGTGACCATGCCCAACAAAGTAATGTGGGACGAACTAATAATGCTGCAATGATGTAAACAATTTTTGATACACCTAACTATACAAAATATAGACTTTGAAGGTTATGACAGTTAAAGGTTTGGCATCAATCAATTACAAATAAGTATTTCTTTTGAATGGAGTCTTCTTACTTTTCCTACAATAAGTAAATAAGTTAATCTTAAATAGTGAATAAAGTTGACTTTGCAGGCGTTATAGCATCATGATTGAAACAGAGCACCGATAGCAAAGCAGCTACACGCCCTTGTTTCATTATTAGAGGGTCTGCATATACTTTTCTGTACTCTGTAGGGGTTGGGAATATCTGTTTGGTGCATGTCATAATTATCCCCATAAGAGCGTAAACAACAACATCAAATCAAGGTTTTAGTCTTTATTTGGAAAGTAAATTAAATCTAATTATTTCAGCTCTAGACTGTAGGTTGGTTTGTCAGTGCCTGTGTAATAATAAAACTGCCATGTCAATAAGGATCCAGCAATGTAATACCTTCTTCTTCTTTCCAGCTTCGTTTAGCTATACAGAAAGAAGGATTGATATTTGGTGACTTAAAAGTTTACTCTTTAAACTTCCAAACTACGTATACATTTCTTGCTGAGGTAAAGATGCTGTCCCAGTTTGTTTAAAATCCTGTCTGAAGAACTATGCCTAACGACCTTAGTCATAAACCTTTCATTATACCTGATATGAATGATGAAAATAAGACCATGAATTCAGGTTCAGCCTCAGATAGGCCTTGCTCTTTGCTTGAACACCTCCATGTGAGCAGTGTATGTTTGCTTTCTCTGTGGATGCCAGTGAGACGCCAGACATATCAGTGCGGTGCCTTGTATCTGCTAAAGGAAGATCAGTGAGGAAGTCACAGACATGCCCCAGGTCTTATCTTTTATTGGCTGGCTCCTCTGAGGCTTATCTTTTATTGGCTGGCTCCTCCGTCAAGCTTATCTTTATTGGCTGGCTCCTTCTGAGGACAGCCTGTAAGCTGTGCAGGGCTGAGGTGGAGCTTGAGGGGTGCACTGCCTGCATGACTAGGACTGACACAGATAGCTCTATCACCAGTGTGGGAAAAACACGCAACCTTGTTTCCACCTTCAGGACAAAGGGACAGTCACTACTGCTTCTCCTCACTTCCTTTCCTTCCTAGCTCGTCATCTGTCATTGTTTTGACCTCACACCAATTTTATGTTTCCCAGTTTTTCACAAAACAGTAACAGCAGTCTGACATTTTTTTTCTTAAGGCTAAGTCATCCCAGACTCTGATAATATGAATACATTTAAACAGAAATGCAGAAATACAATCTGTCTAAAGTTTTTGGTAATTTTTGAATTTTGAAACATTTCAAATTTGTTTTTGTTTTTCTAAATCAATAGTGCAATAATTTTATCAAACTGTCTTTACAGTCTGTGTTTATCATTGCATCTCACGACCTTCTACTGTACAAGTCAAGGCAAGAAACACATTTAGCATTTTGCTAATAATTCATTACTTAGTAAGTCACGGTTAAATAAACTTTCACTTTTTGGAAATAGAAAAATAACAGGCCAGAAAGTAAATCTGTAAAAAAAATATATATATATATTATAACTTTCTAACAAATCAATTACTTTACAAACAGTTACACAAACACAAATGTTAGAAAAAATAAATAATAAAATATGTCTTCTGACCATAACTCAAGTTATTGGCTAATGCTAGCTAGCTTGGTTACAAAGGTGGCTGTGCACTGTGCACATGCTAAACACATGCATGCATATCTGCTAGTAAGTAAAAACTGATTTCTTTCACCTTCAATAAAATGGCCAGTGCTCTCCCAGGTGTCACAACAAAGTTTAACATCCAGGCATCCATGAAAAACAGGATTTACAAAGTTCGTACGCACTTAAATTTTAGCAGGAAGTTAGCTCGTTAGTTTCCATCTAAAGCTGATACACCATTCTGACTGACAAATTTCTAAATTACTAAAATGCACAACTTTGCTATCACTTTGGACATAAATGAAGACAGAAATTTAAACAGCAGCAGTGTTTGTAGAGTTTCTGAATTTGGATTAGTTGGCGTATAATGGTGTGTTACCTGGTGGGTAACTACAGAACTATGGTTAGGTACACATAATCACATTAGCATTGTGAAGCTGGAGGATGAACATTAGCTTTTTTCCCCTCAATAAAAGTTAATGTGAGAGTCTCCAATGGGAAGAGACAAATACAATCATATGGGAGAAAAAGATGCTGAAAATGGACCAAATTTCATTCAGGGGAACACTTGAGGATGGATGAATGTACATTAAATGTTATAAACTGAGCATATGCTTTTTACAGTGAACTTAATAATAGAGGTTATATGAGAGACAATACCATCATAATACTGCTGACATTTTGCTTCTAAAAATGCAAAAAGGTATTAGCAATATGCTAAGTGGGTACAGACCATATATCTCTGGTTTAAGCATACTTTAAAGAATTATTTAGAAATTAAATGGACAAATGTCCCTGTAAAAGACAATGTTTGCTGTGTTGTCTATTTTCTGATTGCTTTTTTTTTTTTTTTTTTTAACGTTTCCTCTCAATATCTCTGGTTTCCTTGAACAAACACAGGCTGACAGTCTGATGTGCTGCTTTCAGTCAGCAGCCTCCTTGTTGCTCATCACCTGTGGGATCACTCTGTCCTCTGTTAATGTGTGTGCGTGTGGCTGTCTGTGTGAAATGACAAAATAAGATGCTATTCTCAACACTTGTTTCCTGGAGTCTGGCCTATCAGCGAGATAAACAGCAGATATCCTTCAGCAGGTCTGTTACAGGAACTGCTGTTCACAGGCGTTACGCTTTTATCATCCACGGGAAAGCTGATAACTGAACCCAGCAGACCCCAACTAAGTGTTAACAATAATTACCATTCTAAGAAGACTGAGACACCTGCTGCTATTGTACACTGTGGAAAACATGATAGTTTCTAAATATGCAAACTTATTTATTCACCCCTTACAGTTTGTATTGTTTTCAATACATTTTAAAAGGAATAACCTTCTGTCACTCATTATAGTCTGCAGATTTAGTGACAATTAAAACTATACAAACTGGATGTAGCCAGATGTCTAGTAGACATCTGCTAAGGAGCTCTACTAAATTTTAAATGAAACTTTTAAAAAAAGAACATATTTTAGCCCAGTATAATAAATAAAGTCGGAAAATGTCACCTGGAATGCCCGAGTCTTTTTTAGAAAGTCAAGAGTGCTTGAATCCTGAAACAGCTAGCAGCAGGAACAGGAAGTGACTAGCGGCAGTGTGATGACAAGAGACCATAAAATGACAGAGGTGTCCATACAACAAGTGAAAAAAACCACTGGCAAGGTGAAACAGATGAGTGACAAGGAAAACATCTGTAAACTTTGAGGTGAGAGCTCCTAATGACCAACAAAATATACCACTGATTGCCATTTGAGGAGATAATAATTACGTTACCTCGGTAACCCGAGCCTGACCAGCCATCAGCTACAACGTGATGATTGGATGGGGTTTAGCTGAACAGATGTCCCATAATTTTAATGAATGAAAGATTTTATTGTTATAGAAAACTGTATATTAAAAAAAAACAGCTTAAAAGATTGATTAGTTATCAAAGCAACAAAAAATGTTCTCTCTATTGATGTTCAATTGTTCAGATAAATTCACATTCAGGGACAGTGGTCAGTTTTGATCTTAATAAGAAATTCTGGCCCCCTGAAGAGGTTTCTCTGCATCTTTTATCCTCTCTGGCTGTCCTGTCAGCTCTCAGTAAGGGGGCTACCCCCTGTGCTCAGGAACCCAAGACCTCTTTATCAGCCCCACAACCAGCCAAAGTCCCCTTCAAACACCCATGTGTCCAAAAGTCCAGATAAGTGAGCGTGTTTGCATTATTGTGTCCTGCTGTCGCCTCTGTCTGTCTCCATGTCTGGAATGACATCACTCGACCAAAAAAAGGGGGAAGTGTGTCTGGAGGTGGTGGCTTGTCTCAAGGTTGCCGTGACAACAGCATCATCCATCCCGAGGGAGGGAGAAGTGGAGGCTTATCACTCTGAGAAGCTTTTAAAACAGAAAAAAAAGAGTTGTGGCTTTAGGAAGCAGAGCCTGATGGGTAAATAAGTTAACCAGGATCCATGTCCGCCATTTAAGACCAGTTCCCGTATTCTCTCATTATTAACCGAATACTGTGTGAGGGTGCGCTTTTGTGTATCTGTGAGGTCCAGTCAAATTTCTTTCAACTTTCAAAAAAGGACAATGAACAGTAAATGTGTGCACATTTTAGAAGCAGACAGTAGAAGGAAATGTCATCTAGTGCAGAATATTTACTTTGCTTTATTTAAGGGGCAGAGCTGCATCATCACATGTGTTTCATTTTGTGATGATAGAAAATAACCACGATGTGATGTGAAATAAAGGGGTGCTTTAGGGCACAGCATGACAATCATGTCATGAGTTGTCATTCCAGCTGTTATATAACACCATTTTACCAGATGTCACCTGTTACTAACCCTTATCTCTACCCTCTTGATAGCACCCCTTGATGCCACTACCAAGCCAGCAAGAGACCCTCTTGGAGACTTACAACATCCATTTTAGCAGACTAAAGAGTTGGTGGTCTCATAAGTTTCTGATTTGTGATGCAGGTGATCCCCGTACATATTGTGTTGGGAGTTTTCTGTTGTTGTGTCATTTTTTTAAACCAATGATCAGTTTGTCCTTCCACAAATGCTTAATAGATGTGGGCACTGGAAAATACTGTGATTTCCCGTAACAACTCACCACATTCATAAAGTACGAGTTAAAAGTTACATTACCTTCTCACTATCACCACAACCCTGAGTGTTCTGTAACACCACCACCAAAGGATGCATGCCCAAGTGTGACACAGGTGGTGTCTTCGAAAAACAGTATTTGACAACAACAACCAAACTCAAAGGCGAGGCAAATCAAGCCCAGTTTGTACACACAGTCCCAAAGAGAGGTCTAATAAAGCAGTTGAGTAAGGCCATACTCACACACAGGCCAACGTGTCCATGTGATGGACCGAGCTGAAAAAGCAGGAGTCACAGGAATTATTAGAAAAATAGGGTTTCGGTTTATTTAACCCCAAAAAAAAAATGGCTGATCAGACCACTGTGACACACAAGGTGCAACTAAACAAAAGCACAATTGTAAATAACAAACAATGCAGTATAGTCTGGTTTGTTAATAAACTAAACACCAAAGAAGAAAATAAAAAAAACACTAAACCCTAAATTCAAATATTTAATTAAGTACAAATACTTTGTTTTTAATTAAAGAAAACACACATTCTCCCCTTTAGCAGGAAGTGGTGGTGTGGTCCAATTATCCCTCTTTGTATTTAATGGCTCTAAACCCTGGCCACCATCTTTTGTCTGGCACCTCCCAGGGTTGATGGCAGGTAAGAAGCAAATAAAGAAACAAGGATATATCAAAAATCAAACAAAGTAATAAACTGGTATGCATACATAAGTAAACTAAATGTGCGCGCTTACAAATAGAACAAATGTACCCAAACCAATCAATAATCTTATTGGAAACTAGTGTGTTATTGTGTTCAAACAAAGGAATAAAAATACAAGAGTTATCGCCTTTAGAGTGTGGCCATGGGTTTGGCCATCACAGCCCGGGTTCAGCAATCTCACTTCTCATTGAGTTTGAATGGACTGACATCATGCACTGCCAAATTGAATTGTGGATCTGTTGCTTCACTTTGCTTTTAATAGAATGTTAAGAGGAGTTTTCAAGCTGCAGCGTAGCTCCCAACCAATCAAATTACATGACTAGTGGCATGACTGATCGCTGCTATAATCACAGCAGGCTCTACCACAATGAAGTGTACATGAGTTCTGCTTAATGCATTGAGCGAAGGGTGCAGTCAGTCTAAAAGAAAACATGTAGTACGACTGTCATTCTTTCTGGAATATTTTGGCTAAATGAATGCAAAATATGTGTGAGCGCCTCTTACAGCTTTGTTTCATTGATTAAATAGTATACTGGTGCAGATACTAACACGCTACTGCCATAAACTTATGTTGTTTGTTTATATTTTAGATTCGTGGAGCACACTGAGGTCACAGTGTTCAACTCATGACATCTAACATCACTTCAACTTACACATGATGGAGATTCTCTGTTCAGTCACGTTATTGTGAGGGGTTTTCTGTGAGATTTTGTGGCGTTTTTTTCTATTTCTGTAGGTTTTTATTCTACTTCCATTGTGTTTTGTGCGCTTTTGCCACATTTTTCTATTTTGCTGGTGTTTTCTTAAGTTACAGTGCATTTAACCTCTCCGGGCCACCACACTTTTCTTTCTAAAACACGTTCCTCTGCTTTCATACTCCTAAAATAATTTTCTTCTCACTTTGTGCATCTTATCCAGATTTTTTTGTAAAATCAGGAATGACACTGTGCCATGACAATCTGCAGATCTCTCGCCTCATTGGCTAAAAACAGGAAGTTATCCATGCATTGAGTTTCCATACAAACACAACATTACACCTAATCTTTAGATAGTTGTCATACAGCAGACAAACAAATGAGACAAAAACAAAAGAACAGTCAGAATAAATCAGAAATATAACTCTCTTATGTGAACACACAAACACACACTCTCTGTTAAACACACATACACCCTGTCCAGACGTCCCTCCTTATCTCTCAGCTCCTTGGCTGCATCTTAACACACTAACCATGTACAAATATGGAAAGAGCAAAGCACTGTCAACACCATCCCAGTCATCCCAGTATGGGCCAGAGCCCTGCTAGTCCCACTCAGCATGCACACACACACACACACAATCATAGGTTCAGAGACACACAGACGGTGACAGAAACACTGTAATGCTCAATAACTAGCCAGAGATAACACACACTCAGTTTCACTTCCGCAAAAATAAACCCACATGGGCTGACTCACAAACACAACTTTCTCTTTCTTACAAGATGTTCAGACACTTTCACTCTCACAGTCTTAAACAAACAGTGATTGAGACCTGCCCAGTTCACCCCTCCTCCCTGGGAAAGGGTGAGAGGACAGCAGGCCATCACTATTAGCGCTACATACCACTCAGAGCGCGCTCAGATAAGACAAGCAGAGGAGCCGAGTCCTTCAGAAGACCACAACCAGATCTACACTGAGCTGCCCACAAGGCTGTTGAATACTAAAAAAACATAAATGCATAGCCAATTACTAGGTTATTATTATTAGTAGTAGTAGTAGCAGTATTATTATTATTATTATAGTATTTTTGCACCAAAAACATTCTGTCTCTCTAACTTTACTGTTTAGACTTTTGATATCCAATTACCAAAAGAAAGAGGCATGTAATCTTTACAAAAATGGTGCTATTATCATTATATCATGACTATTTTTTGTTTAGGTTTTCAATTTCACTTGAAAATGACAAAAAAAGAACATTATAAACACACACAAAATGAAATCAAAGGTGTTACAATGGAATATCTAAATAGTCAATCAAAGTTTGAATCAATCTAACCAAGGAGATTAGAAACAAGTTGGGGTTGGGGGAAGTATGATGGCCAGATTAGAGCTGATAAAGGGAGGACAAGGTGTTGCATTCTCTTATTTGCTAATTTAAGACGTTCTCTAATTGTGGCTCTGTGATGGGTTCTATGGCTGCTCTTAGGATTGGTGAGATAGTTTATCTATGAACTGACAGGATACTCTATCTGCTAACAGTTAGCTAAGCTGTTAGCTGTCCATGTGCTTGTTTGGTGCTCGCACACAGAGAGGAGTTTTATGGGGTTTTCTTTCAAGTAGAACCACTTGTGGGAAAGGAAGCAGCTACAAGAGGCTTCTTCTTCTATCATAGTTTATTAAACACATTTTCTCTGACTCCATGGTGATAGTGATAATACTCTCTAATCTAATCTAAAATACAATTTGATCCAAGGCTCTATCACTAACATCATATTCTCCTCAATGATATGTAAAGTATTAAAGTTTTTGCTAAATCTGATTTTTTTTTCCTCACTAGAAAGATGCAACTTTCACCACATTAACGAGTGGTTAAAGTGGTGAAAGTGCAGTTGGCCTTCAGTGTGTAACTGACTCTTTTTTGTGATCTAGCAGTTTGCAGCTCTGAGGTTATATCAGAGTTTGGGGTGGGGGGTCAGCAGGTCACTGTGGGAGGCCAGAGCGTTCAGGGACAGACTGTCTGTGGTCTAATCCTCAAGCACACACACTCACCCATAGACCTGACCTCTCTACCAGCAACACCTTCACAGACTGGACCTGGAAATTGGGAGTGTGTTTACATTTGCTTTGTGACGTTTGCATAAATCTGTCCTGACTGCACGTTTGTCACATTTGAGCACGAAAGAGTCCATATTACTGTGCATGTGCACTACAAAGTCCAGCATCAATCATCATGCTAGTTGCCAGATTGCAGTCTGCTGCTTCTGCTGCTGGCGAACAGCGACAGACTGGGAGGCAGGGTGAGGGTCAAAGGTCACAGAGAAACAGAAGTCCCTGGCCACATCTATCTATCATCGCTCCATCCTTCTGCACCTCCTTCTTCTGAGCAGTGCAGAGGAATGGTCAGCAAAGTCATGACAGAGTTATCAACACTTCATCAGAAAAAAACTGACGTCTGTCGATTTGTTTACATCTTCCGTTTGCGCCACATCATTAACAAACTCAATACACTATTTGTAAGTAGTCACCAATCCTTCGAGCCTCACTGACAAAATGGATTTCTACCACAAAAAGTTTTCTCTTTATCGTTTTACTGTTTTTACAGTTTCTAGACAACAGTCGAACTCTGTGACAGAAAAGGTGAGCAGAAAAAGCATCCTCACTGCTATTTCACTGCTAAAATTGGCCTCATTTTTGTGACTGAGACTATAAGCTACATGAACATGATGGATTTATGACATCACTCGTTGGTGTCGGGACTCTCGTTTTAAAGTCTTAAAGCAGTTATTAAGGCCATTGCCGTTCTTGGCTGGAGCTATAAGTGCCCATTTTTGGTATGATGATGATGATGAAGATGATGGTAACAGACTAATTAATAACTAGAAAGAAATAAAACCAGAGGCCAAACCTATTTGTGACAGTCTACAGTTTAGTACAATTACCCACACAGAAAGCCATGCTGTTTGCTGCATAAGTGCATTAAAAATGTACTAACACCAGCCAAAGGCTCCAGTTCAGTCCATGAGGCAAAGCCCAACAGAGCGCTAACATGGTCAGAGCATCCCTTTCACGACAGTACATACATACAGTTTAAACAGTTTAAACTGGAGTGTTTTAAAATAGAGTTACAAAATATAACCAGCTGAACAGCTGTCAGAAGCTCTGAGTGTATGACTAACTTACCTTACTGATCCAACTTAAAGTGAGCATTTGGACACATTTTCAGCCATGGCGGTTGGTGCTTGGCTAAGGCAAAACTACAAACTATAAATATGTCATCTGGTGCTTTTATACCAAAATAACTTGGATTTAATATTTTCCCTAAAGAATACTTTCCAAACGCTGAAGCAAATTTGTGTGATTTTCTCCATCACTTGTAAAATTAGCATAACTGATTATTGCTGGCTAGCTCTGTGGCAGGTTGGCAACTTCCCCTGGGTGTACCACACCTCAGCTGGCTGAGAATGGACAGGAGGCAATTTATTTAGTTTGGCCTTTACACAAAACAGATTTGGTGAATATTGTAGTGATGCTTTAAAATGGGATGTGTGGTGAGTCTCAGACACAAACTATGTGCAAATATTGGGAAACTGTAGCGCTTACACTCAAGCCCAAAGTCACATATCGAAATAAATCAATGATTAATGAATATAAAGTGGTGGCACCTGAATGACACTGGTGTTGAGTTGCATTTCTGACAGTCTGGTCTTCAGTTTGAGTGTGAATGGGCTTGTGATGCCTAATAATTTGCTTAGAAAATAGGCGTTAAAGCTATCGGAAGAGCAATGAGACAGAAATTTTCCGAAGTCTATCCTCTTTCATAACTGCTGCCAAAAGATTTGGTGTAAAGTGCCTCGAGCTTGATTTATTTTTAGTGCTGTACATAATGTCCATTTTTTCTTTGTCTTTAAAACAATATTGAATTTTGTCTGTCTTTTTTTGTTACGTTCAGTGTTGAACTGACGCTGTAAGGTTTTACCATTAAAGTCATTCAAGTTAAAGGCAGTAGTAATTCAATTCAGGAGGCAAATTAATTCATTTCTTTACATCTCTGAAAGTGAAGCTGGAGACATCAGTCATGCATGCTTTAAAACCTGATAAAACATTATTTTTATGTAGCGATTGATTTTCATTCCTCAGCGTTAAATGCATCAGCTGACAAAATGGACATAATTTTTATTTGTGTCGAGACTTGTGGGCTGCAGGGACATGTGATAGTGTGTATTTGTTGTCAGCCACAGATACAAGTCGTGTGTGTATGTGTGTATTGTTGGGGGACCATTAAGACGGGACAGTGTGTATGTTCAGTCTTCTCTCGATTTTAGCAGCAATGAGCATCACTCAGTTCTTAACAGTTAGCGTTTCTCCAGAGGCCTGCAGACAAAGTGTGTGTACATACAGTGCAGTGTGCACACAGGTTTCCTTTAAGACTGAAGCTTTCAAATATTACATTAAAGGTTATTTGTACATGTGTGCACTGTAACATATTTTTATATATTAAATGTCAACTTCATAAAACACCACAATTGTGGCTGAATCAGTGGTTTTTTTTTTGAACAGTAGAAATCAGAGTAATCACAAAGCTTTTCTGACTGTCAGCAAAGGTATTTGTGTTGTTTTATTTGTAGGAAAAAAGCCGAAGCTTGTCCAAAGCATGAAGGACTGTATATATGATTGTTGATTTGTAATCCTGACTGATTATTGTAAAACTGAGACATTGTCTCTTAGGAGCAGTATGTAAGCCATAGACAGGGTTAACATTATAGAGTTAGACATTTGAAAATGAAACAAAATGTATTTTTAAGTCTAGTTTCACACTGTTCATCAATGCATTTAAGTATGTTTGTCTGTCCTGGGGTTATAAAAAATCAAATAAGTCATATTTTATTTTTTTTATTAATAAGGTTACAGTGAATAAAATCTTTCTGTATAAAGTAATACATTTAAATACATCATCCTCAGTACAGTGAAGGAGTGAGAGCTTTCTTTAACCCAACCAGGAAGCCAGCATCACCTTAGTTCCTTTGATAATAAATCTGAAAGGAGTTTTCAATAAGGTTTTAAATTATCACAGAAAAAAAAGTCCTGTGTAACATAAATATTTATGATTCTTACATGTTTCTGTCAGTAAGAAAATCCCCTCAAACTATAACCTGTGATTCTAAGTATAATTTAAACTGAACTAAAATGGTAACCTTGGGCAATAAACAAACCACACTGCGGTCCGTGAATAAATCTGAATTTGTGGTACTGGAAATGTGTCTGTCTTCACATTTCCATTCAGACCGTGAGAGTAAAGGGGTTTTCACCCACCCACCAGTGTGCTCCAGTGCAGACCTCCAAAATCCGAATTGCGTATTGCTGATAGTGGACAAGGTATACATATGTTGAAATTTGATTGGTTGAGAGGTGAAGTGAAGAGTTCACCAGTATTGGGAGAACCACAAAAAAAGATTTAAAAAAATACAGGAAAAGCACTGACAGTGGCTGGAGTGGGCACTAACACTCGTTGTCATTTCAGCTCTTGGTAATATAAAAACACCCAGCACGCCCCTGTGGGCGGTTTATCCTTCAAGCTCGGGTCCTCTACCAGAGGCCTGGGAGCTTGAGGGTCCTGTGCAGTATCTTAGCTGTTCCCAGGACTGCGCTCTTCTGGACAGAGATCTCCGATGTTATTCCCGGGATCTGCTGGAGCCACTCGCCTAGCTTGGGAGTCACCGCACCTAGTGCTCCGATTACCACGGGGACCACCGTTACCTTCACCCTCCACATCCTCGCGAGCTCTTCTCTGAAATAAAATAAAAAAAAAAAAATATATATATATATATATATATATATATATATATATATATATATATATATATATATATATATATATATATATACACTAACAACACCACTCTTTGCAGGTACATCATCCTGGACTACACCTGCTGAGCCATAAATTCCACTTTTATAAATCACAGAGTTAGGCTGCAATTATACTTTCCACATGTCTGCTAGACACCGCTTGGGTCCATATAAGTACATTTCACAAAATGGTAAGAATGAATGTCTGTGTGGATGTCTGAGTGCCTGTGTGTTATTTTGAGGCTATGTGGATTTGTCTGTGGAGAATTAACATTATAATGCGTCAACTTTGCATGCACCCTAGGTGCATTTCAACCAGGTTTGCAACCACCAAAATAAATAAATAAAATTTTAAAAAGAAATGCAAACATTTGATCTTTTAGGAGTCATTCCTGAGAAAATCTTAACATTAATCTTTCTTATAACAGTTTAAACAAAAGCTGAACATTATTAACTGAACTGAACATTAAAATTTAGCTTGACGTACCTAATAAACTGGAAACTGAATATACAGTAGAAACAAAAAGATTCAAGTGTTCTCTCCAGAGGTTACAGCAGTTCTTTGCAGCTGTTTGGTGTTTGGTATGACACCTCTTCAGGAGTGCTAATGCTGGAGAGGCATTTAACAGCCAAGCAGTCCGATGATCCCGCTGCTCCTCCTCTCTGCCAGGAAACAGTAATGGATGGCTGGACAGTGAGGGGGGGCGGTGAGGAGCACGAGTGAGGGAAGATGTTGTTAGGAGGAGTGTTCCTCATCCAGATCCCATGGCGGCTCTCCTGCTGCGCTGGATGAAAGCTCCCCGACCAGCAGTCGTCGCGGTAACTAATTTGCTGAGATTTTCTGCTTGACTGGAGGCACGAGGAAGAACCCCCTCCCCACCAAACCCCACCTCATCCTATCTAACAGTCAAGTTCCCCTCACCTCCTCCTCCTGCCCACTCTCTGAATCTCTGCTCTTTGTCTCTATGCATCCTCTTCAGCTTTTCGGAGATCTAAATCTCAATTCTGATCATGAATAATTGCAAATGAAATTAAGAATCACATGAAAGTATGAAAAAAATCACAAAACTTCTTTGTTGTCAGAACAGCATCATGTCAGAGTCATTTAGATATTCTTAGAAGTTGACCTGTCATGCTTATTTTTAGCTTAGTTTTTGTGTTTGGACTTTATAGCAATAGCATTGCATAGTTCGAAATTCTAAATAATTGGATTTATCATATACTGGGTCTTTGTGCAACAACTCATCCACTGCTTTAGCTGAACAGAATGTTTGGAAAGCAGCTGGGTGGCCTGTTGTGTTCACAATCAGAGCTATGCGACTGAGACAACCTTTTTAGGTTTATCCCCTCTCATCTACATCATACAGAGCCAAGAAAAGAAAAGAAAAACTGAAACGAAGCCTTTAGAGCAGTCTAAAGTCTGAGCTTTTGGACCACGAGCATTGTTGACTTCATTCTTTGAAGTTTTGGTCATGTTTTATATGAAGATGCAACATTGTAACAGTATGTATGTGACAGCAGATACAGTAAGTAAAAGTATAACAAATCTCCTTTAACTTAAAAGAAGAAAATCAGTTTTTAATTTTCAAAACTTGTCGGTAGAAGTCAGTACAAAACATGTTTTCCAATAAAACTCACGAAAATCTCAAAGTAAATGTTGAAATCAGTCTCTTGGAATGAAACCTTTGCTAACTGAATTATGATTTGGTTTGCTAACTGATTTTATGAAAAGATGCATCCATCCCTTTTCTGTACCATTTATCCACTTTGCGATCACAGTGGTGCTGGAGCCTGTCCTAGTTGTAACTGGGCAAAGGACTGGTTGCCAGTCCTTTGAAGGGCCACTCCATGTATGGTACTGTCAAATCTTGCCATCCACATACAAAGAAAAAAACATACCAGTAACTTAAACAGAAAATGCGTGAAGAAGAAACATTATACTTATATTTTAGTTACAATGCAATATAGTAATATGCTGCTGTCATTAATGGCACTGATGCAGGCATGCTCTGTTAACAGAAACTTAAGTAATGCGATTCCTATTGTTTGTGTATGGGCTCAGTCACTCAATGTGGGGCATAGTGAATAAAACATAAAGTTCATTTTCAAAATTTTGGTGATTCCGCGCATTGATTCTCACTGTCAGCAGAGCCTCTTGCTCACTGTGTTGTCATGCTTTGCCATGTTCATCATCTTAGTTTAACCTACAGTATGGGTATTTGCTCATTAGTAATCACTGTATATTCTGTGTATTTATTATCTCACTCTTATTGCCTGTTTATGCCCTGTCCTTATCTTCAACATCATGCTGCTCTGTTGTATCTTAATTGCCTCTTGGGGATAAATAAAGTCTTTCTGATTCTGAATTAGCACTAAACACACACCACAGCTACATCTTAAAGAGATGCACATAATTAATCGTAAAGTATTGGTTAACAATTTACCTGGTGGCGAAAGGTGTAAAGCGAAAGGATCATCATAGTGAGCTTAATTTGAGGATCTGAGGATGGTAATCCATCCATGTTGTAGTTGTTGAGCTTTTTCATACTCAAGCCAAAGTGGAGTCAACAGACCTGCTGCTAGCATGGCTCAAGATTAACATGCAGCCACTCATAAAACCTCTTTCACCCTCTTCTCTCCCTATTATGTCTCAGCCCCTTCATCTTAA
The DNA here is from genome assembly GCF_900408965.1 of Simochromis diagramma. Lineage (NCBI taxonomy): Eukaryota > Metazoa > Chordata > Actinopteri > Cichliformes > Cichlidae > Simochromis > Simochromis diagramma. The sequence continues at coordinate 13,749,948 of NW_024386860.1, forward strand.
TAATATTCACTAATTACCGTCGTGGCACCCTTTAGGGTTCAAACGGGTCATTGGCAAGAGGCCATAATCCTCTTTCTGAACTCTGACCCGCGACGGCCATTTTAATGGGGTCAAATACTGGAAGCGGATCACATCACAACCCGACCAGCGTCGCAAACTTTGACATATCGGCTGCTGGAGGTGAGAGAATGAAGGCTTTTTGTGTCTTTCACACTTTGAATTCAACAGTTATGTACCAGGAGAGAATAAACATGAGGATTAAATGCAGAAGGATCAATAATATTGATTGAGACACAGAAGAAGATGTGATCGCTCTATGAAAACCCTGTAAGGGGCACCTGCGTGTGTGTGTGTGTGTGTGTTATTAACAAATCTAAGGGAACTGTGTGAAAACTGCAAGAAATGATCAATGTTGTGCTTGTAAGTGCACAAGTCTGTACGTGTCTTTGTGCATGTGCCCATGTGTGACACTATGTGTGTGTGCATTTTGGAGTTACTAAGCACAGATAATTCCAAGCATTAACAGCACTTGGACAACAATAGACCTTTTCTTGGGGCTGTTTGGCTCACCTCCAGTTTCCTCAGTGTTATTATAGCAGTAAGGCTAATCCCACATCTAGCAGTGTTCAGGCTAAGAGACTGCAAGATTATGGTTTATAGACTGTTTTTCTGCCTGACATGTAATCCATGTAAGCTTGTGTAACCAAAAGCTTGTACAAGTTTACGATTATGAATGTCATTCTTATAAAAAATACAATAAATGAAAAAAAAATGGCTGAAGTATTTTGAACTTTAATAATATCTCTAATATCTTTTGGTCTTTATTTCTAGGGAACATTTAGCTAATGTTTTTCTGGTTATCTGAAATACACTACATGGACATAACGAACAGGGCCAGCTACAAATTATACCCACAGGAGTTGTTGAGCCATGGAAATCTATGTCTTGAAGCTCCACTGCACAGTTTTTCTGCTGATGTTAATGCCAGAGGAGGTTTGGAGCTCTGCTGTTATTGAGTCAGAGACTTGGCAACTTTTATGCATTTTGCATTTCAGCACTCAGTGACCCCGCTCTGTAACTTTATGTGGTCTGCCACTTTGTGGTTGAGTTGCTGTGGTTCCTAAATGCTTCCACTTTGCATTAATACTTCGTCAAGAGAGCCCCAGGTCTAAGTTCTGGAAGCTGGAATGGGTTCTGTCAAAAGAGGATGGGTAGACTAAGAATTGTTACCAATGTACCACAATTTCTGGCCCAAATTGGGAGACAGCAGAGGGTGGACAGGCTGGTGAGTTTCTTGGTGAGCTTTCACAGGAATGCACCAACACAGGATTGCAGGTAAGTATTCTGCAGAGTGAGTTCTTCAGTCGGTAAGGAGGGCTACACGACATTCGATAGTGTCGGTAAGGAGTCATGCACTTTCCAGTATATGTCTACATTTTATGTATGTGACAATTTACAAGACACCTGTTTGTTACATTTGTCATTAAGAGTATTGCATTGAATTAAAATATTTCATTGTTGCAGAAACCAAAGAGAGTCACTGCAAACTAAAGCAATTTTGACTCTAAGATCACACTATGTTTTAAACAAACTTATGTGTGAATTGAGGAAAAAATCTTCAAAGCAACCTCAGAGTGGTGGAAGAGCTTCAATATAGGGGAGGAGAACAGGGGTGATGGGTAAGGGAGGGTACTCGGGGTTGTTGAGGTTATTGGATAAAGGTTAAAGTCAAACTAACAGGGGCTCTTTGAACATGTGGTGCCTTTGCTGGTTGTTAGCACCTCAGATCCCATTGCTCTCCAAGTCTGCTGGCCCCAACTGCCCCAATACACAGCTACGCACAAATAACCACACACATACAATTGTTGACTGATACAGATTGAATATTAAACTTCTGTTATCTGACTTTTAGTGAGCTTTAAGACATAGTCTGTTGTTCTGCTGGAAGCAGCCATCAGAAGATGGGTATAGTGTGATCATAAAGGGATGGACATGATCAGAAACAAAACTCAGGCAGGCTGTGACAATGGTCAGTTGGAACTAAAGGGAACAAATTGTGAAGAAAATGTTCCCCCTTGCAATTACACCACTACCACCAACCCAAACTGTTGATGCAGAGCAGGACATGCTTTCATGTTGTTTGCACCAAATACCCTATGATCCAGATGTTGCAGCAGAAACGGAGACTAATCAGTCCAGGCAACATTTTGTAATCTTCTGTTTTCCAGGCTTTATTGGCCGATGTAAATTGTAGTTTCAGCCTCCTGTTATTAACTCATAGGAGTGGCTCCTGGTGTGGTCTTCTGTTGCTGAAGCGAACCTGGTTCTTGCAGGTTCTGCATGTTGTGTGTTCATAGATGCTCTTCTGCATGCATTGGTTGTAATGTTTATTTGCTCAAAGCAGTTTAGCCAGGTGTTAAGTGTGTATTGTATTTTGTTGATTTTAGTGAGTTTTAGCTGAAATGTGCACTGCACTTACTTGGAAACCTCAAATACAGTAATAAGTATTAATTTGTAATAATTTGACCTAAAATTAGTTTTATATATTTATGAAATATTCAAATCATCTGCAACTTTAAAATAAACAAAAAAATGTAAACAGCTTATCAGGACTCTAGGAAATTAAACCCAGAAAATACATGAAAAGTAACTTTCCTTTTTTTTTTTTTACAAGTTGTAAAATAACCTTAACTTTTAGTTTGACTTGTTATGTTTGGTGTGAAGGTTCCAGTGAGCACATCTTCTTTTCTCTCTTTGTCAAAGTGAAAATCTGTGGAGCTGAAGTGTGGAGTTCTGAAGTTGAGGTCAGACTAATACAAGGACATGGAGGTGAAGTCTACAGTCTAACATGTGGGGATAAATCCCCCTCACTCTGGCCATATTTAGAGATGTGATCTTGGCACATCTCAGAAAAAGTCTCCCTGGAGGTTTGAGAGGGTCGATCCGGTCTGGAGGACCACAACACAATTACAGTTCTGTTTCTTACAGAGATGTATAAAAGGGCTGAGGTGCACAGTGGGTGTATGTCTAAAATCCCACTGTTAGCTTTTAGCACCACACCCCTGTTGCTAAAATCTCCTGGATGTCCCTGCTATGTTGCAAAAAGGGTTCGGGTGTTGCAATAAGCGTGTTATTAACCTCTTGCTTCTGGCGTTTGTCACACCCTCTTTCTGACAAACACTGCAGGATCCTGTAGATGTGCATCAATCTGCCTTTTTCGTAACCACCAAGCTCCTCAATTATTCAGGAGCAGTGTGCAGTCAAACATTCCCATCTAAAGATCTAACACTTGTTTGACCAGCAGAATGTCCAATAGTCGTGTAGAGACATATGGAGGAAATGGCTCCAAAAAGCACATAGAGGATGGACCCAAAATCTTTTCAGGCTTAAAGACAGTCTGTATTTCATTTCATTTGAGCAAATATAAGCTAATGTTAATGGCATGTTTTTTTGTTTTTTTTAAATCTTCTATTGATATTTTGCTGTATAGGTCAGTTTTTTAAAACTGTACCGATGTACTGATGTACTAATTCACAGTCCATAGTGTCACATGACAGAAAACCATAAATATTCACCAAAGTACTGAAATGTTCACTGATACAGGCGTTACTAGTTACATGTGTTCTAACGAATGCCCGGACACAAAGGTCAAAAAGTAAATTAAAGCCATAGATGTACACACAATTATTACAATTTCTTTCCCCTTCAGATGTGGTCCCAACTCTGCCAACAGGAGTTGAGGAGTTGCCCCACAGAGATCCTGAAATATGTACGGAAGTGGCCGTGATACATCTTCAACTGCTGGATTAAACCATGAAATCCGCCTTGCTACTGCCTTCTCATGAGAATGGAATGAACCCAGATATTTAGTTACTTACTGTTCTTGTTTAAAAACATCGGGACCAGTTCATCATTGCTTGATGTCGATTTTGGTCTTGATGTCGCAAAGCCTTGGGTCTGTGTGTACAAATTGAATGACAAGTTTGTATCCAAAAACTTGGGAATTTCGGGTTGTTTTTTTCACATCATGTTCAGTGTGTAATGGCTTTCAGAAAGATAAAGTTCATGTATCACTAGCAATACAGCATAATACTTGTTTTTTAGTGCTTAAAAACAGCACTGCAGCACATTGATGGATAGAACCTGATCAGTGCTCTGCATGTGCCTTATTTAGTGAGTCAAAAATACAACAGTGATGAAGTTTTTTTATTTTCTTTTTAGTGGCTTTCAACTTTTACTTTCAGTCAATAGATATATTTATTCAATAAAATTACTTAATAAAGAGAAGAGTAACCATCTGGCTTGTTGACGCCCTCACTTCAAAAGCCTGGTTTTCTGGTGGTATTGAGGCACATCAGTGCCTAAGGAACTGGCAGCATTTCCTGGAAAGGCACCATAAAGGCTTTACAGCTACATACACTCCCTTCCAGGTCACATCTTGCTCTGGAAAGATCTTGTGAAACAGCACACTTCATCTAATTCAACAGCATAGATTCACAATAGAAGAATCTGGGTACTGAACCAGGCTACCTGCAGTCCAGATCTTTCACCAAATGAAAAGAATTTGGAACATTATAAAAAGCCAAGCTACTGTTTCATTGAGAGGGGATGAAGGGGGGATGCTGCACAGTCATAATGTGGTCAATAGTAATATGTCCCCATCAAATTTAAAGTTTTTTAATTGTTTCTTAAAAAGAAAATTTTGTCACTGTAGACATCTGATATGTGTTCTGTTTTAATAACATTCAGATTAATAAAAAATTAATTATTGCATTCTGCTTTTATTTACATCTTAAAAGGCATCCCAACTGTTTTTTGTAAATAGGGTTGCATAATATATCATATATGTCTTTTTTATTTTTTTAAATCAAGAACTGTAATTAAAAATACAGCTTGCCTGACTCAATCAATTGTGATCAGGCAGTGTAGAAAGGAACAAACAAAAAATAAAGAAAGGAAGATTTAGTTCTTCAATAGTTTTTGCAGGTGACTCTGTGGCCCTGTGATGATTCGTCATCCTCATCCCTCTCCTACACCCACCCCCTTCTCTTTTCGTTTGACCTATCCTTCACCAAGGCCCAGTGTAATCCCTTTGAGTTTGGGCAAAACAGAGTTTACAGGGGAAGGAGGGGTGAAGGTTGGACTGAGGTTAAGAGAAAGCCTGCTTGTTTATTAAAGAGTCAAAGATGTGAGCTTCCTGCTACAGCAGTGTTCTTCAGGGAATTAATGTATTAATGTACTTTATGTATTAACACTCTCCAGTACAATGAAAATGGTTTTGAAAAAGCATTTTCAGCATTTTGCATGTATATAGTAGCAAATACAGTGTTATAGATCATCGTTCAATTGTTGCTAGTCAACACTGCATAGCATGAAGAGTGTGCTCTGTTTGGACATAAAAAACAAACATGATCATATTGACATCACTTCATTTTTCAACTCACAGTTCAGTTTATCAAGCCGACAAACAAGCTTTGGTTGGGTGTCTTTAGAAGACTTTACTCTCTCATCTGTCAAGCCAGCATTCTTCTGATTGGTTACGGCAGGTAGGTGGGGCTTCTTCGCTCTCAATGACTTCATGTAGAGCTAAGAGTAGAAAAAAATTTCACAAACCATGCCCCCTCACTACCACCCACCCCCACCAAAAGAAAAAACAATGTAATATGCATTTGAAACATTTAGTGATGCATTCAATATCATCACTTTGTTATTTGTTAACACTTTTTTCTCATTTTCATTGAACTATACAAAATTTCATTGGATAAAAAACAAACAAAAAATGCAGTTATTTAGACTGTTACAAAGACCAGCTAATGCTGAAACCCAACTCTGCTTTTAAATCTTTGTTAAAATGTATACAAATGTAAATAAATGTATGCAAAATAAATAAACCTAATGGGTGGGATATGTAGCCTTGGTATATTCTTGACTCATTTCTATCCTTAGCTCTTTTGGGAGGGGCAGGGGGAGAGAGAAGTTAGTGGAGACGTCGGTCCTGCATTTGAACTTAACCTGGCTGTGGCCCGGGACTGACGCAGCAATTAGCACCAGGGATCAGCATCAAAAGGAACGGCACAGTGTGAAGCTGGTCTAATTAGTCATATGAACGGAGGCAACAGACCGACCACTGCATGCCTCAGGTTGTAGGGGTGTGGGAGTGTGTATGTGTGTGTGGAGGTCTGACTAAGTGTAGTCAACAGCAGGTGAATGAGAGTCCATGTTGGTGAAGACATGCTTCAGATCAAAGCTTTCTTATGTGTGCTAAGTGACCTGATCTGATCTGTTACTGAAATAAAGCAAAACATCCCCACTGCTTCTCTGCAAACTCTCACTACTCCAATAGGATTATTATTTTCATGCTTTGGCCTTGTTGCTTATCTCATGAGCAAGATGAATTCTTATCAGAGATTATTTGAAATGAACCATGCAACAAATTAAAAGAAGCAGAATAAGGTTTTAATGGTTGAGACTGGCCCTGAACAGAGTTTCATAATTGAGTACGTAAGTTGTAAACAGTTCAGGTGAATAGTTGAATAGTCCTTGCACATTTGTTACATTAATTTACTTATCTTGAAAACGGTTTTATTGCCAGGATTAAGAAAGTATCATTTAAGTAATAATCCTTAAGATTTTAAATAAAGATTATAACAGGTTATTAAAATGTACATTTTATAAGAAGCAAGCTGACTGTTAACAGTAAGCGAAAAGGAGGAGGAGGTTAGTGAGGAAGAGAGTAAATTAATTTGTTGAAAGGAGACAGGTTTTTTTTTTGTTTTTGTTCTTTGAAATCACTAGTATAAAATTTGTTTATAAAGAGGTAAACAGTGCTGAACTGAAAATTTATTTGGTCTAACAGTTAACCATGGTAGCCCGTAGTCAGCAGTAACAGTAATAGCAAAAGGGTGCGGCACTAAAAAATGTTTTAATCAAAAAGATTGCTTTAATTGTTAGAAAACTGCTGCTTCACCTGTAGTTTGCATGAAAGAGTTGTCCAACGTATGCAACTTGTCTGTAAACAATCCCAAACTACTTGGCAAGCGGTACTGAAACTGGGAAAAGCACCACGTAAACCGGAAAAAGAAAAATGTTCATCTTGTAGGTAAAAAGTATTTTGAAATGTGCTGGTTGCTGTTTTTGAGGCACAACTTTTACTTTGAAAGTTACATTTCTTGATTTCAGGTTTATTTCACATTTCTGTATGTTTCACAGCTCTGTGGGGAAATGGCAAGTGTGTGCAGACAGGTCGACATCTTCCGTGCAACCACGGCAATCTTCTAACGATCAGAGCAATCACAGCAAAGCTTTTTAGTGCACCACACTCTTTGCAACCAATTTCACCTGAGGACAGCTAACAAACTTCAGCAACCACTTTTCAACCAGCTACCGGAGGTTGCCAGGGGGTCACCGATTGGTCTCTACGCCTAACTGAGCCCTAGAACTCTTTCCTTTATTAACATATTCTTGGTCAAATATTAATAGGAGAATCAGCACCTCCAAATCTGAAGCCATGGTCCTCAGCCAGAAAAGGGTGCAGTGCCCACTACGGGTCAGGGATGAGTTCCTGCCCCAAGTGGAGGAGTTTAAGTATCTCAGGGTCTTGTTTACAAGTGACGGGAGAAGAGAGCGGGAGATTGACAGGTGGATTGTACCGGTCCGTCGTGGTGAAGAGAGAGCTGAGTGTAAAAGCGAAGCACTCAATTTACCGGTCGATCTACGTCCCTACACTCACCTATGGTCACGAGCTGTGGATAGTGAGAAGAACAAGATACAAGCGGTGGAAATGAGCTTCCTCCGAAGGGTGGCTGGCCTCTCCCTTAGAGATAGGGTGACAAGTTTAGCCATTCAGGAGGTGCTCTGAGTAGAGCCGCTGCTCCTCCACATCGAAAGGAGCTAGTTGAGGTGGTTTGGACATCTGACAAGAATGCCTCCTGGGCGCCTCCTGGGTGGGGTGTTTGGGACATGTCCCACTGTGAGGAGGCCCCAGGACAGACCCAAGACACTCTGGAGGTATTATATCTCTCGGGTAGCCTGGGAATGCCTTGTGTTCCCCTGGACAAGCTAGAAGCGGTGGATGGGGAGAGGAAGGTCTGGGCTTCTCTGCTGAGGCTGCTGCCCCCGCGGCACAGCCCTGGATAAGAGGAAGAAGATGGATGGATGGAAATATTAGTAGGTGGGTGGCTATACTTGACTTCTAGTGGCATAGTGGTTTAATACCTAAACAAACAAGAAACTGGGAGACTACATGTGACCATCACTGACTTTTACTTTTCAAAAGAAATTTCTAACTAAATTCTACAATATGTTTTTGTAATAGACAATAGCTATACTAGCTGTTCAATAATACAGATCTACCACAATTACTGTGGTTAAATATTATTACAAAACTACTGCAATATCTATAGAAAGTGTAATAAATATAGCAGACGTATCTTAATTTTTAAATACCACTTTCATTGTCAATATATGTTTATCATTTCATCTGTCAACCACAGCACCTTAATGACAAAATCACCTTACAAAAAGTGTCAGTGCGGAGTTTCTCCTGAAGTACCAAAGGGTTTTCAAAACACTGATGACCATTAATAGTTCTAATGCTACAGTGGATAATGGGAATTTGAAAAATCCGAATGCATGGGTGCAAAAATGTTCACAAACCACATGTTTTCCACACATTCTTGGTCAATTTTAGTCAAAAACAGTGAAGAGAACATTAACAAAGAAGGAGGGATGCTCTTTATGGTTCTGATGGATGATCGTGCAGGCATTCACAACTCTTCTGATCATGCCCACTCAGCAGAAACACTGGTATACAATGTAGAACATAACAATGTAATATATGTATGTAGTATTTGTATTGTATTATGTACCATCTTTGTTTGAGAGCATCTTTGGAATTTGATGCACAAAGATAATAAAATATATGTAAATTAGATAGTTTAGAAAAAGCTTCACACTAAGGTATACACACTGCTGTTAAAGTACAGCCATTAACGGTGGCTATGACTGGTTGTGCATAAATCAGGTTTCTCAGCCCCCCCCCCCTGGTGCCCCTTCGGGCCCTGTAGGTGAACAAAGACATGTAATATGCAGAAGTAGCTGTGATAATTGGGATTTACATTGGCAAAACAAACCTATGCACATATATTAAATATATTCCTGTAGGCAAATAGTCGCCCCTGCTGCCTGCCCTGTAATCTGGTAAAAAATCGTCAGGGAGGTGAAAGGGTTGGGTCACAACAACAGCCATTTCATTACTGTGGCTCAAATGTCCCAGGATTCAATTCAATCACAGGGCGATTATTTTTACTCAGTTTCCACTCTGCGGGGAATTGGCTGTCGTTTGTTGCTGACCTTTTCACATGGCGGCCATTTATCCCGAGGAATAATTGTTTAGATGGTTTCATTGTCATATCCCTGAGTGCTTGGGGCTCTCGTTGTGGTGAGATGTCACCTATCCTGTTATCTCCTGCCACTGATACGTCGCAGGAAAGCACTGCAAACACTTGTATTGGGTCAAGGATTTTTTTCTTTCTTATTTTTAAAGAAACCTGTGAAATGACAGTTTTAGTCTTTCCTTGAAAACTTTTGTTGAGGTACTTTCAACAGTTTATGACTAAAAGTCACTGAAAAGAGGTGTGTTTTTACACTCAAACATGCAATAAGTATAAAAGTTCCTCATTCCTTTATTGACTCCATGTTACTGTTGTTAATTTACTCCATGTTTATTTTTATCAGACTGCGAGGAGTCAGTTTAGGAAACCGTCAACTAGATTGAAGACTCATGGTGCAAACCACCAATTTTGTTAAGAATGCAGATACATATGAAGAATTTCATAAACTGAGATAGGATATGAATCAAATCTAGAGCAACACAGGAAGTTGATCCAGATCTCAAAATGTTTTAAAAAATAAATGTGTCCATAAACTTTGAAAACAAACAAACCAAAAATATAAACAAAAAGTATTTGTGTTATTTAAGCACAACCCTTTTTCAGTACAGTGGCAACAACTCGAGTTCTCTTTAATGATCACATTAACTCCTTAAGTGTGTTTACCGAAAGACTAAATATGAACAAACATGGACTCAATGTAGATGTGCTTGTTCCTTAAGCTTAATGCCTTAATGGTCTTCTTCGGTTTAGGACATTGAAAGTGTCTCTCGTATGTTTATAGGTAATAAGATTTTTAGGGACTATTTAATGTAAAGTTTGGTGAAGATCAGAAAAGATTTAAATGCAGAGTTGGAGGGTGTGTGTTAATCTTAAAATGATGTTAAAACTGTTAAACATTGATGTAGGTTATATACTTTATAAAGAGTAAATCTTGACAATGCTTTTTCAATCTGGCCCAAGATTTTGAGGCAGGTTTTTGGGTCATTTGGCTTTGAATCAGCCACACAGACATTTTTTTTCTGTTTTCTCTGTGACTCATCTTGTATTCAGGCACCAAGTCTAACCACCATCTGTGTCTCACTTCCAGGCCGTCTGCTTCTTTAAGGCTGCACCGGCCCCTCAAAGTGTGAATAATATTCAGTAAGGAGTAACGCTTAAGTGGGAAAGCTTTTAGCACATTATCCACTAGCAATTGCAAGGTAATCTAATTTGCCAGCGCAGGTCTCTTATTAAATATCTGCAGCAGCGGATTTGCATTCAGGAGTCTCCTAATGGGTTTAGCTGCCCGGCAGAGCTCTGGCTCAGTGTTTATGTAAGCCTCCATCTTTGAGAGAGAAGAGAGAGTGACATTGAGGACACACACTCGCACACACACTGAGAGAGGAGAGAAAGAGATACACCTTTAGAAAAAAAAATGTAGTCAGCGCTTCAGAAATACGATGCTTTCAGGTGCTCTTCGAAATCTCAGTTTTCCGAGCTCAGCTGTGGCTGCCAGTGGTCTCTGTGATTGGTTGCTAGTGAATCAAGCAGTGCAGATGTTGTGTATCCAGGAAGAAAAAAAAAGAAATTGCCTTGATAAACACTCTCCATTAGGTGACGTCTAGACCAGATTCAGTCCCTATCAAGTTAAAAGCAAGGGAAATAAAAGAAAAAAGATTTATTTAATCTGTCTTGAAAGCTTTCTTCTTTGATATAAGATTGAATGAGTGACTAAGGACAGTAATAAGATGATAACAGTAGGGGATCTGAGCCTGGCAGACCTGCAGTATAGACTACAGGCTGGACTTGTAGACCTGCTGGTGGGCCTCTTAAAAATAATGTGAATTTCCTGTTGTCACGTGAAAACTGTGTGTGTTCAAGATTAGGTGATTACTGGTGTGTGTCATAGAATGGATTAACTCCAGCACTCAGTAAGGTCCCTGTGTGTGTGTGCTTAAGGCTATCTTTGTGCAGACCAGTGGTGTAAGTTTTAGACCTTTGGAAAGTGTGGACATTTTGGTTGTTCCATTTTGTAAAGCGCCCTCAGAGGGCTGATGGTGGGTTCATTCTTAATTCAGGTTAGAATTAGGATTAAGACTTGGGCATTATGCCAGTGTCAGAAAAGCAGAAGTACCAAAAATGATGGCAGAAATCCATGGACTGGTGCTCCTGGTTAAACTGGAGTTCAGTTCAGAGGACTTTGTCTGGATTTGGAAAGGTTAAAGGGTATTACACTGCAGTCAGCCAAAGATATTATTTGCTAATCAAGTAAATAAAAAAGACTTAAAATAAATTAGACTTAATACATTTTTAAATTTGGGCTAATTTCCACCTAAAATTAAATTTCTCATTCATGTACACGTTGACTCCTTTTATAAATCATAATAATCTCATTGTTTCAACTTTAACAGCAATAACAACGTAATTTTACGCTTTTGTTTTTTATATATATTTAAACCTCACTAACTTGTCCAGTTGTAGTTTGGGGCCATATTTAGCATTCTTTTGTTGCTGGATGTGCTAGCTGTTATTCCCATTAAACAACACAGAGACACAATTATTGAGCTTGAAGTGAGGCTGGAGTCAGCTGTAAAACAATGAAATCATTGTGGAAGTTTTTTTTTAAATTACAGAACAACTATATAACTCAAAAAATGATAACTTCTGGCATGAATAGATAGTTTCATCTATAAATGAATTGTGAGTGAGTGTGTTCACACACCAGGCAGCACTGCAGGAAGGGGTTAATATATGGAACACCCAGTCATCTCAAAAGGATGGTTAGTACCCAAAAGAAAGAGTGACCCAAAAAGGTTTTAACCACTTAAAAAAATGTGACTAAAATGCTTCAGTGTTTCTTTCATATCAATTCATAATTGTGACAGGAGCAGATATTGTGTATGTTAAGCTTTCCTCATCATCTCACTTCTGCTATTAATTATCAAATAGCTCCATCTTGGGCAAACATCTCCTGGAAAATCTCTGTTGTTGACATTTTGGGTTTGTGGTTCCCAACATGTGGTCTGGTGGGGGTCCTTGAGAGGGCTCCAAATATAAAGTACATTTCTCTGTTTATTTCTTTCCTTTGTGTTGTGCAATGACAGCAAAGAATTACATTTTCCGAACCATATGTTTGTCGTTTCCTTCTGTCATCACCCGAGTACAGACAGTCATAAAAATCTCACATCAGCCCTCTCCAACCACACTCTCTCTGTATATGGGGTCTTTGGCATGAAAAGGAAACCCTGTCAGGGTATTTAATTGGCTGCCTGGTAGCAGGGTGGCTGTGGGACAGTGGGACTGTGACGTGGAGACAGAGGCAGCGATTGGAGGACAGACTGGAATTATAAGGGGAGGGTGAGCCGGAGTGAAGCGTCCCATAGAGCAGCCGGCCTCAGATCTGGCACTGCAGGACGCGCACAAGTCTGTGGAGTCAGCCCTCCTCCGCCTTCTCTCACCATGCATCCAGCAAGACTCTCAACTCGGCAGTGACAAGCGTTTCCGAAGTGACAAGTTTTACAGCTGAGTATTTGCGCAGAAAGACCGAAATCGAGGAGAAACTTTGCGTATTTCCCTGCACATTTTTCTTTACGTCGCTGGCAGTTGGAAGCAGGCGGAGTTAAGCCTTTCTGGGGATTTTTTTTCCTTATTCAAAGGGGAATATTCTGTTCCAGTCTCTTCACCAACATGGAGTACACTTCATCCCCGAAACCGCAGCTCTCATCCCGGGCAAATGCTTTCTCCATAGCAGCCCTGATGTCCAGCGGGAAGCCCAATAAGGACAAGGAGGCGGAGGAGAACACCATCAAGCCTCTGGGTAAGAGAAGAATTGAAGAATTAAATCAGAAAACTTAAACAGGCTCAACGTGAGTTTAGTTTTGGGGTTACACTTTCGAATTACTTCGAATTGCAGTTAAACATCCAGTAATAAAAGCGAGTTTATCAACGAATGGCGTTTGTAACCTCAAAAAATGTGGAACCGTAAAACAAATCAGTCACTATTTTACAAATAACGATGCGTTATAATAAAAGGAAAATGCTGAAGAAACAAATTAAATAAAGATGAACTGTGATAGCAGTGAGGTGAGGTTCTAGTCTGTAAAATGTAAAAGGAAATTCGTGAGGATACATAGAGTGACAGTAAACATCCATGCAATTTATTATATACGTTAATCAAAAAGTAATGTGTTCAATGAAAGAGTTTTTAATATTTAAATGATTGCAAATAAAAAGGCTCTAAATTGACCCTGCGCATTCATTGTTCCAACATTTAATTTCCCTGTATTTTAAAGAGCATTTTCTTTTTTAATTCTTTATATTTTGTTTTGCCAATCGAATCAAAAGACGAGCTGCTTCTCCAAAATATTTTTTTTAATTTTTTTTAAAGCAGGCATGTCAGACAAGTATTACACTTTAATTTTCAGATTTTCTGTAAGAATGTAAATTGTGCTTCTTCTCATTAACGACAGACGTGTTCTACAGAGCTGATATGTGTGTTTATTTTATTTTACCTTATCCATGATAGAAGTTGCTCTAGTAGAAATGAGGTATTATAATAAAAAGATTTATTACATTTATTATGCTGCAACACAACAGCATAGCAGGATATTTTAGCAGAATGTGGTTACATACTTGCTTTCCCTGTTTAAGACAAAATCTTGCAGTTGTTCCTGATGACATCAAAATCAAATGAGAATAATCATCCCTGTTTCTCCACAAATCCACCTTAATTAAATAAAACAGAGCAATTCGTGGAGAAGTCCTCCTGCAACCAGCAGTCCCTGGCTGACCTGTCCTCCCTGGACGGGCATGGGGACTTCAGCGCGCCCGCCGTGTGCACGGAGCCGCTCATCCCCACCAATCCAGGCATCCCAAGCGAGGAGATGGCGAAGATCTCGTGCAGCCTTGAGACCAAAGAGCTGTGGGACAAATTTCACGAGCTCGGTACTGAGATGATCATCACCAAATCTGGAAGGTAAACTACCGCTAATTTTATTTTCATATTTTGATGTAACCTATTTATTGTCCCATAAATAGGCTATAAATATATCAGAAAAAAAGACGGGTGAGAGAAAAATAAAAGACGATATTGTGAGAAATACAAATAGAGAAATGAATTATGGTTCGTTTTTGTTTGGAACTTCTTTGTGAGCCTTTTGAAAGTTGAAAAAATAAAATTAGGATAAAGCTCCTCTGCAGCTCTGTCTGACTTTTCTTTAGATAGAGCAGCGATCTAAACAGGAAGCTGCAGACATCTGATGACTTCCCGCAGGTGCTTTGAAAGGACATTTACACCGTGATCTAATGTTTCACTGACCCAAGAGCCACCTGAAAAACACACCGCAGGTTACTGTAACATAAAGGCAGACACTGCAGCTGGTCGATGTGAACCTTATTCACAAAATTAATAATAATAATAATGATATATATACATGGGTGTAGTTTTAAGGGAAACGTGAGGCAATGTTAAGGACCTGTGAACGAATTCGTGAAACTTGAACTGCATTTAACACATTTACGGACATTGGTGAGGCGTAGCGTCAAACCCAGCAAATGCAGATTAATAATTCACTACTCAGAGCTGTATTCCTGCACTGAGTATGGCTTGAAAACACAAACTGTTTGTGAATATCCGAAAAAAAAGTTAACTGTGCATTTACTTTATTTATTTTTATTATCTTTTTAGCAAGCGCTACATTTAGAAAGACCAGTGTTCTAACTCAGCAATTATTTCTTTCTGCTCTAACAAAACACCATTAGGAGGATGTTTCCAACCATTCGAGTCTCTTTCTCCGGGGTGGACCAGGACTCCAAGTACATCGTGCTGATGGACATTGTCCCAGTGGACAACAAGCGTTACCGATACGCTTACCACCGCTCCTCCTGGCTGGTAGCCGGCAAGGCCGACCCCCCTCTCCCCGCCAGGTAGGCAGACCTAAACTCCCTCTCTCTCTTTTTAAAATATGTATACCTTTTTTTTTTTTAAATCCTCTGTGTAGACTTGAATTTGAATATGAAAATGTTCCAAAGACATTTTCAATATTTTGAACGACTTTCCAAGTTAGATGAAATGACCGTAATTACGTTGGAAGAATGGGTGGATATTCGAAAAACCTGAGAACAATTCACTAATAATTCTGCTCTTTTCTGGCACTTATGAATGTTTTCTACCTGATTTATTTCAGTTGCAATATCAAACTTTATTCTTTATGAAAATATGGACACCGCTGACTCTCTTCTGGTAGGCTGTTGTTTATGTAACCTGACAATCAGTTACATTTTGTCTTACCTTTAACTAAATATAATCAACTTATAAAAAAGTGGAGAGCAGACTTATATTGATTTGATTCAAGAAAGAGATCATTTGGAGGCCTCTTTTCAGTAACTATTCATTCTTATTTATTTATTTATTTACATAGCTAGCCATTTATTTCAAGAACCTGGATTTTAGAGCCCATATGAAGATTGTAGTCTTCACTTAAATGCTGTTCAATTAAAAAAATGCATTGATATGTGCTTATTAACGACTTTTCTATAGTTAGCCTATTAAAACTTTTGAGATTAGGAATTATTAAATCTTACAAAATAAAATAAACACAACATATAATAATACTGAGTAAAAAAAAAACATTCTGACAAAGGTGTAATGCTGTTTGGCATTAATGACTTTTTGTGGTAGTTTTACATGTAGCGTAGCTAATTCGATCTCACACCAAGCGGCTGTTGTGAATTTATAAACAGGGCGTGTTAAAGTAGGCCTACTTAACCTCATAATTATAAATACAAATTCTTAT
Organism: Simochromis diagramma; assembly: GCF_900408965.1. Classification (NCBI taxonomy): domain Eukaryota; kingdom Metazoa; phylum Chordata; class Actinopteri; order Cichliformes; family Cichlidae; genus Simochromis; species Simochromis diagramma. The sequence goes on from NW_024386860.1 coordinate 13,766,113, forward strand.
AATTATTATTATTATTATTACATCACAGTATTTATTGTAATTTCAATTAATTGGTTAGTCGCTAAGCGATTCTTAATTTGCCAGTTTGCTGAACGTTGATTGGATAGGAAACGAACGCCTTTCAGCCAATCAGAGGTGCTGTTCTTTTCCCCCGCAGGTTGTACGTCCACCCAGACTCTCCATTCACCGGCGAGCAGCTGATGAAGCAAATGGTTTCCTTTGAGAAAGTGAAGCTGACGAACAACGAACTGGACCAACACGGACATGTGAGCACCTGACTTTTCTTCTTTCTTTTCTTTCTTCACATCTTTTTGCCTCGAAACAACACGTCAAGTATTTATCTAGCATCATGGAGGCTTTAGTGTTTCGAAACCCCGTGAAAATGAGTTAAGCTAGCTTCATTTCAGGTGAAATATACGACTTAAAGCAAATTGTTCTTTTAATCCTCCCTTCACTGACATCATCATGGCAAGGACAAGCAGAGACCAGAACAGTGCCGAAAAAATAATAATAATAACTGTCATCCATTAATAAGTCAACAGAAGGGCACAGTCTGGGAAACGCGGCAATTATTAGTTTAAAGGGTGTGTGCACTTTCTCAGTCCAAAAATAGCACCTCAATTGAATCTATTGAGGTGGATGTCTCCAAAACAAATATACAATGTGATGAGCACATAAAATTAAAAATGCTCTACACTCCTTTTATTTATTTTAGTTTTGCCAGATTCTTTCTTCTGCCGAGTAACAGTGGAATGCAGCAGTAAAAATAATGCAGTGTATACATATAAATACATATCATGCGTTTAACAACGTATAATATATACAAAAGAATACATTGCAAGACTATTTTAAATTAAAAAAAAAAAATAACAGTAATATCGCTTCTTACCCCAATAATTCTTCTCATGCTATCATATAAACTGAATGCACACAAATTCCCATTATATACTCATCCGCCATTATTTCTGTAACACTGCAGCTTAAGTCTGATCATTTGAAAGGTCAGCAGCAACGGTAAAGACATGAAATTTACTAAAATATCACAAAAATATAATGACATTATATATTTAGAATTTAGAAAGCGATTTAAACATTAATTTTTAACTTTATAAACAGAATAATTGCCCACATATACACATGAACACACACCCACCACCACCACCACCACCAACAACAACAACAACAACAAAAAGTGGTGCAGAAATATAACTTTGTACTCTTAAAGACTGAAGTTATGTGCATAATATTCTATAAAATAAAAAATATTCGGCATAAAATTTTGATTACCTGTAGCAGAAAATTACGTTTTCCAATTTGAAGACATCACTTTCAGGTATAAATGAATTTTTCATCTCTGGGCTTCTTGAACCTTTTTTTCTGACAATGAATACTTGAGCCAGTTACTGTGAAGCAGTGTTTTCATATTGCATTATACTTTTTATACTTCATTTATTTTATTCTCCAAAACTACAATTCATAGTAAGGAAATAAAGAGAAGCAAGAAAAGAGAAAATATATCATAACCAAATGTAATATACATATAAAAAATTACATATATAAAACATAAACCACAGTATGACAGGGAGGGGCTAGATTAGAAAGACTCAGCATTTGCATACAAATTCACTTTATTTAGCTTTACACACCCCGTGTTCATAGCCTTTCAAATTTATACTAAATGCTTAAAAAGATTTTTTTTTTCTTTATGTTTTTAATGGCAAAATTATCCTCCATGCAAATTAATCTTTTCTCAAATACATTTGTCAATTCTCATTTTGTGGATCATCTTTGTGGAAATCTTTTAAAATGAGTCACAAATGTCAGTATAATTTGGTTTTTATATTTGTAACTTTGATGAAATGTTTGGGAACTATTTTATGCTGCACATTAATAGAACGCTTGTGGATTGCCGAGTATATCCAGCAGCAAAAGGGTGTGAATTGGATTGGGTAAAAGTAAACTGAAGTTTGTGTGTTCACACAATGAATAGTCACTGCGACAGTATGACTCCCTGGTATGTTTTAATGGACAATAATAGTGCTTTGTGGTGCAGAGATGGAATATATATAATCGAATAGAATATATCTGAACTTGATCTTGATGCACTCTGTTGACTCCAGTGAGCTTTCACATTATCATCATCATCATCTACATTTCACTGTAAACTAATTCTTGCTCTTCTTGTCCTCTGCAGATCATCCTCAACTCCATGCACAAATACCAGCCACGGGTCCACATCATAAAAAAGAAGGACCACACTGCCTCGCTGCTCAATCTCAAATCTGAGGAGTTCCGCACCTTCGTCTTCATTGAGACTGTCTTCACAGCTGTCACAGCCTACCAGAACCAGCTGGTGAGTGATTGTTGACTCCTGCAGGCTTAAGGACTCTGCCAAAAATCTGCTGCTGGTTCCCATGAAATTTTTAAATTATAAAGATTGCCACAAGCTCCATTTAAGAGTCAATCTGGAGCCTTAAATTGTATCACATGGGCCTTATCAGCACAGCGAGTTGTGCTGCCTGAGCAATTTAAGGACTTCTCATCCTTGGAAAGGGTAAAGGTTGAGATTAAAAGTGCACTTTAGACCTAACGAAGATCGAGAGATACCAGGTAAAAGCTCAAGCGTGCATCCATTTCTGCCTTTAAGACAGTATAGTGTAAATAATATATACAGTACAATATATCGAACAACTTTGTTATTTGATTGACACCATATACCGTAATTAAAGCTCATCTTTGTTAGTGCCTCATTGGTGGGTGTATGTGTTGGACATGTATACAGTTGGTTGTTTCTATACCTATTCAGTTTAAAATTTCATCTGTAATAAACCCCATGACGCTAACCTGAATGTGTAAATCAAATAACACAGTTGTTCTGCATAATGAAAGTGCTGAATAGCTTGTCTGCTGTCTTTATCCCCTTCTTTGTGCACCTTGTAAGTAGGTGAAGTTCATCCAGAACAGAATTTCTATAAGAAAATCACGTTTCTTATGATTTTTAATTAGTTGTGAAATTCTCAGTTTTCCCCAATAAAACTAAAATAATTGATTAAAATTTTGTGACCTGCAAACCTTTTGGTGCTGTGCTGGTGGAAATAAATAAATAAATAAATCTGGTCATTAGAGCTGAGAAATTGTGCTGCTTTTCCTGTGTGTCCCTTTATTTACTGCTTCTTTTGTAGCACAAAGAGGAGACATGCATACAGACATTAAAAAATATAAATAGCTTTAAAACCTGGCTATGCTTTGGGCTTCTGTGGATGTGGTAGCTGCAGAGAACCAGCGTGAAGAGACATGTTGACTCAAAAAAAAAAAACAATAAAATGAGGTGTCAAACCTGACCTGACTGACTCGTTTCACTCTCCTGCTCCTGTGTTTTCCCAGATAACCAAACTGAAGATTGACAGCAACCCGTTCGCCAAAGGTTTCCGGGACTCCTCGCGGCTGACGGACATGGAGAGGTACATGGGATTCTGGGTCCTGCACTGTTTGTTTACCTCTCTCCCCACCGCTGCGGATAAGATACACGATTAGGGGGGAGTGTTAGATAGCCGGGGTTGCTGCTCATTAGTAAATACAGAAGCTGGAGTGTTTATTTCCCTCTGTTTGTGTCAGTGGAGAACAGATAATCCATGCTCCACATACTGTACTCTGTCATTCTTTCTGTTCTTGCTTTCACATCTTTTATTCTTGTTTTCTTGTGTCTTCATACAACCCTTTTACTTTTTATTCCCTGTCTTTGCTTCAATTTTCATTCATCCATTTTTTTAAAAATGGTTTATATATTTCTCCCCAGTTTTGTCTTTTTTCTTTTACTTGGTATCGGTACTTTTCTTTATTTTCCCTTTTTTGATTCCCCTCAATCCTTTTTCATTGTCCCCTTTTCTTTAAAATTTTCATTTTACTTTTTCTTTTCCAGTTTTTTTTCTAGTCTGTGTATTAGTTTTATCCTTCTTCTTCCTCGTCTCTATTTTTATTTATTAGTTCACATTCTCTTTGCTTACCTTCTTGATCATCCTTCCCTTGTATTTCTTTTTTCTTTCAGTCTTCCCTTTCTGTCCTCCCTCTTTACCTTCTTTGTTCTTCATTTCTGTCTGTCTTATCTTAAACAAATTTTAAACACTGAAACTCCCAGCTATCATCCTCGTTTCTTTCCCCCATCACTTGTGCTCCCCCCCCCCCTTAGTCCTTTTATCTTGCTTTTCCTTTTGTTATATGTTCTATTTTCATTTCTCTATATTCTGCATGAACAAGAAGAGTTTGTCTGTCCTTTATACACACACACACACACACACACACACACACACACACACACACACACACACACACACGCACACGCAGAGTTATAAATCACCCCTCGAAAGGATTTTTTTTTTATGAACGCTGCCAAAACACACACTTCTCGTAATTCCCGATTCCGGCACTACGGCCAAAATCAGCTGACAAAATCAGACCATCTGCCCATTTCCTTCAATCAAATATCCCAAACAGAGACTGTCGAAAAACAGCCAGACAAACACTCCTCCCTCCTCCTTCTCCTCTGTCTTTCTCTTTTTTGAGGGCTGTGAATTAGACCAGATCAATTGATCTTAGGGAGCTGCAGAAATCACATTAGTCTGGAGTCGGCCACTGCACTAAAACACACTGTAATTCAATTGGCTGCAATGACTGATTGAAACCAGCATGCCCCGCCTCTTCCCCTCCTTGTTTGCCTCCCGCCTGACGCTGCGTATTGTGGGAGTTCACGGTGGCCCCTCTGCCGGAGGGGCCCGACGCTGATAAAAACACACACATTTGTACTCCTCTGCTGACAGATATTGCACTTTCCTAACCTAATTGGAGGCAAAGGGGCTGCAAGGAGGGGGGCTGCTAATGTGAACGCATGGCTCTCGTGATGCAGACCACTTGCCTGTCCACCCAGCCATGCACACGCACTCGTGAACACTCACTACCCCCGCCCCCCCCGCAACAATTTGTGTCACTGTGTTTGAGAAGTGCTGTCTGACAAGACTCAAATGAGCTAATGCACTTTGTTGGATAGTAAACACACACAGAAGACGCGCACACACAAACCAAAATCTACATGCACAGTCAACACAAAGGTTAAAATACACAAAAGGGAAATTCACACTTAGACATGCTGCCAAAAAAACATCACGTAAAGAGGAAAGATCCTGTTACTGCACAGAAACAAAGAATGGACCAAAAGGCAGATACTAGAAAATTGCACTGGTATTAAAAATAAATCTGTGACCTGTCAGTTTCAGTGTCACTAACCCCTGAACATTATCACATTAGATTATAGGTGAAAAACCCAACTCGTTTTAATTTTTTTTTTTTATTCTGATCTTGATGTTGTATCTGTTTTATGTTGTCAGACATTAATGGATAATTGAAGTTTCTATCAAAACTATTCAACAAAACTATTTTGCAACTATTTTATTAAGCTCCTAATCAAATATTCTAGAAATTATGTTTTACAAAAAAAAGTGACATAGTTTCTTTTTTGTTAAGTCTGCATCTCATCAAATAAAAAATGTCTTTTAAAATATTTAAAATGACAAAAAGAGATTTATTTTGGGGCTCTCTCTTCGGCTTTTGCTGTAGGGAAAGTGTTGAGAATCTGATCCACAAGCACTCATACGCCCGGTCGCCGATCCGAACCTACGCGGGTGACGAGGAGAACCTGAGCGAGGACGGACACGCGTCACACACCAGAGGTAAACGCTCATAAATGCAGACACCACAGATCCTGTGAAAGCATTATATTTAGTAGATTGCTTTCATTTCCTTTTTTTTTTCATCTTCCATATAAAATAGAAACTCATCATTCTCTTCATCATTTTCTGCAGTTACAATTTAAGTTAAGGAAGTTTACCATTTAAAAAATATAGGTGTACTAATATTTGAGGGATAATTACAGTGCCACTGATAACCGAACATGACCTAGTGAGTGTATGTGGGAAGAAAACACTTTAACAGCTACTAATGAACAAATACTTGGAAAGTATATTAGCAACTAAGAACTACAAAATGCATAATAAAAATAATATAGAGGCTATTTGTCATATACACAATATATGACAAATATGATATTTTGATATAGTATTGATATGAAAACCAATATCTGAGTTTTCTACTAAATGTAAACCTGTTTGTTTGGGGGGGGTGTTTGGAGCTTTATAACGTCATAGAGTCAGGAGAGAGGACTTCATTTTAGCTGATGCAACATCCAAAAATAACTGAAAAGAATAAGACTGCAATGTCTACACAAAGCAGGAATCCAAAAAACAAGCAGCTAAGTAACAAAAAAGGAAGAAAGTAAAACTAGAACAAGAAACTCACCTTTTAAAAAAAAAGTATCACAGTATAAATAACTAATACTGAGACATGAAGACAAACACTTTACATAATGAAAGATGCAGGAGAATAAAGTAGATCAGGGAAACTAGAAAGATGGCAAAACAAACTAATACAGCAGATGTAGTACAAAAATCCCAGAGACCATGACAGGAATTTAAAGTTGGTTTAAATCCAGTTTTATTACATTTATGTGAGCCTTTTTCTGAAATCTATTTGTATCCCAACTGAACTGACATTCATCTGTCTCTTGTAGGCTCAGCGTTCACCGCCTCAGATAACCTCTCCCTGAGTTCCTGGGTCACCACGACTTCAGGTTTCTCAGGTTTTCAGCACCCACAGTCCCTATCGGCCATGGGCACCGGCACCGCTTCCCTGCCCCACCCCATCCAGGGCTCCCTGCCCCCTTACAGCCGACTGGGCATGCCGCTGACACCCACCGCTCTGGCTGGAACCATGCAGGGCAGCGGCCCCTCTTTCCCCTCCTTCCACATGCCACGCTACCACCACTACTTCCAGCAGGGCCCCTATGCTGCCATCCAGGGACTCCGCCATTCCTCCACTGTGATGACACCATTTGTATGACTCCATCTTGGGGAGGAGATGGATGAACCTCGCTCTGACACTCACCCGTGTTTCGGAGCATCAAGCTCTTTCCTCACTCCTCATCCAGTTTGTATCTTTCCCTTCGGTCTTTGTAAATAGTTCACCTACAGTAAGTGAGGTGACGGTCGTGACATAAAGAGGATGAGGTGTACTGACAGCCAATCAAAAAAGGACTGTGGCGCCATCCTTTGGACCTGCGGAAACACCAGCAGATCCTGTGGTTTCTACGAATGCTTAAAAGACACTGTACAAACACTTGTGACCTCAATACAAACTAAAAAATCTAATGCAAGGTGATAACAGGAGCATGTTTGATCTTGGCCCTTCTTGAACAGAAAGTGGATCTTTGACTTATTTAAAGAAACGAGTAGAAAACCCTGTCTTCCCTTAAACAGGCACTAATGGTAGCAGGGGCTCGACCGGCTCTAAAGATGGCAGGCAATTCTGTGGTTCTCCAAAATGACTCACAACTCCACCGGATGGACACCGAGGCTCAGTCTGTGAACATTCCAGCATGTCATCAAGGCGGAGCAGCCATCTCAGGTTTCCTCTGTTTTGGAGAAAACCAGCCATATGTACAGTTGAAAGTTAGAACTTAACACTGTTTCACCCACAGTGTTTCGAAAATAATGTCAAAAAACATGTTAAAATGCATTGTACAAAGGCAAACGTGCTACATTTACTCATAGGAAAATTGTCACTGTGGAGTTAAACAAATAATAGGACGCATGCTGACTGCAGTAGACATACACACTTTATATGGAAAAATATGAGCCAAAAAAAAAATAATGAAAAGGTGCTTTTTGCTTTGTTTAAAGGACCAGTTAATGGAAGCAGCGAAGTTGCTCAAACCACAGATGTATTGAAAGAGCTGGATACCATGCTACTACTGCTGATTTTTTTTCTTGGTGCCCGTTTAAATCTCTATAGACACCTGAAACTGAAGGTTAATATGATTGCTGTTTGTTTAAATAGTGTTTAATCAGTGATCTAGAGGTGATTTGAAAAAGATCCTAGCAAGAAGATCTTTCTGGCATTTTTAGGCAATTTTCCTCATATTTTAGTATTCCTAAAAAAAAATGGCACTCAAGTGTCATTCAGAGGAGTCACTTTTAATTATGTGTAACTTCAAGACAAAGTACAGTCTAAACTGTTGAGTTACATAACAGTTCACTTGCACCACAGTTGTCATGAAAGGGGAAATTAGCTACAGAGGCCATAACCAGTTTTTGTCACAGGCTGTAAACCTGTTTAATTCTCCTGTAAAGTTGGGCATTTTAACCTGGGTCAGCACTGACTCACTTTAGCAACGAGCCTCAAGTGGCCATTTAGGGAACTGCAGTTTTTGGCACTTCAATTTATTCCAGTTCTTATAACACGTCCATGGTAAACACATGCAGACCTTTAATCTAAGATTCATCTTTGAATTTAACACAAGTCCCACCACGGACCAACAGCAAACTTTCTAGACAGAGGTGGAGACAACCCAAAGCTATCATGGCCTCGTAATCACCACGTTTATCTGTGATAGAAGTGTCATAACATCGAGTTCTTCAGCATTTCATTTTTTAATTACCTGATCAACTTTACTTCAGCATACAGTGTAGCTCAGTGACTTGTCCTTGACATCTGAAATCAACGATCCAACACGCCGTGCTTGCTCATCTCTGTGGAGTTGAGAAAGTACGCTTGGTTTGACGAAAGTTTAAGAATGATTTCACACAGACTGATGAATTTCACTATCTTTGTATAGTGACTGGACTCTAACTAAAATCACTTCAATGACACCTTTTTTTATATATAGCTGTATATTAATTTGCTTAGGTTAGTGAAAGTGGTTGAGTGGCCCTTATAAATCTACTCTGACTGGCCTCTAATGGGCTGAATTACGACTCATTCACTGTAGTCTGTTTTATATCAAAAGGCACATAAAACAGCGTGAAATGTACAGTAGAAATATAAACCCCGACTCCTCCTTGCTTTCAGCCTTTTGGTGGTCTGTCTTCATTGGGTGTTACAGAGGCTGAATGTGTGTATGTGGTGACAAGACACAGCTGGAAATATTGGCTCTTGGGTCTCATTTAAAGCATGCAGAAATGAGGAAGTTGGCTCACACACTCGGTTACAGTCATTTATTTTAAAAGCTCTGATGACACACAACAAAGTCATTTTAGCCAGTATCTGTGGTCTATAACTGAGTCCTAAAAACTGCAGTTGATGATAAACCATCCAGGCCAATATGCAGACTGACATCAATGTAATCTGAGCCTTTATGCCAGAAAAATCAAATTAGTTTGTACTCAAAAAGTGAAACGATTTACCTTAACAGTTCGATTAGTTCAACCTGTGCTGTGGTACAGACTTTCATTTTAAAGATGAACTCAAGAAATAAAAAGAATAATCCCATCACTACTGATAAAATGTGCGGTATGGATGGAGTTTTTTTGTTTGGTTTATTTTGTGTATTTTGATTAAAGGTGTCCCTTTAACACTTCTCTGCAGTTGCACAGCGATCAGCACAGAGAAAAGATTGAAATTAAGCTGAAAGAGCAACATGAGTTGGTTAAACAAACACTGTAAATGTCCCAGTTTGACTCATACCATATATTAACATCACATGTAGCCTAACGCAGCAGAACATGGGTGTAAGAGTTGGCAGTACCTGATTTTATCTCAGCTGTGTAGTGAGCAAGACGGGGAAATGTACGTGTTGTGGAAATCAAAGTCCTTTTCTGTTGTTCACTGAATGGTGATTTCCATGTTGATGTAAATGTTTAACACCTCCGAGTCGCAATTCACCACTGAAAATGATTCGTTTTCTAAATTGTTTTGTTTTTAATGCCATAATCCAAATACACCCAGTGAGATTGTGTTTTGATGATTTTTAAGTGCAATATATTTATTTTATTCTGCTGTATGGAAATAATGTGTAATGTACTATGCCGCATCTAAAAAAACAAACAAAAAAAGTTATTTGTAAACCATGAGAAATATATATATATCACCACCCAGACACTGAGCGCCTTTTATTGACGTTTTTTCATTTACATCTGCTTGATCAAAATCACAGATACTCAGTAATGGAATGAAATATTTATGTTTTGTCTTTTCTTTAAAAAATAGATTATAATCAGGTATTTAGAAAGGTTTGTGTAATGCTGAAATAGAGTAAATATAAAAGCAAAAACAAAAGTTCAGTATAAAAAAACAAAACAAATGAAGCATCATCAGGATTTAAGCTGCTTCAGCCCATCCTGCATCACCACCTAGTGGTCAGTCTGCATCCAAGCCTCACTTAATGCTGATGGTATTTTTTTGCTCTCTGAAACTGAAGCTTCATGGACTTTGACAGCTACACTAATCAGAAACACCACAAGTCCAGATAATACCAAAGAGCTTTGTGGTTTTGGTTATGCAAATGATGAGAATTTTAACATTTTCAAACTAAGGCTGTGAGTTACAACACAGCATTTAACTGCATTCTATTAGTGTTGTGGTTTATCTCTAAATACTGGAAAGGTAATCCATTTCAGTTCAATACAGAACTCTTTACTTTACTGCGACACTGGGCAAACTAATACCAAACTATAAGCCTGATTTTAGGTTTATAACTTGTGTTCATTGTAAAATGAAACCATACCTATGTTACAGTTTGGAGCATTGAGCGGTTCACAGGTGATAGCAGGAACTGATGCCACAGGTTAACCGGAGTGAATTTGAAGCAGCTACATGAAACTCAGCTGCCATTTATTCAAGTCTTTACATCTGTGCTTCTTCAACTGACCTCCACAAAATTGCAGAGGAGAGGAAGTTGATATTTACAATGGGGGCGGGATTTTTTAATTCAGTGGTGTAACATCAGGCCGCTGCTGCCCTGCTCCGACTGCAGAGTATAGAAAAAAAATGTGTGATATAAATGATCTAAGCAGGAGCTAAAAAAAAAAAAAAAATCACACTATATCATCTCTTTAAAAAAGAAAAGTGTAATTTATTTCGAATAATTCTGTATGTTTATTTATTTATATATATATTGATTACTAGGAAACAAATGAAAGTGGTCACTGCACTGGTATACATATCTCAGCTATGTTTAAAAACTACCGTATTTCCTGCTTTTCATAAGCATGGCAATGAAACCCTGATAAAAACCAGGACATAGCAGTACATAAAAACTTTATCTGGGTGCAGAGGGTAAGAAAAAACATGAAGCACAATTAAGATGATACAAACTATAATCAGGACCAGTGTTGGTCAAGTTACTTGAAAACAGTTACTAATTACTGATTACTTCTCCAAGAAAGTAATCCAGTTACTTCACTGATTACTTATTTTCAAAAGTAATTAGTTACAGCAATAGACCTTTCAGCCCAATTTCTGCACAATCCATCATATAAAATTGAATCAAATTATTTTCAAAAGTAATTAGTTACTTTATTACTTCTATTTATTATGCATAATACAATTTAATCAAATGCTTTAAAAATTGCTTTATGAGTTTTAATCTTTTAACTTTATGCACATTGCATCAAGCAAAAATTAAATTATATGTTACTGTCTTTGTCTTGAAGAAATGTATTTAACATTTAAACCTATTTTCTGCTTATTCCACCATATAAAATAAAATAATGGTTTGTTTACACTCACTCTTTCAAATAGATGCAAGTAAAACACAGCAAAAAGTAAATAAAATCAAAGACTCAGCGCCAGTAAGTCCTGTCTCTCTTAAATCTACTGTCACCTGTTTAGTAGGAGTGGGGCCGGTGGAGGTTTGCCTGGTGCCGCAGTGGTCATGTCAGTGGGGGGATCTGGGGGTTTCTCTGTGAATTTCACATTCCTTTGGCAGCGTGCTAGGTGCTTGCTCAGATTTTAAGTTTAATTTTTCGCTGTAGAAAGAAGTTTTCTTCCCATGCAGGGTGTACAGCGGACGCTGATGTTTTTCTCACTTTTTAAGGAATCAAACTCAAAGGAATGTCAGTACGTCCACGCTTTAGATGCTGGATGGTCGTACTCTCTCCCGCACTCCATATTATCCATTGTTAATCTGCACGTCTGTTGCTGCCACAGACTTTGCACGCTCCTATGTCATTGTCATGAGACACAAACAAAATTACGGTTTTGAAACGCAGTAATGCAGTGTGCTTATGGGAAAGTTACAGTAATCTAATTACTTTTTTTGCAGTAGTAATCCCTTACTTTACTCATTACTGAAAAAAGTAATCGAATTAGCGTTGCTGCCCATCTCTAATTAGTACGAACTTAAAATCCTTCAGACTGCCTGCAGCAGAGTTTATTCTTACTTGTGATGTTTTACTTCCATGAAATTAGCCTTTTAAATTCATAATAAATACAAACAACAAACATAAAAAGAAAAAGCATCAAAATGTGTGCTTTATGCCATTCTGGAGCTTCTTTCACTGCATTTGGACTTGATTGGACTTTCAACAAGTGTCCAAGGCGACTATGACAGTTAGCCATCATGAACAAAACAAGGAAATTACTACCATTGTTAAATCAATGTCCACGTGTCCTTTTCCTGATAAGACACACTGAAAACTGACACAAGGGTGGAATTTTTGTTTCCATTATTGTTAATAGAAATATTATGCAGGAATTGGGTAACCATGTATTTAAAATATCTTGAGAAAATGATTTAAGGTTTTACCAAAACTGTGACCTAATTAACAGCTGATCTAAAGATAATACGTTGCAACGGATGTTCATACTTATTCTAAACATTAAAATAAATGATGCAGATACCTGAAGCCAAGAAATTTTAGTTTTTAAATTTTAATTATTATCTATTAAAACATCTAAATGCTTTAAAATATATATATCTTCTTCATCACACTATGTTTAAACACTTCACCACTAGCAACGAAGAAATATCTGATGTAAATATCAGCCAACAAAGCCGATATTGGTACCAACATCAATATCAAATTTAATTTTAAACAGTTAAGAGGAGGTTAAGGTTGCCACAGACAAGAACACAAACATCCACTCAAGAAGTCGTTCAATTAGCTTATTGTAGTGAATCGACTTTTGCAACACCTGTGAGGTGATGTGCTTTGAAGGTCAGTTTAAATCAAAGATTTGCAACTTCATGCATTTATGTTTTTTTAAGGAGACAATCTTTATGGCAGTGCTTGAGGTAAATGCCTGAATGTGTAAAAAAAAAAGTCATTTCATTTCTAGAATACATTAAAATAAACAAGTGAGAAATGAAATAATCTCAAAATCGACATCTTTTAATGCAATCTAGAACATTAAAAAATAGAAAACAATGTGTGCACTGATGACTCTGTTGCACACTCGCACATAAAAACACAAGCAGAAAAAGTCTTCTATCACCAGACGCATCACCCGCCACCGCAGACGAACTGACGGATCGATGGCTGGACGTTAGTCACTGTTTCACCAGGAAGAAGGCCCTACTTCTGCCTTGATAAGAATCGGTTACATCCTTTGAAAATAAATAAATAAACAAATAAATAACATCCAGCGTGGCTTTGATTGGATTAAAGGGAGAAGGGAAGGGCAAGACAAGCCACCATGAGGTATGGCCCAACAAATTGGAGCTAACAGTCGGGCCAGAGAGTCCATTTTGGGGCATAATTTACACAGTGAGGAGCATGAGCTGAATCTAATGTCATTTCCATCAATTTTGCATTTTGGACCCCTTTTTTGCCTCCCTCGGGCTTTTAGCGGTCATTTGAATCATCTGGCAGAGGACAGTCGGCGAGCATTACAATGTCGGAGACGACATTTAGCAGCAGAGTGAGAGGTGGTTCTTTATGGTGTGGTGACTGGCTGCAGCACAGCAGTGCGTATCCACGGCTGCACCATCTCACAAATGGCTAACAATATGCTAATAGGTTAAGAGTACTGAATTGCTCCAGACAAGACACTTAATGGATGCTTTATCTGCAGGTCAGGAGTCTCATCAGCTGCAATCTCTCCTGCCAAGACGTGCCAAGTCAAATTTAGCGATAAAGTGCTTTTAACAAACAGGCCGCAAAGTGCTTCAGGCAGGACAAAGGACACAAACACACGGGAGAGTTTGTGGTGAAATGTGAAACCTGTTGGCAAACAATGGAAAATTGTTTTAGAGGAAATACACCTTGAAAGCAAAGTTGTCCGAGGACAGACAGATACGACAGGAATTCCTGACAAAGTACAGTCTAATTTCACTTCCTGCCCACAAACGCTTGGATTTCTACTCAAGAGCAGATGATTTTGCCAAAAGGTTTCCCAAATGTAGTCTGACATTGACGCTGCTGCAGTGGTTTCCAGATTTCTTCTGATATATTAGTTTTAGTAATGCCATTACGAGATGAGAAAAGTAAGTACAGTACCTGACTTCTTCCGTATGCTTCGCCACATTTCAGAGGGATTTTATACCATTACATTACCCCGACAGCTATGTTTACATGGGCGATTGTGACTTTGAAGCGTAGCATTGCTTTGAATATGATTTGACTATATAAAGAACAATAAAAAGACCTACTTCTTATAGATAGGTCGTTTTATTGTTCTTCACTAGAGGGTAAAAAAGAATATATAAAAAAATGATTTTAGTTATCATTTAGACATCCATTAGTAGAATTATTAACTGTTATGCGCATAAGTCATAATTGCCCCCATTTTAGCTCTGTTTTGGTCTCCACCAGCTTCTTTTCAGTGAAGGAGGTGCTTTCCCTGAAAGCAGATTCAAATTATTTTGGAACACGAACTGAGAAAACGAAAAGCATCAACAGTAAAGAGCAGAGCAGTGATAATTCCCACTTGTTACCAGAGATGGGCAGTAACATGTTAATAGTAACACGTTACTGTAATCCAATTACTTTTTTCAGATAACTAGTAAAGTAAGGGATTACTATTGCAAAAAAAAATTATTAGATTACTGTTACTTTCCCGTAACCACGCTGCATTACTGTGTTATTAAACCATGATTTTGCTTGTGAGAGTGTCTCATGACAATGACGTACGAGTGTATAATGTCTATGGCAGCAACAGACGTAACAACCTAGCACGCTGCCAAAGGAATGTGAAATTCACAGAGAAACCCCCAGATCCCCCCACTGACATGACCACTGCAGCACCAGGCAAACCTCCACCGGCCCCACTCCTGCTAAACAGGTGACAGTAGATTTAAGAGAGACAGGACTTACTGACGCTAAGTCTTTGATTTCATTTATTTTTTGCTGTGTTTTACTTGCATCTATTTGAAAGAGTGAGTGTAAACAAACCATTATTTTATTTTATATGGTGGAATAAGCAGAAAATAGGTTTAAATGTTAAATACATTTCTTCAAGACAAAGACAGTAACATATAATTTAATTTTTGCTTGATGCAATGTGCATAAAGTTAAAAGATTAAAACTCATAAAGCAATTTTTAAAGAGAGACTTTTTCATTTGATTCAATTGTATTATGCATAATAAATAGAAGCAATAAAGTAGTTAATTACTTTTGAAAATAAGTAATCAGTGAAATAACAGGATTACTTTCTTGGAGAAGTAATCAGTAATTAGTAACTAATTACTATTTTTCAAGTAACTTCACCAGCACTGGGCAGTGTGATGGCAGTGCACTTTATTTACAGTCTGCTTTACTTACGGTGCTTTTCAGCTCCTCACCGCCAGCTCAGCGTTGCTTGCCTGCAGCTGTTGCTGCTACTCCTTCTCTTCCTCGGGCCCTAGCATGCTACTAAAATAGGTGAGACATGATGGAATTGATGAAGGTCAGCTGTGACATCCAGCCTCCCCTAGCACTGCCCCTGAACCCCCTGCTCCACCCTTCGTCTGCAGCTCAGCCACAAACAACACCCCACCACACAACTGTTCACATTTACATCAAAATGATACACGATAGCCAGAAATTGGGTGAACTTGAAAGAAAAACACAAACAAGTACAAATAAATCGGATTAGAAAAAAATATATATATAAAAATTATTTATATAAAATTTATATTAAAAATGTATGTATTGAAACTCATTAGTGTTGTGCAATACTGCAAACTTCAGTATTGATCTGATACCAAGTAAATACAGGGGCAGTATTGCCTGTACTTCTCACTTATGAAGGCAGCTTATGAAGAGAGCAGTCTGGTTTGCCTTTTGAGATGAATTCTCATCAATTTGCACATTCGGAACATGTTTGAGGTACTTTTTTCATTTCTAAACAAAGCTAATAATGGATCCAAAAAATTCACTGGGCTATACTGAACTTAGAAGATAGTTTTGATCCTATTATTATGGTGGCCCTGAGAGGCCAAACGGACTGCAACTTAAGAAAACACCAGCAAGAAAAATGATGCAAAAGCACACAAAACACAACGGAAATAGGAAAAAACAGATTTCCAAAAGCACAAGGGAAGTGTTTCTGGGGAGACAATATCGACGGACCAGTTGCAGGAACCAAAATATGCTAAGAATTGCGCAGGGAGACACTTAACAGAAGTGGAGGATCTATCGGTTTTGTGAGAAAACAAAAGATGAGAGGTAAGTGTGTTAGCCTAACTATTAGTCTAAAACTCTGTCATCAGTATTATATGAATCATGATAAAACACACCTACCATTTTTTCAGTTCCTGCAACTGGTCCGTCGGGTTATTGTCTCCCCAGAAACACTTCCCTTGTATTTTTTTCCTATTTCTGTTTTCTTTTTTCCTATTTCTTTTGTCGTTTTTTCCTATTTCCGTTGCAGTCCGTTTGGTCTCTCGGGGCCACCGTATATTATGCTAGTACCGTCCAATATCAAAATCAGCGTTGGTATCGATACTGTCGATATCTGGCTCAATCCATCCACCTCTATCTCACATTTACACAAAGAATGTTAACCTTGTGCAAATAAATCCATGAGAAGAGACTAATGGCTCTAAACTGACTGCTGACTGTAGGTGTGAATGTGAGAGGATGTGGTTGCCTGTGTACATCTCCAGGGTGTACCCTGACTTTAGCCCTGTGTGATCTGGGATAGGCTCCATCACCCCAAAACTCGGTTAAGAAAACAGATATGTGGAATTCAGCATTAAACCAAGGAATGTAAAATCAGGCAGAAGTAAAGACAAAATGGGAGACAAATATCTCAAAGTCTTAAAAAAAAAGGGATAGATATTAAGCTAATAAGTCATCTCGCTTCCCTATTCCTTGGGGAACTTCCCATTGCCTGCTCCTCCTGAACAGAAGTTCTGAACAACAGGTGGGCGGGGCTTCTGTTCAGATCTGTGTACCCAAGATGACCATATAAGAGATCCCTGGTCTCCTTTACAAAACCAATAGTAGAAAAAACTTTACTTATTACTCCACTAAACTCATTACTTAACATAATCATGTTTTCTTTGAACATCAACCCCTGCAACAGAAAAATATTTTAAAAAAAAGTTTCTGTCATATATGGTCAATCTATTGTAAAGTTGCCGAATTGTAATAATGACTTTGTCCTGTGCTCTTGGTTGGGTCTGTCTTGAAAAAGGTTTTAATCTCAGGCAGACTTCTATTTGGTTAAATTAAAGGAAAATTGAATTATACTCAGTATGGGACACTCCTTGATCAGTACAGTGAAACTCAGAGTAAATATCAAATTTGAGCTCTAAGCATATGCAAAAACAAAGGGATTTTTTCCTGATGTAGATGCACTTATGTTGGGCACCAATTGAATCACAAGATAATCACGTAAATCACAACATATCCTGTATGCACAGTGCTTCTGACAGTCGACAGCAGCACAATTACACTGGCCAAAAGACACAAACAGAAGTTTTACTTGCATTAATGGACACACCCAAAGAAATCCACTTAACATGTAATATAATTACAATGAAACCCATATATGCTAGCCTACCACACATATACTGTATATTAGTATCGACAGATATGCTTTACATGAAATGTAGAAAAAAAACAATTTTAGTGGTCTTACAAGCACAGCAGGCAACATTAGCTAAAGGCAGGGCGGCATCAAGAAGGCGTCTGACCATAAACTAGCGAAACGTTCATAAATAATGACTGTATAATTTTTTATTTATTTTTGTATAACGATGGCTGATATGGCATAAGTATTGGTGTAATATTGATTGGCTCTAAATATAAAGTTACCTCTGGCAACTGCCTGAGGCTAAAGTCTGAAGTTTCAAATGTAATATATACTCACCAGATGCTTTATTAGGTACGATTGCTGTTACAGGGTTGGAACCCCTTTTTCCTTCAGAGTTCCCTTAATGTCTTTGTGGCAAGATTCAACATGCTGCTTAAAAAATTCATGAGAGATTCTTTTGATAGATATTGACATGATAACATCAAACAGTTACTACACTTCCATGATGTGAATCTCCCTTTCCACCACATCTCAAAGGTGCTCTATTGGACTGAGATCTGGAGACTATGGAGGCCATTTGAGTAGAGTGACCTTACTGTCATGTTCATGATGATCTGAGCCTTGTGACATTATCCTGTTAGAAGCATCCACCAGAGGTCTAGAGGAACACTGCCATAAAAGGATGAACGTCATCAGCAACAACACTCAGATGCTGTGGTGTAAATCGCGCTCATTGGTTCTGAGAAACCCAAAATATCCCACACACCATGACACCATCATAAGGTAGGTTGGATCCATGCTTTCATGTTGTTTATGTCAAATTCTGACCTTACTATCCAAATTGAATAAGAGAAATTGAGACTTGAGACTATTTCCGATGTGATAAAATACTGTAAAATGCACCCACAGTTCCTCTTAAAAACTAGCTTAAGATATTTAGTTTATGAAGTAAAGCCAAAAAATCTTACTGTTGTTGGGCTAGGTTTGCTGTGAAACTGACAGAAACACTATATGAAGTTAAAACTATAAATATGACAAAACTAGATCAGTTTTGTTTTATTATATATTGTTAATCCACCTTCCATAACTGGAAAGCATTTTGAGTCAAGCTTTGTTGTTTTTTGGATGTGTTTGCAACAGCCTACAAAAACGTGTGACTTAACTTGAGGATAAATTTACAGAGAATTCACAGCAATTAGTTATTTACTGTCTCTCTGTTACTGGAGCAGCAAAGCAAACGTAGGTGTTTTTCACTGTGTGACATATATGGATACATCCAAAGTAACACCTGGCCTAAACACACTGTACCACGTTTACAGCATGTGCTCAGTCAAGGCACTTTTACTGAAAGCACTGCATCCCCATATCATCCTCACAGGTGTCACACTCCATCTCTCCTCTCCATCTCCTCCCTGTTCACCTAATGAACTCAGTCTATCTCTTCTCCCCCCGCTGTGGCAGGTGTCCAGCCCAACTGCTGCCTCTCCGAAGACAACGAGGCCTGATAGCAGGGAAACAGGAGTGAGCCGGCTGCATAACAAGGACTTATTATGATGATGAAATGTCCTACAAGGCCCCAAACACCCTCTTAAAGAAATCTCTCCCACTGATAAGGGGAGTCTCAGCCTCACCCCGGAGCTGTGTGGAGGTAGAGGAGAAAGTGTGTGTGTGGTGGTGCGTCCTAACCTGATTGGATCGGCGGCTCAGAGGGGGCGCACGTTACAAAATCAAATGGCCGTCAAGCCGCTGTCATGCATAATTAATTGGACCTTCCACTCCCAACTACACAAAAATCCATGGTCATTCGATTAGGGGGTTTTGGAGGACTCTCTGAAGTGCATCGCTGTCTGAGCTGCTTCCCAGCTCACCTCTCTATCAGTGAGGATTGTGTCAGCCTGCACATGTTCAGCCAGGTAAATTTTAAACTTTCAAGCCCCTAATTCATTGTTAGGCTGTTTGTTGTAAGGACCAGCTTTTTACACAGCTCGGCAATCGAAACATTTGCTGATAGTCATTAAAATTTGTAGATGCAGAAAGCCTGCAGGTCTCAGCAGGTAAAGTTGGGGAAAAAGCCATGCTCTGTGCTGAAGGCTCAGTTTGTAGTGCAAGCAGTCAGAAGCAAGCTAACCCTGTATTCAAATCTTCCATTTTCTTTTTACTTTTAGTATATAGTCTTCTGAAGCTGCCTTTGCCTACTGTAGGGGTTTTATTTTATTTATTGCTTGTTTCTGTACAGTTATGTTTCTGGGTCAGAAAAAAAGCATGCAGTAAAATGTGACCAGATGGAGCATTCAGGTTCACTGGAAGCAAACAGGAAGCACTGTTAACAGGACAAATGTACTCTGTAAATGTATCATTATGATTAAGTTGCTGAATCAGGATTGGACTGCCAAACTGTGAGATTATTGGTGCCGCCATTAATGACCATCAGCATCTGTATGAAAAGAGAGCGTTCTCAAAAGGCACAGACCACCACTGTGGACCCAGACTGTGAATGCAACAGTATATCAGCTGATCTACTGTCACATCCATCATCACACAGGCTTTGTATTAGAAAGGTTAAAGACCCGCTAATATTTTCATTCTCACATGCACTCCTGTTGGGATAACATTTAGGAAACTTCAAGCAGAGATAGGGAGCCCAATATATTTTATTTTCAGCACAATCAGTGGAAGCTTTGAGATATCTACTGACCTTTTAAGTTGGAGAGGTTTGTAATGGCCAGGCATCTTAATTTTCCTCTCTGTCTTGTACTGTCTTTACCTCGTGTTTTAATCTGACCCCCTTTTCTAGTTTTGACCATTTGCTTTTTGCTGTGAAGAATTTTGCACAACAGTTCAGAAACAGAAATCACACACTGATTAAGTGCGGGAACAAAATTTGTGTAAGATGGGACATAATACATAAGCAAACAAGAAAAATCAGAACTGACTTCCTGCAGACATCGAGTTTAGGACGCCATCTTTGAAAGACATCTCAAATCTTAAAATGCATCTGGAGAACAAAGTGATGAGAAGAGCTACAATCAAGGATGCATCCTCTGTGGAAGTGTGGAAAAGAGATGAGATGCACAGCTGTAAAGGCCAGCACAAAACCTGGCCAGAAAAGGCTTTCAGAGACAGAACCTTTATATTCTTATTTTTTTTGTCATTTATTATTGAAATGTTCAGTCAAACTTCAACTTTTTTATCTGTATATTCTTTCATATTATGCTACACTGTAAATTTAATTAAAAATAGATTTAAATATATAAGCACATCTGACATCTGAGGTCATATGATACATTGGTATACTTATATTTTACTGAAATCACTTTAAAATGACGGCCTCAAAGCACAAGGGCGTCTTATTTTGTTGCCTCCTTATGTCTTTTCCTCAACTCCTGCTGCTCCCATATCTCTGATGGATGGAATAAGAGTGAGGAAAGAAGGAAAGGAAGAAAGGAACTGCAAAAGTATAATCTGGGAAACGAGAAGAGGAGGATACAATATCTGCGTGTGAATGCCGCCCCCTGCTGGACATCAGTGGAACTACATCAACTGCGCACTAGAGAAAGTACACCGCAGCAGGCAAATTAAACTGCAGCAAGATTTTTATTCAAAAAAAGCATATATTCAGGAATTAAAGATGCATATACTTATGTGTAAATAGATATTTAAAATACACAAAGTGGGAAAACAATGTGCTTCAGTAGCTGCAATGTCTATATGCACACTGTGTGCATACATGAAAATGTCTTTGAGGATGTGTTTTCCATGGTTTGTTAAGGAAACGTTTCCCTATTATTTTAGAGAAATTCCTTACTTTGTTTTTCTTTTTATTTCTGGGTCACATCCATTATTAAAAAAAATAATGAAATAAAATAGTCACAAGCATAACCATATCACAGCTCAAAATGGAAGACAACTCCCTTTAGCGTCTCTCGTCATCGCCAAGTCTTCATGAATTCACAAGCGATGAAACAAAAACAAAAACTTTCACTGCTGAAGCTTTTACTCCATTAACACAGCACAGACATGACTTTACCAAAGGTTCCATTACTGCAGCAACACACTGCAACTGCTCTTACACTTCATTCATTGGTTGAGGACAGGAGGCTAGGCGGGCACTTCGGTCAAGGAGTATTTGACCACATGGGATTGTGTGAAGATGCGTTTGGGTTATTTATGGCCAGTAAAGGTGGGGGGGGGGCTGTAGCAGGAAGAGGAATTATTTTTAGAAGCAAGGGGGTCTACCTAGTTGTCTGGGTGGGGTCGTCCCTCGGGGATCAGTGAGGTGAAGAAGGTGCTGATGAAGGACCACGCGACTGTAATGAAACTCGGCTCGCGGACGGCAGCAGCAGCCGCCGCCCGGCCCTGATCCTCCGCTCTTCCACCTCCATCCTCGCCACTGTCATCGTCCTCCATTCCTTCGTCCATCAGTCGTTCCTTTGCCACAAACAAACCGAGACAAAAAAGATTAAAGACGTTCTCTTTCAGACATATTCTGGACTGATTGCTTTAAACTCCACCTTAAAATGACAATAAGAGCATTTATATTTTGAAAGCGCTTCCTGTGAGTTGGCAGGATATTATGTTGCATAAAGCGCTGCAAGTTTATGTTTACTTGACACATCATCATGTACACAAATGAAACACTAAAAACCAAACACAAACGAGTGAAGCTTAAAGATGAAGTCAGTGTTAAGAAACAGAGAATAAAAGCACTCTGAAATGCCAAGTTCCTTAAACCATTTTCCCTTTGCAAACAACCCTACAGCAGAAACCTTCCTGCTTTCATTTCTGTTTTTATCAGCACATCTCTCTGCTGTACTCTCATGTTAAGACTCAGAAAAGACCTGAAATTATTTGAAAAGATATGAGTGAATAAGAAGTTGCCTATTAAAAACAACTGTCTTTATTTTTTCCAACAAAAAAAAATAGGCCTTGTTAGAATAAACAACTCTCTTGAACTCTCGGTTTTATATTAGAGATTAAACTGCTACATGCTTAAACAAAAGACATTCATTTGGCCAAACTCCAAGATATTTATAATATCTAGTGACATCTACAGTCTTGTTTTGAGTTGTCACATTATCAGCAATCTGAAATTCTTTTTTTAACAAAGGATTTTTCTGTTTACAGGTAAAGGATCATCCTAGGACTGCTGTTGATCAGCTGTAAAAGCTATAATCTATTCTATAATTTAATACCAAAAATTATGATTTTCACATTGTATGTATCCACTTCAGACATCAAGGTAGCAAAGAAATGCACAGAGATCAGCAGGCCAAGACAAGAAACTCAAAGTACAGTGCAAAGTATTCTGCAGTCTCTGCACATATTTCAAGTGGGACAAGTGCTGATTTTTGGCACATCATCATTGACTTCCAAAGATGGGAAACAGTCCAGAGTGTATTTGGTGTGATGCAGCCAAACTTCATCAGGTCGTCTGTCAGTCTGAGAAATTTTAATTGATATTTGTCTTTGAAAACAACAAGCTAGAAAAGTAAGGCAGAAAAACAGTGACAGACAGTGCCCAGCTCACCATTTCCTGCATGTCCTGGTGTCTCTCTGCTTCCTCCTGTGGAACTCTTCCTCCTCCTCTGAGGTTTTGCTGCTCTGGCCTGAAGGGAAACCAGCCAGCCTGGTGCCTGAAACATAGACACACACTTGACTTTAAAGTTGTTTTTAACAGATATATCTAAAATGACTGAAATGATTGGTGAAAATAAAGTTGCAGTAAAAACACATTCAGTACACTGCCATGAACACCGATGTGAAAATGTCAAAATTAAAAGTACAAATTATGCGTTTTTTGTTTTTACAACTTCTGCAGAATTAACTCACAAGTAGACGAGCAACATGGCTCCGACCACCATGACGAAGCGGCTAAAAGAAGAGTAGAAGTAGACGATGCTGAGCAGGACGCCCACGCGAGACAATGTGTAAAGCCAGTCCAGCCAATCGCGGTTCATCTCGTCGTCATTTAGGACGGCTCCGCCCTGAGCGTTCATCTGGATGGGGTTGGGCGGCTGGTTCTCTGGCAAGGCGTTGGGGGCCGCGTTAGGTCCCAGTGGTGGCTGCACAGCATTGGGTTGGGCAGGCTGATGGGGTGAGGGGGGGGGGGAGGAGGGAGGGGAGGTGCTGGGAGGCTGCGAGGCAGCTACTGCTGCTTGACTGAGAAAATGGAGATAAAAAGAAGGAGAATAGGGAGAGAGAATGGAAACAAAATAGACAAACAAACAAATCAGCACGCGAAGTAATCATAGTAAATAAATGTAGTCTAACAAATATGTCGCTGGGCAAACTGTCACTGGCATTATGATAGCAGGACAGTTTTTGCACTTACTATTGCATGTAGTAGTGACGAGCGTACATCTGTTGCCACCACAGCATCTGCATTGGCATGTACATGGGGTGGGGGGGCATGTTGGCAGGTAGGCCCCCATGAAAGGGAACCTGAGCAGCATCGGGCCTGTGGAGGGAGGGGGCGTCATATTTGTTATTAAAGGCATTAACACAAAGCTGCACAACTGATACACATTCATAAACTGATGTTCCATCTTCAGGGTCGTCCCATTAGCTTCTCAGAACCACAGACCTGCTTTCAACCTGATGTCAAACAGAATATCTCACAAAACTTTAGTGAGTACTTATGTCATTAGCACCTGGCTGGCAATCTATTGCGATTGCAAGACCTATTTATACAGTGGTGATTCCCTTGATTTAAATCATATTATTTTATTTTATATTTTAGCACAAATTTATATTTTCTATAATTTAAAGAGACATAGATTAGTTTGGGGGTAAATGCTCAGATGTGACTCTGTCAGAACTTTTTCGCATTAATATATCATAACAGATAGAAGACATTATAGCTCTTTGCTCTGTAAACCTGTTAACTTGTCTTTTTATTTTTTATTAAACAAACAAAAAAAAATCAAAGACTTATGTCAGCTAACAGGTAACACAGAGAGTTTGGCTTAACCCTTTGTTTCCCAGGTATCATGTCGGCCGCCTGGACATATTTTGTACTTCTTTAATAAAATCAAAAACTAATTATCGTCTTTCAGGAACCATCTGAATTTTCTCTCTAGCCCAAAATTGTTGAGGAGTAATGTGAAGTGCATGTGGTAAAATTTAGGCAAAGCTGATTTTTCTGTGTGTGTTCAGACAGCAGTACCTTGTGAATGCTTTGTGCTACCCTGATACACGGCACTTAAAAAGTGCTTGTAAAATTGCCCCTCTCCTGTATAGTGATACCATAAAAACCCACAAACGCTCATTTAGAGCTAAAAAAAAAGCCCAGTCTCGTGTCTTGGTGTTGTTTGCTTACCACTGAGGGATACCAGCGGTGCTCTGAGGATACTGGGCGAAGCCGCCGCGGTACCTCAGCCCATCAAAACTCGCTGGATCAGAAGAGGAGGATGAAGAGGCTGACTGACTTTCCTGATTTGGTGTGGTGGCAGGAGATATGGAGCCAGCACTCTCTGAACTCTGTGTGAACACCAATAACAAACCAATAATTAAATCAAGCACACACAGAAAAGATCAAGTTTGCCCTGAGAGAAGATGAGAGGAGCATGGAGGCTGCAGCCTAATCAAACAGCTTTCATAGTTTTTACAGGAAATCACAGAAACACATCCAGTTAAAGTTGATTGCAACTTAATCAGAATAAGTCTCTAACTGTTTTAATTATGACAGGTCAGTTTAATAAAATGTTTTTAAAAACATTTGCTTACCAGAGCTTTTAAAACTGTAAAAATACATTAAAAGCACGAATAAATTGTGTTAGTAAGTGTTGATCTACTCACGCTGGAATCAGAAGCAGTCGTGCTGGAGGGACTCCGAGGCATAGGTGAGCCGGGGGGACTGTGAGAGGTACATACGAGATGCATCATGTGGTATTCATCGTGCTGTGGGTCGACAAGGCCAGGGAGCGATCCAGATGTGTGGGAGGAAGAAAAAGGTGGTGGTGGAGAAGGCACCAGCAGATCACAGAGACAAAGCAAGAAAGAGAGAGAAAGAAAGGATTAGAGTGGAAATGGCCAGAATTCAGACAATGCTCATCGTTTGTTGGTGACACACATCACATCGGCTATTGTTTCCCAGACTGCCCGTTTCACTTCCCCCACAGATGGAAATGTCTACGAGCAACAGCTAAACTACTACTGAGGATGTGAACAACTGACTACACATGCCTCCTGCACGGCCATCAGTCCCTCACACAATTTGTAGCTACTTAAATATCAACAGTTACAAAATTGCTTACACATAATTTCCCTAGGGATTAATAAAGTATGTTGTTCTGACTTAATGCGCTACAACTACTCTACTGTAACTGTAACCACCTTTGTTTCAACACATTTAAATTCATGAATCTTTGAGAGCCGTGTTGGCTTCTTAAATTTCCCTGAAGAAGGAAAACAAAGATTAGTTTATCTCAGTTTTCATCTTTTGTTTCACAGTTGGTTCAAACAAAGGCTACAAGTGGGACTGCAACGATACTAGACCACATTTCTTTCAATGCTTAAGTAACATTATTTTGAAGATTTAGACTGATATAAATATATATAAAACTGTATCAGCTAATTTGTATTAATATTTAAAAATATAAAAGTTTTTTTTTCCTTCCTTCTTATTTGCAGGCCAGTAAAACTCAGAGGCCACTGATCTGCATCTGCTATGCTGGACACTGAATTATAATAAACATTAATTATTAACATCTACACTATCAGGACATCTGTTTTCTGCAACAGGAAACATTTCTTTGAATCCGAGGTCAAGCCTGAGCTCTGAGAATGTTGATATGCTCGTTTTTCTTCATTGCCGACACCACATAGTCCTTTAAAGGCTTAAAGACACACACCTGCTCACTCACTAGCACAAAAACAAACAAAACCAAATCTACCTCTTTCCTTTTTGCTTACTGTTTCATAAAAAAAGTCTTACAAGAAGACAAAGCAAAGCCTATTTTATTTTATGAACTGGCTCCGTTGCATGTATAACTTCTTTTGCTTGAGATTATTGTACTTGTGATTAGTTATCTTTGAATTTAAGAAAATGTTTTGGTTTTATTAGGCAGATGTTTTATGTACGTTGTAGGTGATTTAATATTTTTATTGTTCATTAATAAGACAAACATATTTCTTACCCGGTTACTCAATGGATTAATAGAATAGTCAATTACTAAAGTAACTGACAGCTGTGGCACTAATTACAAGCCAGCGCGCTCAACAAGAGTAAAGACACATCACGGTTTTGACCTTTGGAACAACTTTTGAAAATTTAAATTCAAACTCTGAACACACACGAGGTCAGACAAGAAAGGTAAGTTATTTCATGAAAGGCAATGCAGTGAACTTTATTTTATGCTTTGTAATGTTAATATTTATACTGTAAAACAAGGTGTGCTGTGTGCTACCTGGCTTGAAATTTAAAGAAATCTATATGATCCCTTGTAGGATAAATATTTTCTCACCAAGGAATTCCCAGGAACTTAACATCCCCTCCCAAAAACTCATCGATACGTGGCTCTCACCTTTCTAAGCACATCTCTGAGCTGCAGGTGGTCTTGGAGGAGCATTCCTGAGTACACCAGCCGTTGGTCTTTGGACAGCTGAAACACAAACAACACACAATGAGACAAAGAAGTGATACACACACACACACACACACACACACACACACACACACACACACACACACACACACACACACACACACAGAGTGAGGGTAATTTTTTTTTTCTTTCTTTCTTTCTTTCTTTCTTTCTTTCTTAAATTATGCTTTTAAATATTATGAAAACAATAGGCATTCAGGTCACTGTCTGACACAATCACACCAGTCTCCTCTATATAGTGTAACCTGATGCAGGATGATAAAACTGCTGGGCTTCTTCTTGAGACACCAAGCAGAGCTTGAACTGAGCGTCTGAGCAAACACAGCCCTCACAGTAAACTTAAACCCAAACATCCACAAACATGTTTTTATGGAAACACTGCCAGCTACTACTCTGTCACAACCAGCTCCCTTTAACCTTCATAGCTAACTCGGTGCAGCAACATCAACATGTTTTTGTTTCCAGTTGAGAAAAGCCTTTTGGTAGCTGATAGCAAAGTATGAGACATCAAACCTGTCATGTTTGTAAAGTGATTAGGTGCCTTGGGGTTAAATGAGAGTACTGGGCTGGATTAGATTTCAAAGCCTACTGAAAGCCTGTGATGTGTACAATCAAATATTCAGTTCTTCACAAGGCTTTCGCTTCTCCTTATCCGTTTTATGAGAGCAACTTGACCGAGAAGGAATACAGACAATTCATTTTCACTGAAGAATCAAAGCAAAGTTGTCTTTGAATCACTGTGTTTCCACTTTTTCAGGAACATCACATCAGTGGTCAAATGATAATGTCTGCATGGGAGTAGTATTACATACTGGTGCATTAGGATCATCTGTAATACTAGAGAAGTACTCCGGTCTTAAAGTGGGGCACACCTCTGGGTGAAACACGAGTCTACAAATATAACCCCATTTTAGCACAGTGCTTGCTGCTGTGCTCTTTAGCCTGCTGAAATATGAAGACCTCCAAGAAAACTTCATCCTGTCTTTAATTTTAAATCCATGTATTCTTTTAATAAACTGACCCCCCCCCCCACACACACACACACACAAACAAAAACTCGCCCCACAGAAAATCTGATTATTCTGTATCAAACATAATATGAGGTTGGGCTCAGCAATCACTTGGATTCAATGAAGATGTTGTCTGTCAACAATTAATGAATTAAATAAAATAATCTCAAAAACAAATACTTTGCTCTTTGCACTAATTTTTTCTATACATCTCTTATTTTTGTTGTATTTATATATCAAGCACATCCCTTTCCTTTACAAAGCACATTTTTGTTTCTTCCTAAAAGTGAAACTTAATGGTGCTGTAGTTCAGCTTTGAACAACAGAACAGAAACAATCTTTGGTCACTAAGGTCTATCTAGAGGAAGTTAAAGTTGGACCAAGATTTGAACCACTGGACCTGTGGAAAGACTCTATTATGCATTTTGCAAGCTGCTAGGGACCAGCAGCCCAGGCCTTTCTTCCTATTGGACAACATGGTGTACATCACCTCATTTACATCTATTTTTTTTAACTTGTTTTTTTTTTTAATATCTGTAAACTGATGATAAATGCCTTTAATAAATGTCAAGCAGCCTACTGAAAAAATGAATTACTGTTTCAAATTATATATAATATGATTATTAATCAAAATAATCATGATTCTGGTTTCTTTCAGACGGACAAAAAGCTACTCACCGGCTTGCTGGGGTACACACTGGAGATGTGACTTTTCAGCTTCTCCACAGTCCAGTTAAGGAAACAGTTAATGGTCTGGTCTTCATACTTCTGGTTGGGGGCCTTAATGACCAAGGTCACAGGACTATCAACTGCCCCAGAGTCCATGGCTCATATTACTAGAAAGTGGGCTCTGAGGAACCTTCACTGACACAACTCAGGACTGTCCTGAGGAGTAAGCTACCTCAAATTCTCTCCATTCTGGTACTTGTATAACACCAAAAACAGTCAATGCTGCAGGTAAGGGGCTGGTGGGTCCCCTTTTACAATATCTGCTTCATCTCTAGATCTTTTATGAGTTGGAATTCTTCTGGTAGCAGGTTGTTGGATTTCTGTTTTTAAAAAAGAGAGAGAGTAGCATTTATAGATTACACATTATCCTAAAACATTTTGTTTTGATTTATACAAAGTATTTTTCTAATATCTATAATTTTATTTTTTGAAATTTAAATTTTAAGCACACATGCAACATGGAAATCTGTGTGGTCATCCTTCAGGTAAACTTCAAAGAAGTATTAAAGGGATAACTACTGCAGCTGTCCCTGTCCATGTCTGTGACAGAGTTAAATCCCTCCCCAAGTGTGCCAAAAAAAACCTCTTAAAATATAGGATAAATAAACTAACTTACAAGCTATAAATGATTAATAAAGATCAACTCCAGCTTAACCATTCAGGGTTACGAGGCTGGAGCTGGTGTAGACCCTTGGCAGGTCACCAGTCTATAATTGTTCATCTGTCCTACCTGTCTGACACTCTGCCCCAAACTTCCTGCAACTGAGGAAACTGATCAACAAAAAGCTCACTTTTGCATACTGTAATAAGCAATGCACCAGCTCACTGCAACAACAATTCACAGCTGGCTCACAATGAAAAGCAATGTATCTACAAAATGTAGCACACGCAAGCGAAAATAACCGCAGGTGAGGCGGAGGGGTCGGGAGTTTCGGTTAAACTTCCTGATACCTGCCATGTTGGCTCATCTTTACAGTGAACGATTAAAGCAACTTTAACTATAAATCACACCGAGTCGGGTTAAACCTGATGGTTTAGAGTTAGGTGAGCTATTAACGCTGCTTATCTGTACAATCCTCAGGCGAACACACTAACACACATAGCAAACTAGCCTCACTGGGCCGGTCACTCCGATCAACTCGGCTTTTATTTTGACCCTTGGTTATGAAGCCAGGGTAACGCCGTTAGCTTCTTGGCTAATGCTAGCGTCACTGTGGTTTGGTAATAATTCGGTGGGACTAGCTAGCCTCTCCCAAGGTGACAGCACATTTAAAGGTCTAACGATAATAAATGAGAACACGTTGCCTCAGAGGGCTTTCTGTTTGTACCTGTTTACTCTCCAGTCAGTCAGTCAGCGTCGACTCCCCGTCCCAGCTCGGCTCGCCTGCCTTGTTGTTGTAATGTCGGGTGTGAGAGCGGAAACACGTCATTCTCTTTGCAACAGCTGATCAAAAAAAACAAAGAAAAAAAAAAAAACCAAAACCAAAACCTTGCACCGCAGTAATAAATACGCATTAAAGTTAGTATAGTTTCGTGTTTTTGATTTCACTTTGAAATTTAGAATTGAAAATCTACAGTTCTAGTTTAGTATAGTTTATAGTCTTATGATATAAAGGTGTTTTAGAAGTTGACCATATACATTGTAATTTCAAAGCAGACAACAGTAACACGCAGACTCAATAAATATAAGAACCAATATTTCGTTCCTGGTCATTTTATTAGGTATGCCTTTTCAATAAGTCATTAATGCAAGTATATAATGACAATGATTCAATACATTTAGGCACATAGACGTGGTCAAGACGAACTCAAGTTTAAACCTAACGTCAAAATGGACAAGCAAGTTGATTTAACTGACTTTGATGATTGCATGGTTGTTGGTGCTGATCTGGATTTTCTACACAACCAAAAAAAGAGAAAACAGCCATTCAGCAGCAGTTCCCTGGGCCAATTTTAAAAAAGCCCCGTTGATGCCAGACCGCACCAGATGCCACTCTTGTCAACTTAGAACTGGACACTGAGGATAAAATCTGCACCAATCACCAAAACTGGACATGTGGAGACTGGACATACATTGTTTGGTCTGATGAGTGTCAGGAAAAATACTACATAATCATCCAGCAAAGAATGACTCACGCAGGGTTGGAGCTTTATTTTTTTCTTCTTCAGCAATCTCATTTAATTCCCCAAACATAAATATGAATAATGACTTCATGCCCCCAGTCAGCAGGTTTTGGCTTTATATATAGCCATGTTATTTCAAAGTGGAGTGCAATAAACTCTAAAAAAGAGCCTAGTTTAAATTATTTATATCTATAGAAAATGTAGATGGCAGCATATTTGCGTGTGCACACAATTCACAACACTGGTGCTGCACTTCGCTGATGATATGATGCAATATCGTAATTTCTTCACCACATTTGGTACTCAGTCTGGTAAATTTTAAGCAAATTTAGGCCCTCTGTGACATGATGTTCTTACACAATATAGTTTTGTATTGCTTTACCATTTGGTTACTAAAAGTGGAAAAACACGTAATACAATTAATCTTTAAGAAAACTATTTTTGAGACTTACATTTCATTATTCATCATTGACATTTTGGATAATTTTTTTTTAAAAAAGTGTATTTGTTTTATTTGTAAGATTTTCAATCTTTCCACGCCTACTTCAAATGAACCTCTTAAACAAAGGACTGATCGTTGGAATGGCACTCCACCACCAGAGGGCAGTGTAAGTTGCCTAACAGGCAAACCACATTTGGAGAAAATGTTATGTTTTTGTCCAACCACACAGCCAGACTTTAAGTCTCAGCGCTAAAATATTTAGCACCTCCTCAAGTGCCGCAAAATTATTGAGTTTTTCCTTTCTCAAAATATTCGCACAGATTGTAGAAGTTATTACTTTAGGATTGTTTATACCCCACATTCTACAATAATAATGCTATTAGTTGCCTTTATTTTTTATCTGTGTTTCATAAATATTGCACATGCGGAATAATTTCCACTGAATACAACTTTGCATGTACTAGAATAAAATCCAGAAATGTTTTCAGCCATATTTCTTGCTTTTTGTAATGTGTGGTATTGATTTTAAAGTGCTGATATTAATTCACATCTGGGCAGCGAATTTGCAGTAGGCCATATGGAAAAGTAAAACTGCCTTAGCAGTTCAACAACTCTTATTTTCCCACAAATGACGTGATAAGCATGCTTCATTAAATGACACAGGAATGGATATGGGTGTGTACAGATTTCCTGGGTGCTTTGTGTGTTTATCCCAGGAAGACTTGCTGCATGGAAACTACTGATTACTGTTTCAGCTTGCGCAGAACCTCCTTTGTCAGCTGTTTACTGTATCGGTTGATCTTCCAGTGTCCCGGCCTCCATCCCAGCAGAAAACGATGAAAGTCTGTCCAAGCAAATGCAAACATTTCCCTCCACTCTTTCTCAAGGGCATGAAACTCTACGTCTTTTCTTAACGATAGCTTTAGTTCTGAAAAATAGTAGTCCAGTAGTCCTGGTACCCTCTTTTCACACTCCCTCTCCTCCATACAGCTTCCTAGAAAATATACAACATCTTTCATCCCGCAGCCCCCGCCCACATACTGAAAGTCCACAGCTGCCACATCCTTCCCACTCTGGGAAAAACAGAAATTAGCTAATTTGGCATCTCCATGAACGATGGTCTTGAAGCGGCACTCACTGAGTATCCTGTCAATGTCGCCTGCTGCTGCTTTGAGCTCAGCATCATCCATGGCTTCCAACTCGTCTGGCCGGGTTTCCAGGTGCCAGTAGGTACCGACAGGCCACAGACCCTCTGGTGCCACACTCAAGAAGAGAGCGTGAAAGTGAGCAAGCCAGCTCAGGCAAGCCTTTATCTCCCTGTCTGTAACGCTCGTCCTAAAAAGAATAAAATATATTTTTTAACCACCATAAATTATGTTTGTTTCACTATTTGGCATGTCTTTATCATGGCTTTAAGGATATACCTATCCAGGCGAATAAAGGCTCTGATCTGAACTACTCCCTTTCAGAACTACTTTGAAAGTGCTCAGACACACATCAAACGACCCCTGGAAGAGCTTCTGCCTATTTCAGCAGTTAATTTGGAAATGAGGCACCTGAAACTGAACAGTGTTTAAGTTACATTAAACAGAAATAAAATTAAAAATAACTAAACATCAAAAAATACGCCTTCAGACCTAAAATTACAAATGAATATTACAATAAGATGCCCTTAGAAAGTTAAATTATCTCCTCCCTCACCTAAAAACACAATTTATGAACATTTTTGATGTCTACAAGAGAATCCAGTGTTTACTGCATTAATGCCAAGCCATAGTTTATATGCAGGCCTCCTGTTTTACTGCACGCTCTCACAGCAGTGGCAGAAAAATGGAAAAACATAATGCAAGTACAAAACACTTCATTACAGTTCTTAAGTAGAATTTTCAGGTATCTGTACTACACTTGAGTATTTATTTTTCTAATGAAGTTTAACCTTTACTCTCTACATTTCAGCACAGAAGTATGTCCTTTTTTGCTCCTTACACTTTCAAAACAGGTTCATTACTTTAGGTTTGTAGGGACTTTTCCTTCGCAACAGTAACCGATTGTGGAAAGAAACAGTAACACATAAAATGCAATCCTATTGGTGTAGCCATCACCAGTGCTCACAGGAGGAGATAAAAAAAAAAGGGGAAAACAAATATGTAGATATAATCTGGCCCAATAATCAGGGGTTAAAGTTTGCATAAAAATACTAGACAGTATAGTGCAGATTGGGAAGGTTAGTTTGTCTGGTTAGTTTGCAGTACTGTTTAGTCTACAGTAATGTACTGGATTGGTGCAGGGTAGCTGTGGTTTTCATGGTCAGAATCAGACTTCAGTGCCAATTTAAGCTGATGATTCACTCACCAAATTCCACGTTTATACTAGCTTTATGCTGTCTATGGGTGGGAAATCAGCCATGACTGCTTAGGTATACAAACCATATACTTTATAAACATACACAAATATACACAAGTCACGGAGGAGGGGTGGGGGCTAGTATATCTGAATAATATGAACACTTCATAGACTTTTATGGATTTCATGCCACATGCTTTGTGAAGCTTTTCTCAGAGTTTCTAAGCTTATACCTCCTCTGATCGTAACCGGCCACGTCCAGATCCTCCAGCACGATCAGCATCTCATCGCCATAGGAACAGGCAGCTAGGCAGGCAGGGATGCGACAGCTCTGATTGGTGGAATAGTTTTGGTACCAATGTGTCTCCACCTGGTAGGATTTCACTTTACGTGTGTGGGATCGATCTGTGTCCCAACCCCCGGGGTGCTCGGCTTCCTCTGGAAACTTAACGTGTTTTACAACCACGGAGGGCCGGTTACAGCCCTCCAGGTGCAGCCGGACTATCTCCCCATAACCACTCCACAGGGTCTGGATCTTAGCACCGACTCGCAGAGATGAAGCATCACATGCCTGCAGGATGAGGTCCTGGTACTCCTGTTTCATTTCCACAGCTACGGCTGAATGAAAGAGGAGAGTTAGCAACATTTAAAAAGCGTCCTTGTATGCGCTGCTGGAGGTCTCTGTTGAAGTGTCGCACTCACCTGATTCTTAAAAGTTTTTGCAGCAGAACACCAAAGGTTTCGTTTCACCCACACGATTCACTGAACACTGAATAAGTATAATATCGATTTTCTCGCAAATGTGTCAGGACACCGATACGGTTTAAATCATCCTACGGTTCAGGAAGTATTCGGCATTTAAGGAAACCCCCGCGAAAAGTGTGCAACACTGCCACCTACTGGACTGGAGTGCACACAAAGAATCCAATAAAAAAATGTCATCGCTCATAGACAATGAAATTGGATGCAATCTTAGCAACCCAGAGAAGCCATTATACGTCTGTGATTGCATAAAGTAGTTCTTATTATAGTTTTGTGAGCAGTCCAGATTTCAAGCACTCTAAGGTAACATCAAATATTAATTTTTTGATTATATAAACAAAATAAATAAACTTTATA
Organism: Simochromis diagramma; assembly: GCF_900408965.1. NCBI lineage: Eukaryota > Metazoa > Chordata > Actinopteri > Cichliformes > Cichlidae > Simochromis > Simochromis diagramma. The sequence goes on from NW_024386860.1 coordinate 13,801,270, forward strand.
ACAGCATAATGTCATATCTTTTCTCTCAGCAATGTGTGAGTGTGTTCTTAATGAAATTTAATAAAGAGTAAGATTAGCAACACAATAATCAATACAATTTAATTTAAATAATATTAAATGCTTGCTGTATACAGCAGGTAAAAAAAAAAACGTGTTGAAGACATTAGTAACTGTCTTCAAACCGTTCACCTACAACACCCCCCTCCTCACCCCACACAAAAGAGGATTTCACACCACCTCCTCCCACCACAACTCTTCATATTCATGAAGCAGATGTGAGGAAGCAGTTTAAGAACCTGAATGCTCGGAAAGCTCCCGGCCCAGACGGCGTGTCTCCTGCCACCCTCAGACACTGTGCAAACGAGCTGGCCCCAGTGTTTTCTGGCATTTTCAACTCTTCACTGCAGGCATGTCATGTGCCTGCCTGCTTCAAGTCCTCTACCATAATCCCTGTCCCCAAGAAACCTAGGATCACTGGACTAAATGACTACAGACCCGTGGCTCTGACATCTGTGGTCATGAAGTCATTTGAGCGCCTAGTTCTCTCCCATCTCAAGACCCTCACGGCCCCCCTCCTGGATCCCCTACAGTTTGCATATAGAGCCAACAGGTCTGTAGACGACGCCATCAACATGGCCCTACACTTCATCCTTCAGCATCTGGACTCCCCAGGAACCTACGCCAGGATCCTGTTTGTGGACTTCAGCTCTGCCTTCAACACCATCCTTCCAGACCATCTCCGAGGCAAGCTTTCCCAGATGAATGTGCCTGATCCCATCTGCCGGTGGATCACTGACTTCCTGACGGATAGGAAGCAGCATGTGAGGCTGGGAAAGAATGTCTCGGACTCCCGGACCATCAGCACCGGCTCCCCTCAGGGCTGTGTTCTTTCTCCTCTGCTCTTCTCCCTTTACACCAACTGCTGCACCTCCACCCACCAGTCTGTCAAGCTAATCAAGTTTGCAGATGACACCACCGTTATTGGGCTCATCTCGGACGGGGATGAGTCTGCCTACAGGAGGGAGGTTGAACGTCTGGTGTCCTGGTGCAGCCACAACAACCTGGTGCTGAATGCCCAGAAGACAGTGGAGATTATTGTGGACTTCAGGAAGCACACAGCCCCACTCCCCCCCATCATCCTGACTGACACCCCCATCACCTCTGTGGACTCATTCCGCTTCCTGGGTACCACCATCACCCAGGACCTGAAGTGGGAGCCCACCATCACCTCCGTCATCAAGAAAGCCCAGCAGAGGATGTACTTCCTGAGGCAGCTGAAGAAATTCAACCTGCCAACACGGACGATGATGCAGTTCTACACTGCTATCATCGAGTCCATCCTCACCTCCTCCATCACCGTGTGGTACGCTGGAGCCACTATCAGGGACAAACAGAGACTGCAGCGTGTTGTGCGCTCTGCTGAGAAGGTGATTGGCTGCAGACTCCCATCCCTGCAGGACCTGTACACCTCCAGGACATTGCGGCGTGCAGCTCGGATCTCAGCTGACCCTTCTCACCCTGGACACAGTCTGTTTGACCTGCTCCCCTCAGGCAGGAGGCTCCGGTCCATTCGCACCAGAACCTCTCGCCATAAGAACAGTTTCTTCCCCTCTGCTGTTGGACACATGAACAATAACCATATGACTGTCCCCGCCACTATCACATGACCCTACGCTGTGTCACTGCATCATTCCATGTTTGGCACTGATCACCACCTGCACTAATGTATATATCTTTCTACGTAGCACTCTTAATTCTTATTCTCATGTATATATCTCATGTATATCTCATGCACATATCTTTCTACGTAGCACTTTTAATTCTTATTCTTATTTTTATATCTTTATGACACTATGTTTGCACTGAAGCACCGCAGCAATTTCCTAATGTTGTAAACCTGCTCAACATTTGGCAATAAACCCCTTTCTGATTCTGATTCTGATTTTATGAGAGAGAAGACAAATATGCTCAAATTCTAAGTTTTCAAAATTTATAATCAAACAGTTAGAATTTCAAATCAGTTTTACATGGTGTCATTGAGACAAAGGCTCCCACACCGAGGCAGTAAACACTTTTATTGTGTGTGGTAAAAACAGAATGTTAACATGATTGGTCAGAAGTTGGAGGAAATTTTTAGGTCCGACATCCGGCTCACGTTTCATCTCCTGCACCTTTTGGACATCTCCCTAATAAAGAGATGACACTTCTCACATCACCATGGCAACCATCCAATGTTGCTGTCTGGCCTGTACAGTTAGAGAAAACTTTCAAACACCAGAATTTATAGACATGTTTTGGTCTAGCAGAGTCAGCCTTTAAGTTTTGTACCTTGTGGTGCCAACACTAGTCCAGGCAGACCATCCCCATCAAATTCCTCAGTGAAGGGGCTTTGCCCTGTTCGTATCTGTTAGTGTTTGAGTGTAACAGTCTAAATCTAAAACTATTCTACAATACACATCCAAATGCAAATGTTGAGGTTATTGTGTAATATCAAATAATGGGGGTACATAAGTATGAGTATATGAGCCTTAAAGATAAAAAATAAATTGTAACAGCTTCACAAACTAAACAATTGTCTTATTTTTAGAATACAATAATCCTTTCAGTCGGTTAGTATTCTGAAAGCAACTAAAATTCTAAAGGTCTCCTTTTAAATGAAGAATTTCTTTTGATTAAAATGAACACAAAAAGGTTCCTGCAGAGGCAGAGAACAGTTATAACAGTATTAAGACTGAGGGTATGGAAATTGACTATGATGTGTGAAAATGGGCATTGGTTAAGTGGATATACTAACCAATTATCCTAACTATATACGTGAAGACCACACCTGCTGACATCATGAGGTCACCGGACTACGACAGGGTGAACACAGAGAATCTAACCCAGAGAAATAACAACACACATTCTCATTTTCCAGCCGTAGATAATTGAGAATCACAAATTAACCAAATATAAATGTCTTTGAGAGGAAATCCACAGAAGCACAGTCTGTGGCCTTTCTAAGTGAACGCCACTTAGAAAAGCCACAGCTGGGCAGCAGATTCAAATTCAGAACTTCTTTAGTTTATATTTCCAGTAGTTTATCCACAGTGCTATATGTATACAGGCATAGCTCACTTGCAATATGAAGTGGAGGCTTAAGGGTAAAATTTTACAATGGAAGAGCTTCCCAGGGTTTGCATTTGTAATCCTTGTCTGCGTGTGTTTTGCATACAATATACAAAATGTATTTGCATGAACACTGAGTCTACACAAAGAAAATTAACCACAAAACCTCCTCACTGTGTAACCCTCTTACTGTAAATAAGTGCAACAAACAAAACAAAAGATTCTGGGCTACTTTCTATAACATCATACGATGCACTGTAACAATTCACTTCATATATCAAATGTTATAATGCATTATAAAATTACTTAATACATACATATAAATACATCTAAAATAAAAAAATAAATATACAGATACATACATATAAAAACGTAAATACAGTCTATTTGCATATTTATATACAAAATAATGGAGGTGCAGAACATGGTCCATTTGGATTCAACATCTTCAGCCTGTCTCGGAATGCTGTCGAAGTTCTACCAGAGGTGGGAGTTAAATATCGGACCCTGCGACCTGCAATTATGGACATCCTTATCTTTGAACATGGTGTTCATTATGGATAAACTGTTGTGTGTTGACACAAGGTCAATAACAGAACAGGCAGGCCAACAATTAGTTTGACTATAAAAACTTTACTAAGGCTTACAAATGACACTGATCAGATCAGGCTGAAACATCTGTGAAAAAAAATGAAAATCTTTCACTTTATTAAGTTATTACCACACAAATGGAAAATCATCCTCACCGGGGGAGTATTAAAGATGAATGCACTACCAGTAGAACACAAAGCAAATCTAGTGCTTCTGATCATGTGTTTGTATTGCAGACATGAACACCGACAGCTGGAGACTTGAGAGCTGGGTAATGTTTCCTGTTATACTTTTTTTCCAGTCTGGTACCTGTCGCACATGTATAGCTCGTGCGCTGTAATGTAATTTTGTTTTGCAGACAAGTTGGCACAGTCATAAAAATCATGTACAGTACATTAAAAGACACATATATAACAACATTCAAATGTTTGACACAGCAAAAGACAAGTCAGGAAAAAACTTGTCCTGACTTGTCCCATAATTATCATTTAACAATATAAACCTGAAGCTACAGTCTCACACACCAACACAAATCCCTATCGTAATGAAGACACACACACACACACACACACACACACACACACACACACACACACACACACACACACACACACACACACACACACACGTCCATAAATTTTGGGACATCGACACAATTCTAACATTTTTGGCTCCATACACCACCACAATGGATTCCAAATGAAACGAACAAGATGTGCTTTAACTGCAGACTGTCGGCTTTTATTTGAGGGTATTTACATCCAAATCAGGTGAACGGTGTAGGAATTACAACAGTTGTCAAATGTGCCTCCCACTTCTTAAGGGACCAAAAGTAATGGGACAATTGGCTTCTCAGCTGTTCCATGGCCAGGTGAGTGTTATTCCCTCATTACCCCATTTACAAGGAACAAATAAAAGGTCCAGAGTTCATTTCAAGTGTGCTGTTTGCATTTGGAACCTGTTGCTGTCAACTGCCAGGATGAGATCCAAAGAACTTTCACTATCAGTGAAGCAAGCCATCGTTCACCTGATTTGGATGTAAATACCCTCAAATAAAGGCTGACAGTCTGCAGTTAAAGCACATCTTGTTCGTTTCATTTGGAATCCATTGTGGTTGTGTATAGAGCCAACATGTTAGAATTGTGTCCCAATATTTATGGACCTGACTGTATGTATATATATATATATATATATATACAACACCCAGCACGCCCCTGCGGGCGGTTTATCCTTCAAGCTCGGGTCCTCTACCAGAGGCCTGGGAGCTTGAGGGTCCTGCGCAGTATCTTAGCTGTTCCCAGGACTGCGCTCTTCTGGACAGAGATCTCCGATGTTATTCCCGGGATCTGCTGGAGCCACTCGCCTAGCTTGGGAGTCACCACACCTAGTGCTCCGATTACCACGGGGACCACCGTTACCTTCACCCTCCACATCCTCTCGAGCTCTTCTCTGAGCCCTTGGTATTTCTCCAGCTTCTCGTGTTCCTTCTTCCTAATATTGCTGTCATTGGGAACCGCTACATCGATCACTACGGCCGTCTTCTTCTGTTTGTCTACCACCACTATGTCCGGTTGGTCACCCACCACCATTTTGTCCGTCTGTATCTGAAAGTCCCACAGGATCTTAGCTCGGTCATTCTCCACCACCCTTGGGGGCATCTCCCATTTTGACCTCGGGACTTCCAGGTTATACTCGGCACAGATGTTCCTGTACACTATGCCGGCCACCTTGGTTATGGCGTTCCATGTATGCCTTGCCTGCTAGCATCTTGCACCCTGCTGTTATGTGCTGGATTGTCTCAGGGGCATCTTTACACAGCCTGCACCTGGGGTCTTGCCTGGTGTGATAGACCCCAGCCTCTATGGATCTTGTACTCAGAGCTTGTTCTTGTGCTGCCATGATTAGTGCCTCTGTGCTGTCTTTCAGTCCAGCTTTGTCCAGCCACTGGTAGGATTTCTGGATATCAGCCACCTCCTCTATCTGCCGGTGGTACATACCGTGCAGGGGCCTGTCCTTCCATGATGGTTCCTCGTCTCCCTCCTCTTTCTTGGGTTTCTGCTGCCTGAGGTATTCACTGAGCACTCGGTCAGTTGGGGCCATCTTCCCAATGTATTCTTGGATGTTCGTTGTCTCATCCTGGACTGTGGTGCTGACACTCACCAGTCCACGGCCCCCTTCCTTCCGCTTAGCGTACAGCCTCAGGGTGCTGGACTTGGGGTGAAACCCTCCATGCATGGTAAGGAGCTTTCTTGTCTTTATGTCAGTGGCTTCTATCTCCTCCTTTGGCCAGCCTATTACCCCAGCAGGGTACCTGATCACGGGCAGGGCGTACGTGTTGATGGCCCGGATCTTGTTCTTACCGTTCAGCTGACTCGATCATCATTGAGTCAGCTGAACGATATATATATATATATATATATTTATAAACATTTATAAATATTTATAAACATTAACAGGATTGTATTATTGTACATGAAGGGTCTTTACCTTACCATATAAAGCACTTTGAGACAGCTGTTGTTGTGATTTGGTGCTATATAAAAATATAAATAATATTACAAAAAAACAGGTAGAAACGGGGCTGCAGCCTGACTGCTCAGCTGCTTGTTACCTAATGAAGTCCAGTGGCAGCTGACTTCACCGTAGCTCACAAATGATGGCCTAATTTGACTGCAGTTCTGGGCTGGGATCTGCATTCATTCAGCTTCAATGTCACTCTGGGTTCTTGGATAATGGAGCAGGTGATGCAAAGAACTGAAATTGTGTTAGCAGCAAAATGCAGTTCTTTCTGTTATAAATGCAGTTTGCACTTCCCCATTGAACTCTTGTTTTTGTGCAATATAAATAAAAAAATTAAAATTAGCTAATTGAAGTGCAAGTGCAAGAAGCGGGATTGATAGGCAACCAGACTAACAATTTCAAGGAATTCTCGAATTCTACACAGATGAGTGTATACCGATCTTTCTTATTGGCACATAAGCTTCATTATATATAGGCAGATGACAGTTAAACTTCAATATTTTTCTTGTAAAACAAAGGGGGGCCCAGCAAAAAAAGTTTGGGAACCACTGCTTTAAGCAGTCTTTATCTAGGCTAGTTTAAGTTTCACATTGTTACATATTGTTTCATTGTTACTATGTTTAATGTTATTGAAAAGAAAAGATAAAAGGGGGAAAAGTCGCACTGGTCACATTTTGCAAAAAATGTCCTTAATATATCCTTGAAAATTATGTCCTGAGCAGAGACATGACACTGATTTGGATTTGGCTAAAGAAACAAATGTCTTTAGTTCCTGAAAGATTTGAATTAATGAGATATGAAAAGGAGAGCAAGCGAGAGTCATTAGAAAAGTAATGATCCTTGAGAGATCATTTTCAAAACACATTAGGTAAATCTGTCACAGTACTAATTCCTTCTTGTTGAAGAGCTGAAATTGTTGGGTGGGGCATCACCCCATATCTCACTTAAAAAGAAAATAGTTTAATATTTGAAGATTTCTTTCTCTTTTCCTTTCCTTTTTTTTTTTTTAATTTTTTTACTATTTTAATTATTTATGCTAATTTGATTATAATTGTTTAATTTGCTATTTTGTATTCATTATACCGTACATAAAATAAATATCTCAGGCCTTTTCTGGCTTTGAATTATTTGATTTACAAATAGTTAGTTTTTAATGGTATGGACTAATTCTGTCTGAAATAAATAAAGTGATAAATCTTTTTTTAGTACATTTGTAAATAATTAAACAGTCATAATCTGCATAGTGTGATCACAACAGGCTAAAGACTGAAAAGAAGCCAGCATCACTAAGAGAACAAGCTTTTCGGCCCAGGTGCCCAGGTCCCCTGGGTGTGCAGCTGCTCTGAGCGGAGGTTTTCCCCTCATAGCGGAAAGATTTCTTTGAAAAGGACCCAAGGCAAAATAGTCAGTGACGAGTGGGATCTGAAAGTGTTATTATTAATAACACTCAATTGTAGGTGAAATCTTAAGCGTGTGGGGTGAAGGTACAGACGACACAGGAGCTCTAGCTTTTTTCTCCGACTTTATTCACCACCAGACATGAACCCAACATCGTCATTGAACACGCGTCAGTGGTCAATGCGTACTCCGCTGACGGAAACGGGTGGGCCAGCAGGGCAGCATTGGCCAGCACTGACTTCGCCACGGTCCCATTCCTCAATGAACGTAACAGTTCCGCAACAACAAGGAGAACCAAAACTCTCTCATTCCTCCTTTCATTTAACCTCACTCTCTGCTGCTCTTCAACCAAGCCAACCCATCTCATCTTGTTCCGCAACATCAAAAACATTGATATGGGCATTCTCACTATCAGATTGGATAATAGTCAGATTCCAGACTTCTATTCTCCTCCTGATGATTTAGTATTATATTATGATAATTGTCTACTCTATTTCCTAGATTCTCTGGCTCCTGTATAAACCCACTGTTTCCTTCGCTCGTTCTGCTCCATGGTGTACCTCTGATCTCCCAGCATTGAGGGCAAAAGCTTGGCAACTAGAGCATAAATATAAATGCAGAAATCTATAAATGTCATGTTCTACAATATAAAGATCCCATCAATTAGGCCAAACAAAACTTTTACTCAGGTATTTTCAGTTTTTATGAGGGTAACACCAGGATCCTGTTTTTGCCTCTCAACAAACTTCTTCAACCCTTTGACACTTTACCACCACACTAATCACAGTACAGAAAATTCTTTAGTGTAGGTCACAAATAATGGCTTATTATAATAATAGATTAATTATGGCTTCTGGCAGTGGACTCATCTCTTTGCTTGTTGTTTTAGACCTAGGACTTCCAGATACAGACAGACAAACTGGCAATGGCTAGTCAACCAGACTTAGTAGTGGTGGAGAAGCAGAGGAAGACGGCGATAGTGATAGAAGTGGCTATACCGAGTGATAGGAAGAAGGACCACGAGAAGCTTGAGAAGTACCAGCTTGAGAAGGATGCTGTCTCATGGTGATGATGAAAAACTAGTTCAATTTATTAAATCTAGACTGGACTACTACAATATATTCACACAATATCTCCGTTCGTTAAGTTGACAAACTGAAGCCTATATTGTAGCCTATATTTTGTCTGCTTTGGCTTCATATTGCACTGTAAATAAAGTTATTTTGGCTGTATTATTAATTTGAGTTGGTTAGTTTGTATCAGCCTTAATAAACTGCTTGCTTATGTTAACTAGTTCCTGCCCTCCTGCATCCTTTGCATTTGGGTCCTCTTTCTGCTTCAAGTTATCTGCGGTCTGCAAATGCTGACACTTTTCAAATGACTAGTTATTAATTGATGTCATTATGCATCCAGAAATTAAGTGTGTACCTGGTTTTATAGTATGCCATTCTGCCAGACAAACACCATCTAGGAATCATACTTTTGTACTGACAATGTAAAATTATTTACTAAATTAACATATTTCCACATAGTATGTTATTAGTATTATCATTTAATATAGTAGTATATAGTCTTCATAAAATTCTCCAGTGAGGGAAGGAAATTAGATGAATGCTAAACGATAATTTTTTGTGAACTGGTAGCATCAGTGACAAAAGCTCCACCCTTTGTCACTGATGGGGACACTGCAATTACCTTGACATAAACAAAGAAAACAAGGTTGTTTTACATTCTGTATGAGTAACATTTACATGATCAGGATCTGGAAAGCAAAAGCCCGTAACTAATATAGTATCTAGTGCAGAGAAAATGACAGAAACCTCAGCAGAACATTTTTCAGGAGAATGGCAACTATGGCAACTCCTCCATCTAATGTACACAGTGCAATAGTTAGACCCTTCTGCACATGCTCTACAGTGCAAATAACAAAGTTTCATAGTTTACAGTTTAGAGTAAAATGCACCATATATATCTCTGTAATATTCAATTATACTTTATAATTGAGTTGTTTATATATATTAGAGCAATTTCTTATATTTTGTAAACGTTGTATTATGTTGTATTATTTAATTAAACTCAGTCTGTTACTATTTCTATTGTCTTGGAGCAACTATAACCACATAATTTCCTTAGGGAAGAATAAATTATCCTTATTCTGATTTTGTAGTATGAACCTATGTACTATAAGTCCTGCTGCATTAACACCATCTGGGAATCCTAGTTATGTACTGAAAATTAAAAAATTTAATGAATTAACATGTTAGCATGTAATACAGTATTAGTATAGTAATGTATGGTATTTAAATAAAATCCTCCAATGAGAGAAAGAAAAATATATTATTGGTGAACTAGGAGCATTGCCATCAGTAACAAAGTCTCCACCCTGTATAATGCTGTAATTACCTTGACCTTAAATTAACCAAAGAACAGGGTTGTTTTGCATTCTAGATGAGAAACATTTACATGATCAGGATCAGAAATGCAAACTAGCACAAAGAATGTAGTATCTGGTGGAAACATATATATACATATAACAGGAACTTTGTCAGAAGAATAGCGACTATGGCGGGGATCATGCATCTTCTGCTGCTGTCAGGTTAGTGTTGTAAAATAATGTTAAAAGTTTTGTCAACCTTTCAAACATCTTTAGCTTAGTGTGCATTTCAGTAAAAGTAGCTTTTTTTTTTTTTTTTAGCATTTTCTATTAAAGCTCAGTAATGAAGTGGTAATAGCAGGGTAACAAGGCAGAAACAAGACCGTACAAACAAACGTACCACGTAATAACCTGTTAATATCCAAGAAATATCATGGTAGCAGCAGTGGTTACACTGTGAAGAGGTTGCTGTGAAACTGACAGGAGGTACTTGTAACGTAGTGCCAGTAACGTAATGTAAATACAAATTTCAGTAATCTTACTGTATATTTTATTTACAGTATTGTTTTACTTTCCTTTACAGTATCTTCACTGTTTTTCCATTTACAGCATTACTGTAGTTCCTTTTACAGTAGTTCTACTGTGATCTCATTCACTTAATTTTTACTGGAATGTCTTGCGCCGCACTTTTTCTGTATTATCCATTTACAGTATTACTGTAACATCCTTTGCGGTATTTCTACTGTTATTGTTTATGGTACTTAGATTGTAGTCTTGCTTAAAGTGCTTTTGTTGTATATTCATTTACAGTACAGTATTTTCATTAAATACTGTAAAACTGTGACACACTGTGAACAGCACTGTAAACCTACAACGTAACTGTAAAAGTGAGATACTCAATTAAGTTTGGCCTTTAAAAATGCCTTAAATTGATTGTAGAACATTAAAATTAAAACTTTTTTGGAAATTCAGTCTTCAACTTGTGGATCTCAATAGTCTATTATATTAAAGCACTTTAAAAAGAAAACTATTACAAATTTTATAATATACCAAACTGACTCTGGAAATCACAACATCTGACATTAACCTCTGTGAAAATCTTGCCTTGTGAAAGCTAAAAAACCTGGGCATCAAGAAAAATAAAAATACAATTTTGGCAAAAATATAATTTAATATTTAATAAATATAATTAAATATAATTAATTCAGCCTGCTGGTCCCTCTTTACAGACTTTTGGCTGATCTGTGACTTTGACGGGCATTTGGTTCCATCAGTATTCGTATGATTTGTAGAAGATACAGACAGAATGATAGAATGAACCTGCTATCATCTCTCTTCTTCTCCCCCCTTCCTCTCCTGTTGCTGCTTCAATCATGAAACTGATCAATGATCAGCTGATCGGCTTTTCTCTCTTGTTTGTTTATCAGCGGATGTCGCGCTAAACAACAGCAGCACGTTTAAGCTTGATCAGCTGTTGTTAGAATTTATTTAATATTAATTTCTAGTATCAGCTGATGTTTGCTGGAGCCACAGCTGTAAAGCTGCTGGTCATGATATCGGTTTGGATATGTGGTGAGAGGGAAACATGCAGATGAAACCAGGAGATGTCCTTACTGAATCATCAGAGCTGAACAGGTGATGGAGAAACAGGTTTACCTTTTAGGTGACATGAATGAGTTGAAGGGAAGTTATAAACTGTTTCTGAGAGACAAATAACACCAGGATCCTTTTCTAAGTAGCTGACAGCTGGTAACTGTGCAGGGGCGGGTCTAGCAAAGTTTTGCCAGGGGGGCCAGGTAGAGCATTAACAGGGAAAGGGGGGCACAAAGAAATACTTTCTTATTCTCATTTAAAATGTCTAGCTGTTATTAAATAATTATCTGAATCTTGCGAACAAAGTTTTTATCTGACGTAAAATGTATAGAAATCATACATATACCAAAAAGACAGTGTACATCACTGTCACAACAGCGTTTGTTTTCATTCAAAGGCTCAATGGTTTTAATACCTGGTGGGCCAGTCTCTAGTCAAAATGCCAGATTTTCTGTCCCGGTCCAGCCCTGCAGGTTAATACTGGCAGTGTCACCATGCTAGCTGACTGTATTTCATCATCAGCCAGTGTTGTTCTTTATACATCAATATTACCAAAGTTTATCATAACGCAGCATAGAAAGTATTTACTTGCTTTCAGGTTTCATTCAAATGTTAGTCTTTTCAGTTGTTTCCCGACCTTTTTCCTGTTTCAAAATCAAAAAACAGTTTGTGAGAAGATTATCTTCTTTTTTTAACAGGCAGATAAAGTTTTGCATTGGCATTGGCTAATTTGCCAATTGTATGTTAAAAATGTTCGTATTTTAATATTCAAAAATGTTTTTGCCCAAAACATATATGCACTATATGTCAGTAAAAATACTATGCAAATATTGATGTCCTCGAATGCTGAATAAACATTGACAAGCACTGATTGTATCTCTTGTACTTTATCAACACAGTATCTAAATACTTTGCACCGTAGTGGTTAAAACCTCATTCTAATAAGAGTTAAAAGTGTTTTCGGTTATTAGGTTTATAGGGTTATTGAATTATGATTAACGGTTGGTAGAATTTTTTTCTTTTTAACATTATCTGCCAATTACATCTGCCACCCTTCTCCAAATCTGTGCCCCTACCTGGCCCCCCCAACAAAAATTTTCTAGACACGCCACTGCATCTGTGAGGCGTGAGCGGTGTTTGTTTTTAACATAGTTCACGGTGGAGAATAGCTGCTGACATAATGTGGATCCGAAAATCCCTAATTGGCCTACCTGGGGTTGAAAGTCTCGATAAATGCACGGCATTTCGGCGGGTACATCGGCTTCCGCGAGTGTGACTCTTATTCTGTGCAATGAAAAATAATAAAATATAATTTTATTTTTGTATTTCAATATCACAATAATCTTCCAATTTAGAACTACAAGTTAAAAATATTTTATTTGTGTTTAGTTCTTTTATTTTTAAAAGAACTAAACACAAATAAAATACACTTGAGCTAAATACTTCTAATTTATTTTCCCAAATCACCCGGAGCTGCAGTATAAGTACAAAAGAGCCGCATGCGGCTCCGGAGCCGCAGGTTGCCGACCCCTGCCCTAGGCCATCTGACCTCAGGAAATCACATGATAGGGTGGGGCTAGGTTTCACAATGAGCTCACCCGAAACTCTTTGGGGGGATGCTCCTACAGGGTCTTTCAGTCAGTAGTTCCCCTACTCACTCCCATTCCACTGCTGTGAAAAAAAAGAAGCACACCATTTATTAAGTTTAATATGGATTTAGGTTAAATTAAAAATAGTTAGGACAATTGTAATATGTTTTTCCTACACTTGTGGAAAACATAGTGTGCATTACTTTAAATTGTCCCCTTTAACACAAGGCACTGCTGGAAAGAGCCGACTGCCACAATTGATATTACCTGGATAATAACATAATATTTAATCATGTAAATATATTGCGACTATCTGACAAATTCTGATAATTAAGCTCATGGTTTTCCTATTGTTTTTAGGTTTAACATATTGTTTGAATCTTCTACCTTAAAGTGTTTGTTAAGCAGATCTGCAGTGTTCATAAACCCACTTTATTTTTGTTCTAGACTTAATTTTCAGTGGTACACATGTTGCTGAAATGTTGACAAATTTTACAGTAAACATCTTTAATTACATTCTAAGTAAAGTTTTGAAATATCAGTTTTTGTGTGTGATTTTTAAAGATCTGACTACTGACAGTAGTGGGTTTTATAATGGCTTGTCATTAAGTATTTCATATATTTCTGTTCCACAGGCTTGTCTTTTCAATTTTCACATGGCCTCCAGCCCCAGTTTGTCTTCTTTCAAACACCAAAGACCTGGTCTGAAGCCCAGAGCATCTGTAGGGAGCAATGTTTCGACCTGGCCACCATTAATCACATGAGAGAGATGGAAATTGTACTTGAAGCTGTCAAAGATAAATATGATGATGCTGTGTGGACTGGCCTTTCAAAAGGCACGACCCTCAGGTGGCACTGGTCTCTGGCAGACGACGACTTCTACAAAGAGGGAGAAAGAAATTACTTGTTGTGGAGCTCAGTAAATAATAACAACTGTGCAGTTTCCAGCAACGGGAAACTGAATATGTTGTCCTGTGCCAACCAAAAATATTCAGTTTGCTTTGATGGTGAGTCATTTTAAATAGTTGTTTTTGCCATACTCTCATCATGTGTGCATTGTGTTCTGTTTTGCTTCCTCTGTCTCTTTGTCTTCTTGTTATCGTATGTGTATGTGTGTGTATTTAAGTCCTCAGTTTTCCCTTTTCCTTGTCACATCGTTGTTGTTTACCTGACTGTGTGTGCGCTCTTCTAGAGTCCCTTGCCTGCAACCCAGCAAATCCTGGCAAATTCATGGTTACCTGTTAGAATGTGTCTCTGATATTTAATGGAAATCCATCAAATAGGTAAATTTTCAGAGGGAGGAAGGAGACAAGACAAGACAAAAGACAGGCTGTGGAAAAGAGTTAGTGTTTAATAATAAGTAATAATTAAATGAAAAGTGGTGTATACAGTGATTGCATCAAGCTCGTGCCAAACACTCAAACTGGTTTTCACTAAATGTAATGGCACTTTTTTAGTTTCAAATCTTATTTATCCTTCTTTGATTAGTACTGTAATCTTTATAAATAGGTTTAAAGTTAAATTTAAAAAAATGTCTCTTTATTTTGATCAGTAGTTTGTCAGTACATAAAAACTGTCTTGCTTTGATTCTCTGGAATACTACAGAACACACTGCACACTCTTGGCTGAAACCTGAGGACCGTTGCTACATAGCAAATGTTTTAACTGTGAATTTTGTGGAAATGAAAAGTCAATGAAGCTCATTTTATTTTACTTTGCAGCGACAAAACAAGGTGCAGATCAATACATCCTTAACACACAAGGCATGGTTTGGACTGCTGCTCGGGATTACTGCAGAACACACTACACAGACCTGACCAGTCTAAGGAATGATGCTGAGTACCAGATAGTCCAGCAAGTAGCCAATGGCAATGAAGTGTATGTTGGCCTTTTCAGAGACCCCTGGGAGTGGTCAGACCAGACTGACTCCTCATTTAGATACTGGAACCCAGACAAGACTGTCTGGACTGATAACACTCAAACCTGTGTTGCTATGCTGAAGGTAAACTCTGGTAAATGGGGAGACAGGGCATGCACAGAAGCACATCCTTTCGTCTGTGATTGCAGTGAGTAAAACTCTTTACTAGAAAATTTATATAACATTTATATTTCAAATAGAAAAAAAAATATCTATGTCTTTCTCCATGACAGAAATGTGTAAAATGAAGGATCCAGACTAACTCTGTTTACATGTATTTATATTAGGGAACAAGCTGAGTTTCATTGAACTGAGGATCAGCCCACAGGACTCAATGCTGGATCTAAGTAATCCTTCGGTGCAAGCAGACATCCTGGAGCAAGTAAGTGATGCAGATCTTTGTTAATGATGAGCAGTTAAATTTGAGTATATCATATATATGTTTATTTAGATTGCGACATGAAATAACTACTTCATCGCATTAGGACCTTCATGGTTTTGCTATAGTAAATGGAAACATGAATATTCTCTGTTTAATAGATGAACCAGAAGCTACGGAGTTATAACACGACTGCTGTTTTTCATCTAACGTGGAGAAAACAATCTGATGGAAGAGTTTTTACCAAGGAGCCTTGAAGAAGTGGCTGACGAGAGAAAAATCAGGGGAAGTGATTAATATGGATGATAAATGTACTTTAACAGACTAGCATAGAGCAATGTGAACATAGTATAGACACAGTTTTACAGATTAGAATATTTTGGCGCGTAACAGCAAAGCCAGATTACAGACATTTGCCAACGAAACTATGTGTAAGAAAAAGTACACTATGATAATGAAAAGTTATACACCGTCTCTCTCTCTCTCTCTCTCTCTCTCTCTATCTCTACATATATATATATATATATATATATATATATATATATATATATATATATATATATACGAATATATATTTGTGTATCTTTTTTCTGTCCTTACGTGTGCATTTATGACTGTTTTGCATTGGAAAGTTTTTAAATTTGTTTTTGAGAAAACAACATCTAGCACTTGCTTGGATTAACTCGTTGCAATTCAAGGCAGTACGACTCGGCTCAACAATTTTTCAGTCGAGTTCCACCTAAGGCTGTTTTTATGCTCGCCATGTGGCTTGTGTCATGGGTGTCTCACGTATCACATAACATCCTGTGTTACGCGACACAGTTTTTATTGTGTGTTGCCCAGTCATGCACCTCTTGATTTTTTTTAAACTTGTGTCAGATCATGCCTGTTTATACCTCCATCACTGAAACTCAGGGACATACAGACACACAGAGTGAGATGTTGCAACTGTTGTGGAAAGAAAGGATGCAAAAAAAAAAGCTTCCAGTTGTGACTTCTTCTTGTTCGTATCAGCGAGTATGACATGCATTTCATTGCCTTGTACTTGTGGCGTGTGCAATGACAATAAAGATGAATTCTATTCTATTCTATTCTTCTATATTGTCTTAGTAGTGACACCTATTTTTTTGGTGAATACTGCAACAGCTTCTTACGTCTTAACAGCAGGTATGAATGGTTGGATCTGTGTGATGATGGCGTGGCAGTGAGTAAAATATGATCACCCTATCTTTGCTGAATGATAGGTATCACAGGCCTTCAAGCTTGCAGTATTTAAACCGTTATTTGCAAAGCCATCACTTGACAAAGCTGTCTTAGGTGGGTCCTCTGTAGAGGAATGATTTCAGTCGGGTTTCAGAGTTAATCACATCACAAATACAGCTTTAGTGAAGGTTATAAATGATCTTCTTATGGCCTCTGACAGAGGACTAATCACTGTTCTTGTCCTGTTAGTGCAGGTACTGGTCAATACTACTGAAAATAACATTTTGTTACAGTGATTAGAGCTTGCTGTAGGTATTATAGGTACAGCACTACTGGAGTTTGAATAATATCAATCTAATAGACTCAAATGAGTTCATGTAAATGAAGAGTACGCTTTACACTAAGGTTAATTATGGAGGTCCACAGGGTTCCATAAGACCCTGTGGACCTCCATAAATGTAGACCTTATAAATGTAGAAACTTAAAATAATCTGCAAAGCTCTCTCAAAGAGACTAGAGAAAATAACCCCCCTCTTAATTCATCCTGACCAAACTGGTTTCATAAAAGGTAGGCACTCATCAACAAATACACGTAGATTACTTAATTTGATAGACTACTCATACAGTAAAAACCTTGAAACTCCAATATTTTCTTTAGATGCAGAAAAAGCATTTGACAGAGTTAACTGGAAATTTCTATGTGCAACTTTACACAAATTTGGTTTTGGATCCTCTTTCATTAACTGGGTAAAAATATTATACAATTCCCCAACAGCTTGTGTCAAACCAAATGACCAAACATCCTCCAGCTTCTGTCTCCTGAGGGGCACCAGGCAGGGATGCCCACTCTCCCCTTCACTGTTTGCAATTTTTATTGAACCACTAGCAGCAGCAATTAGACAGAATTCAGTAATTGAGGGCATAAAATGCAAGAATGTGGAACATAAAATCAGCCTTTATGCGGATGATGTGTTACTTTTTCTCCAAAACTCACAAACCAATATCTCTGGGGTGATTGAATTGATAAACTCTTTTGCAAGAATATCAGATTAGTCAATTAACTGGTCAAAATCTACAGTCCTTCCGATTAATGGCTCCTTCCATAATTCTTCTTCTACACCACTGCAATCGGGAAATATAAAATATTTAGGTATTAATGTTTCTCCCAAGCTTGCAGATCTAACTAAATTAAACCATATCCCACTTTTAAAGAAAGTAGAAGGTGATCTGGCTAGATGGAAATGTCTACCCATATCACTCATGGGAAGGGTTGCCGCTATAAAAATGATGGTCTTACCAAAAATAAATTATTTATTCTCAATGATCCCAAATAAGCCATCACAAGATTGGTTCAGATCTCTAGATTTATGTATGTCCAAATTCCTTTGGAAAAATAAACCCCCACGTATAAGCTTAAAAACACTACAAAAGACCAAGGATAAAGGAGGATTAGAACTACCAAACTTTCAGCACTACGTCTTAGCCAACAGGCTTCAATTTATCTCAGGATGGCTAAGACATACCCTCTTAGATGAACCTTGGCTAGATGTAGAACAAGCACTTTGCAATAATCTATAGATTTCAGATCTACCATTTATCAGCTCAAACATCCAACGATATGAATGCTTCAAAAGCGTCAGCATCAGCTCTTCTCTGGCAGCATGGTGGGAGTTTCTAAAATTGACGGCGTCTTCATTAATCCCATGCAAACGTACACCTATCTGGAACAACCCTGACAAAACAATAATATGATAAACTTTCCAGGTTGGAGTGGTAAAGGAA
The DNA here is from genome assembly GCF_900408965.1 of Simochromis diagramma. Lineage (NCBI taxonomy): Eukaryota > Metazoa > Chordata > Actinopteri > Cichliformes > Cichlidae > Simochromis > Simochromis diagramma. Next base: position 13,819,725 of record NW_024386860.1, read on the forward strand.
TCAAATATTTAGAACATATGTTAGAAGGAACAGAATTAATTTCATTTGACAGACTAGTTACACAATATGGGATCAACAAGAAAAGATTTTTAGAATATCAACAAATTAAATCCATAGTAAAAAAAAAGAAATTTAAACCGGGTCAAGTTGAACTACAAACACCACCAAGTGTGGTTCAATTTCTTACTCTTAAAACCCCAAAATTACTTTCCAAAATATACAGAATGCTTTCTAAAACAGATGAATCAATATCACTTCCTATTGCAAAATGGGAAGCGGATTTATCAGTTAACTTAGACCAAAACTTCTGGTCTCAGATTTGCTTAAAAACCTTTCATCTAATTAAAAATCCCAGTCTTCAATTAATTCAATACAAAATACTACATAGAGTGCACTATACCTGTCATTGGATGTTCAAGATGGGCTTTACGTCTACCAACAACTGCTCACACTGCCAAACCAATTCACCGGGCAATTATATCCACGCTCTTTGGTTCTGTCCACCAGTTCAGAAGTTTTGGCGCGAGATATGTGAAGACTTATCAAAATGTCTGAAATTTAACATTCCAGTTTCCCCTTTAGTGTGTTTGTTGGGCAGCTTAGATAATGTCACTTCAGAAAAGAATATAGCCCATATGGTTTTCACTGCCCTATGCATAGCCAAGCAAACAGTCCTCATGAACTGGAAAAATAAAAATAATCTTAATTCTAACCAATATAGAAATTATCTATTAGATTACATTAGTCTTGATACAGCCTCTGCCACCACATCAGATCAATTGCTCTGGGCTCCTTTGATCAGCTCCATCACCTAGTGGGGGTGGGGGGTCATAGTTTGGTCCCACCTTCGCTGTTGTGATTGGTGTAGGGGTAGGGACAGGCTTGGGGCGTCGGGGGATTCCCCAAGAGCATCTTCCTTGGAGGGTTCCTTCTCTGGGCTGGGGCCTTGGCTGGGCCTTGGGGGCTTGGGTCCTGGTTGTTGTGTCGCCGGGGTTGCGGGCGGGTGGGTGTATGAGGGCCCAGCCCTGGCGCAGGGTACTGTCAGTGCATCATCGAGCCATCTGGGGGGCTCTTCAACTGGTGGGGGAGGCTGTTACATCTTGCAAGAGGTCTCCTCTCTTCAGGAACTCACTCTGCAGAAGGGGGAGATATAGGAGAGGTGGAGGAAGATCTCAGCCTGGGCGTATATTGTCTTGTGTAGTCTGGAAGATGAGTGGATGACAGGGTGGGTGCAGTTTTCTCTGTGGTAGGGTCGGGTGGGCTGTCCCGGGCTCTGTGGGGCCAAGCACGGGCACGTCACTGCAACCCCCCCTGGCTTCTGCTCCGCGGCTGCTGAGTGACCCCTCATCTGGGGCTCTCTTCAGCTCTTTCTGGAATAGTGGCGCAGCTGCCCCTCTGTTGGTCTTCCTTGGTCTCTTGTGTTCTGAGGGCCTCTGGATGTCTGGAGTCTTGATCTCCTCCATACCTGCTTCAAGCCCTGGAGGACGGGGCTGTGGCTCCCCACATCCTCTAGCAGATCATTACATGAAGGAACCTTTTAAATACAAGCGCGTTCATGCTCACAGGTGTACACACGGGTGCTCACATACACAAACTACACCCTTTTTGGCTCCTACCTCAAAGCACACTGTGCGCTGTCGATCTTACGTGCTGCACAATAATGTTTAATATTTACTGTTATATTCACATAGATCATCGTAATGATGTTGTTTATTATATTTGCTCTTTTTTTCTGCTTGTTTTCTCTTTTTTCTTTCTCAACAGGTGATCCAGGTGATCGATATATGTATTTGTTGTCTGCTTATTTTGTTGATTTTTGTTTTTTTGCCCTTTATCACCATTCCTCTTCCCCGCTGTTTTTCTTTCCCTCTTTCTTTCTCCCCTTTCTTTTCCCCAGTCAAGTCTGTCCCATATTTAACAGGCTAAAATAAAATAAACAATAAAATTGGTCTTAGGTCGTGTCTCTTGTTTAGTATAGGTTCGGTTTAGTGCCTGGTCTATGCCTGTTTCTTGTTTCCTGTTTTATTGTGAAAGGTTGTGCCTCATGTCAGTGTGTCTAACTTTGCTCCCCGTGTCTCGTTAGCCCAAACCCTCCCAGCTGTGTCTCCCTCCTATTTTCCATTCCCTGATTACTCCCCTGTGTATATAAGCCCTGTGTTTTCCTGTGTTCCCTGTCGTGTTGTACCTTCAACTTGCTGTGTGTTTGTGATTTCCAGTCCTCCAGCACCTCGGTTTGCATCGAGCCCGGGAGGCAATTCAAGCTCGAGACCGAGCCGGCTTCGCCACTGCTGTATCGCAGTGGACTTGGTCCGCTGCTGCTGCTGCAGCGAAAGGAGAAGGCCTGGCTCTGACTGTTGTTCACCGGCTTTTTTCCTTGTGGCAATGTGGTCAGATGGTGAGGAGTCAGCATCAACCTCTCTGTCATTACCGATCTCCTCTGAAATCTCCGCCCCCACTTCCAGGAGGAAGCGGCATCGGCGCCATTGTCGTTCCTTGCCACAGCCGCATCCCAGCCTCTCTCTGGAACAGTCTGCCACTGTGAGTAATCTTGACTGTACTTCTCCCACTCCTTCAAGACAAAATCTGGAGAGGTACTGTGTTTTTCCTGCTCCACCTGAGCCTGCATTTGCCCTCTCTGACTCTGCTAGCCCTGTGTCAGTTTACCTCTGCCAAACCTGAGAAAATTAACCTCAGCCATAAGGATACAAACACTATTTTACTTTCCGAATTGCCCACTCAGGAGACTGTTCAATGTACGTCAGAACATTTTATTTCTTAGACTATTAACTCTCATTCTAAGGCATGTAGTGACAATATTGTCGAGGCTGAGAAATCATTAACTCAACCACAAGTTGCAACTTCACCACAACCGTCGTTGCAGCCAGACACTCTGGCTCTTTCTCAATCACCCACCCAGCCCTTAGCTTCAGCCCGTTTAGCTGCCCAGCCAGAGGCCCGTTTAGCTGCCCAGCCAGAGGCCCGTTTAGCTGCCCAGCCAGAGGCCCGTTTAGCTGCCCAGCCAGAGGCCCGTTTAGCTGCCCAGCCAGAGGCCCGTTTAGCTCCCTGGCTGTCCCCAGTTCAGACTCCTGCTCCTCAGTCATTCACTCATCATCAACTCCACCTTCACCACAACTGCCACTACAAACTGCAGCTCAGGCATCAGCTCTCCCACCAGTTCATACTTCAGTACAGCATCCAGTAGCTCAGCTCCCAGTGTCCCCTGTAGCTCAGCTCCCGGTGTCACCTGTAGCGATTCAGTCCCCTAGTCAGCTACGCACTCACTCACCTGGTCCTCTACACACTCACTCACCTGGTCCTCTACACACTCACTCACCTGGTCCTCTACACACTCACCACCTGGTCATCTACAGATTTAGCCAGGGGTCCCTATACCCTCTGGCTCTACACCCTATACCCTTCCAGCTCCTGCTGGAAGCTCGGATGAGTCCATCCAGCACTCCGCGGCTCCCACGCCGCCACCTGCCTCATCCGCTGGGGGTTCTGGAGAGCCCGGCCAGCACGTCCTCGTCTCCGCTGGAGGGTCCAAGGGGCCCGTTCAGCAACCTGTCTCCGCTGGAGGGTCCAAGGGGCCGCTTCAACCTCCTGTATCCACTGGAGGGCCCGAGGAGCCCGAGGAGCCCGTCTAGCCTCCTGCCTTGTCAGTTGGAGGGCCCGAGAAGCCCATCCAGCCTCTTGCCTCGTCAGCTGGCACATCCTCATGTCTGCTGACGGTTCTGGCGAGACCGTTCAGCCACCACCAGCTCCACCATCTGCAACCTACACTCCACCACCTGCGACCTCGACACCACCGCCCGCAGCAGCAGCTTCATCCACGCCGCCTGCAGCAGCAGCAGCTTCATCCACGCCGCCTGCAGCAGCAGCAGCTTCATCCACACCGCCTGCAGCAGCAGCAGCTTCATCCACGCCTGGTCCAGCTTCCGCTTCAGCTTCTGCCTCGCCTGGTCCAGCTTCTGTTTCTGCGTCAGCCTCGCCAGCGACTGCCACTCCACCGCCGTCCGACCCAGTTCGGCCTGAAACACCTCGCCTTTGCCGGCCACTTTACAGGCCTTTGGTTGGACGTCTTCGCCGTCGAGGGCAGCCCCCAGAACGAGGTCGTTGCCGCCGCTGGCTTCGCGGCCGGCCTCCAGACCTGCTTTATTGCCGCCACTGCCTTCCGCGTGGCCGGCCTCCTGATGTGTCTCGTCTGTGTTGCCACCGTTGCCGTCCGCACGGTCGGCCCCCTGAACTGTTCCCACGTCGCTGCCGCTGCCTTTCATGTGGCTGGCCCCCTGAGTATCTTGTGTTTGACTTTTGTGCTGTCGGCCTCCGGGTCGGCTTCCTGAACTTTTTGCTTAGTGGACTCATGGTTGACCCAGTGGGATTTGTTTTGAGTTATTCCGGTATCTCGGTTCTTGGGCTCCTTGTGTTTTGTTTTGTTTGTTTGTTTGTGACAGCAAATGGGGAGATGGAGGACTTAAATACACAGGCAGGATGACAAAAGGATGGGGAACAGGTGGACACACAGCTGGAACTAATCAGACATAGCAAGTCAAGGGGGAAGCAAAACTGAAAACGCTCAACACAGGACATGAGACAATCAAAGTAAAACAGAAAACCAGAGACATTAACAAAGACGCGGACTTGACACTGAGACATAAAGATATGACTGACTTAGGAACAGAAACAGGGGAAGACTAAGAAAAATACAAAGGAAGGAAAAACTAAAATCACTAAGCACAAAGGAAAGATAGCCAAAACCAGAAATAACAATAGCCAAAGTATATGAAATCAAGATCTGAAACATAAATAGCCTACTGGGTTGCAGACCCAGTACCATGACACTATGTTTGTGCTCTGTCTGTTTTGCATGTCTTTGTTCATTTGCTCAAGCTTCTGGCTAGTTTAGGTTCTGTGGATTCTTGCAAAGTTCTGTAATAAAGTTGCTTTGCGTTCAAACCTGCTTCTGAGTTCTGCATTTTATGTCCCAAAACGCCAAGGAAAACAAAAAGGGCCACAGTCCAACACAAAACGCGGCCTGACCGCAATTCAAACAGCAACAGCAAAACAGTTCTGGAGGCCAACTTGGTGGGCGGTGACGAAAGCAAGACCCCTCAGGTGACCAACCTCGGGTCAAGCAGAGGCAAAGAAACAGTTCGGGCGGCCTGCCACGGGTCCGGCGTCGGCAGGGAAATGGTTCTGGTGGCCGACCCGGTGGTGGCGACGAAATAGCTTAGGTGGATGGCGACACAGCACAATAGGCGATCTGGGACGTGCTGGACATGGCTTTGTAGTCCATAATGGTGCGTAGTCCGTGCCACATACTCCGTGTGTCGCCCTGGTGGAAGTGGGACTCCACACGTTCCCGGTACCGGCGTTTAGCATCTCTCACCGCACGCCGCACGCCGTATGAGGCCGCTTTGTAGGCGCTCATATCGCCAGTGGCGAGACCCGCGTTGTAGGAGGCGGTCCTGGCGTTTACTGCAGTGCGGATCGATCTGTCCATCCACGGTTTCTGGTTTGGGAATGAGGTGACTCTCGCAGTGGGGATAATCTCCTCCGCCAGCATATTGACGAAGCATACTGCTACTTCCGTAAACTCGTTGATGTCGACTGCGCATGCTCTGAACATGTCCCAGTCGACGTCGTTGAGTGCGTCCTGTAGCGTAGCTTCTGATTGGGCAGTCCACCGTTTTACCACCCTCGTGGTTACTTCTTCCCTCCGTATGCTTTGTTTATACTGGGGGATGAGGAAGATGGCGTTGTGGTCAGACTTCCCAAAAGCCGGGTGTGAGACAGCTTTGTAGCCCTGCTTGTATGGCGTGTAGCAGTGATCCAAAATTCGACCCCCTCTCATTGGACACGAGACATGCTGGTAAAAGTTTGGCATGACTTGTCTGAGGTTCGCTTTGTTAAAGTCTCCTGCTACAATGAGGGCTGCGCCCGGGTCCTTGATTTGAAGCGAGCTCAGCACATCATGTAATTCGGACAAAGCCATACCTGTGTCCGCTTGGGGTGGGATGTAGACCGCCGTGGCGATGACCGAGGTGAACTCACGGGGCAGATAGAAAGGGCGGCACTTAATACTCAGGAACTCCAGATGTGGCGAGCAGCCGCTGGAGAGAGTAGAAATGCTCCTGGCATCACGCCCGTTTCGAGGTTAGCCAGGCGGCTAATGCTATCTACCGCCTGACTACCGAGGACAGTGACGTCATCAGCGAGAGACCGGTGACCAGCATCGCGGAGCGTGACATCCGAGCGGCACTGAGGAGAGTGAACACAAGGAAAGTGGCGGGGCCAGACGGCATCACCGGCCGTCTGCTGCGCTGCTGTGCTGACCAGCTAGCAGGTGTGTTCACTTACATCTTCAACGAGTCCCTGGCAAAGTCTGTGGTCCCCACATGCTTCAAAAGATCCACCATCATCCCTGTGCCCAAGAACAGCAAACCCTCATCCCTGAACGATTACCGGCCAGTTGCACTGACCTCGGTAGTAATGAAGGTGTTTGAGAGGCTGCTGAAGAACATCATCTCCTCCTCCATCCCAGACACCACAGATCCGCTGCAGTTCGCCTACAGATCCAACAGATCCACAGAGGATGCCATCGCCCAAGTCCTACACACCACTCTCAGCCATGTGGACAAGAAACAGGGTAACTATGTGCGAATGCTGTTTGTTGATTACAGTTCAGCGTTTAACACAATAGTGCCCTGCAGACTGTTCACAAAGCTGAGGGATCTGGGACTTAACAGCCGTCTGTGTGCATGGGTGTTGGACTTCCTCACTGGCAGAACTCAGGTGGTGAGGGTGGGCAGGTGCTTCTCCAACAGCATCACCATCAACACAGGAGCACCTCAGGGATGTGTCCTCTCGCCACTGCTCTACTCCCTCTACACTTCAGACTGTGTGGCCACCCATGGCTCCAACACCATTGTGAAGTTTGCTGACGACACAGTGGTGTTGGGTGCCATCTCCAACAACGATGAGGCGGCCTACATGGATGAAGTGAAGAATCTGGCATCGTGGTGCCAGGACAACCACCTCCAGCTGAACGTCAGCAAGACCAAGGAGCTGGTGGTGGACTTCAGAAGGGGTCAGCACAGAGACTACAAGCCCATCATCATCAATGGAGCTCCAGTGGAGAGGGTGCAGTCCTTCAAATATCTTGGTGTCCACATCTCCTCAGACCTGACATGGGCTGCCCACATTCAGGTCCAGACCAAAAAGGCTAGGCAGCGCCTGTATCACCTACGACAACTGAGGAAGTTCAGGGTCTCTCCAAAGATCCTCAGGATTTTCTATACAGGCGCTGTGGAGAGCATCTTCACACAGAACATGACATCGTGGTTCGGGAACAGCTGTGTGAAGGACCAAAAAGCTCTCCAGAGAGTGATCCGTACAGCAGAACGCTGCTGCAGGATTGCTCTCCCCCCGCTTCAGGACACCTACACCAGGAGATGCCGGACTAGAGCAGCGCAGATACTGAAGGACCCGTCCCATCCTGGCAACAAACTGTTCCAACTTCTGCAATCTGGTAGAAGGTTCCGCATCTTCCGGGCAAGGACAGAGAGACTCAAGAGGAGCTTCTATCCCCAAGCCATCCGTGCCCTAAACACACACACCCGCCCTCTCACATCATCTATAATTGACTGAGTCAGGACTCTTCCAGACACTAAACCAAGGCACAATGTACATTTCAATTCCTTTAATTTTAAATATGTTTATATTGTCTATCCTGTAAAATAGTCAGATGTCTATTCATATTAATGTACAGAATTCACCTGCTTGCTGCTACTACTGCACATTCACCCAATGTATATACTACATATATATATATATATATATAATGTTTTTCCTCTACACCCCCCCCCCCCCCCCCCCCCCCCCAATTTTTTTGCACATGTCGAGGAGCGTGTCAGGCTACATTTCACTGTGTGTTATACTTGTATAACTATGCATGTGACAAATAAAGAACCTTGAACCTTGAACCTTGAACATGGACGTGCAGGCCATACTAGATGTGCTGGACACGGACGTGCCAGAAAACTCACAGGCAGCTTGGCAGACAGCCGGCGTGCAGGGTCAGACAAAGCAGGACAAGGTGGCGCGATGACCTCAAGGGCAGGTGTGGCAGGTCCGGGCGGCTCACAGACCCTCGATGCGCTGACATCCGGCTTGGACTGAGCGGGTCCCCCAGGCATGCTGACGTCTGACATGGGTAGAGTGAGTCCAAATGGACCTCTGGCTCGGGTAGGACAGTGGTTGGGCCTGCTGGTGATGTAAAAGCCTCAGGTAGTGCAGATGGTAGAGCTGAGGGCGGCGTAGCTGCCACAGACGATGGTGATTCAATCAATCAATCAATCAATCAATCTTTATTTATAAAGCACTTTTCATACAAAAAAAATGTAGCACAAAGTGCTTTACATGGTTAAAAGCAGCCCACCCCACCCTCCAACTCACTCCCCACACTCTCATTAACATAAACAATGTGAATACACACATATCCCCCCCCCACACACACACACACACTTAAAGAGTAAAATTGGGCTGGGTACGCATGTGCCAAGTGAGGAAACACTATAACAGGGAGCCGTCTGCACCGGGAGCCGGTCACAGACCGCAGCCTCCGGGCTGGGCACACAGCAGGAGGGAGGCAAAGAAGCCCCCCAACCAGGCTGAGAGGACCCCCAGAGCCCCAGCAGCCACGGTCGATCACAGCCCCGGTGCAGAGAGCGCCCTCCGAGGAAACACTGGAGATATGACACAATAGGATATGTACAGGGTAAAACGATAAAATAAATAAGAACGGGATAGAATATAAATATAAATATAAATAGAGTAAGAAGATTAAAAAATTAATAAGAATAAAATCAATAAATATTAGGTAAAGCCTAAATTAATAATAGAATAATTGTGGAGATTGTGGTAGCGTGGCAGCTGTGAGCTGTTGAGCAAGTGTGGAGACAACTGGCAGAGGCAAAGCAGCACCAGCCGATGTGATGACCTCTGGCTGAGCTGAAGCAGGTCCAGCAGGTGTGGGGACCTCTGGCTTAGATGAGGCTAACTGTAGCTGCGCAGGGCAAACAGCCGGCTCAGAATGCAGCGGCTGGGGCTGCACAGTGCAGTCAGTCTGTTCAGGCGGTGCCCGCGAAATGAGGTCCATAAATGGCTGAGTGAACTCACCTGAGCACTCAGCCGATGATGGAGAAGGCTGGGTTGGCTCATCAGAGCACCAAGCTGAAACAGGCTGTGCGAGGTGTGTAGGCTCTGTAGCCTCCAGGTGTCCAAAACTAGCTGAAATCACAAGCGCAGCCTCTGGAGAAGCCCTGAAAGGAGTTCCAGTCTCTGCAACATCACAACTAATCTTGATCTAAAAAGATCAGACCAACTTTCAGAGAGGTGAGAACATGACCAGAGGGGACCACACCGTTTCTGCAAGATTGCTTTGAATGCACAGACTGGGATATGTTAGAGAAGCTGCTACAGTACACAACCTTAGTGACCAGCTACATCAGAAAAAGAATTGAGGATGTCACTGTCTCCAAGACCATCATCACCTATGCAAACCATAAACCCTGGTTCTCTGCAAAGCTACCCAACCCTATGAAAATCACAGATTCTGAATTTAATTCCAACAATAGAGAAGCTTACACTACAGCCAGAGCAGACCTGTCACAGGCCATTAGAGGCAAAGTGGGAGTATGCAGAAAAGATCAATACACACTTCACAAGTTCAAAGGACAGATGGTGCATGAGGCAGGGCAAACAATCACAGGCTACAATACAACACCTCTGGCATGCAGCAGTGATCCCTCCCTGCCTGACAAACTAAAGGACTTATTTGCACATTTTGAGGCAGAGAGCCAGCAAGAAAATGCCCCCCTCCCCCACAGACCAAGTACTCTGCCTGTCCACAGCAGATGTCAGGATAGCAATTCGCAGAGTAAACCCATGAAGGGCTGCAGGACCTGACAACATATCTGGCCAGGTGCTTCGGGAGTGTGCTGACCAGCTCGCAGGCATCTTCTCGGACATCTTAAATACAACACTTAGCTCAGCTGTGGTACCTGCATGCCTCAAAACCACAAAAATCATCCCAGTGCCAAAGTCCACTGTGTCCTGCCTCAATGACTACTGGCTGGTGGCACTTACGCCCATCATCACAAAGTGCTTTGAGAGGCTGGTGTTGAGGCACATAATAACTCAGCTTCCACAGAATCTGGACCCGTTACAGTTTGCTTACTGCTCAAACTGCTCCACAAATGATGCCATCTTGTCTGCTCTTCACCTTTCTCTCTCCCATCTCGACAAAAAGGACACTTATGTCAGAATGCGGTTTATTGACTTCAGCTCAGCATTCAACACAGTCATTCCCCAGAAGCTGGTAAAGAAGTTGGACCTACTAGGAATAAACACCACTCTCTGCAATTGGATCTTTGACTTCCTAACTGACAGACCCCAGGTCTTTCTTCATAGGAAATACCACCTCCAAAGTCCTCAGAGTGAGTACAGGATCGTGGCAGGGCTGTGTGCTTGGTCCACTGCTGTTCACCCTGCTAACATGTGACTGTACTGCAGAGTACAGCTCAGCAGTCGGGACTCAGCACTCAGGAGCTGTGGGAGGCACCTTGGCAGCAGAAAATGATGGAACTCTGCAAATATGAAATAATTTTGTTTGTAATGTTTGGAAATATAATTACAAGGGTAAAGGATTACAACATGATCATTTTAAAAAAGAATTACTATAAAGTGTTTTCCTTATAATGCTGTGACTAACTCCAGTAAACACGGACTAATGCTGTTTTGCATTCTGAGTGGGAAGCATTTGCATGACCGGCATATGGGAATCACAGTTCATATTTAAAAAAAGTAGAAAGGAGCAAGTGATATCACTCTGGCACATCCATCCTAGACAGACACTGAGGGCTCTCCAGCTCTCCCATATTTGCCACAAATTGACAAGTACGGCAAGGATCATGCATCTAATTCTGCTCCTGTCAGGTCAGTGTTGCCAACTGTCAAAACAGTGATCCTTTTTTACTCTTTAGCTGGGCATACCTGTGCATTTTAAATGACAAAAACAAAATAATAAATAAATAAATAAAACTTTAATAATACTGTTTGCTTAAAGAAAGCCTAAAGGTTAGGGTTTAGGGTTTATATTTAAATTATGCTTTCTCTGTGCGGTTAATGAATGGTGAAATAATATAGGCTTTTATAACTCAACAAGTGCAAAAAAAAAGATGTTTGGTCGCCCTATCTAAAAAAGCCTGAGTTTTAAAGCTTGTTACGTTTCGGTGTTGTCAGTGTTTTGTTTTTTGCGTGACTGTCATGTGTTTCCTGTTTTACTTTGAAGGTCTGTTGTTATCTTAGTGTGTTCAGTTTACGTTTCCTTGTCTCGTCAGGTCTAATTTGCCCTAGCTGTGTTTCCCTCCTGTGGTCCATTCCCTGATTGCTCCTTCTATGTATTTAAGCCCTGTGTGTCAGTTGGTCATGGTCGCGATCTCCCCCGTGTTGTAAATAGTTTGGTGTTTTGTTGTAAATAGCTATGAATGGGTTTGTTAATATTTTCGTTTGAGACACCTTCGTTTTGGGATCTTGGTGGAGAGCTTTAGTTTTTTTCTCGTGTGTTTTTTTTTTCTTATTTTTATTTTCATACGTTGCACGCCGGTTGCCTAGGCCGGGGTGTAACATATGGGGGCTCGTCCGGGATTGCCTTCGCTGGGGGGTCCGAGGACCGCCCCAGCCTTTGTCGTCTGCTGGAGGGTCCGTGGGACCCCTCCAGCCTTCATCCGCCTTCGCTGGAGGGTCCGAGGGACCGCTCCAGCCTTCGTCGTCTGCTGGAGGGTCAGTGGGACCGCTCCAGCCTCCATCAGCTTCGTCTGCCTTCATCCGCCTTCGCTGGGGGGAGGGTCCGTGGGACCGCCCCAGCCTTTGTCGTCGCTGGAGGGTCCGTGGGACCGCTCCGGCCTTCATCCGCCTTCGCTGGAGGGTCCGAGGGACCGCTCCAGCCTTCGTCGTCTGCTGGAGGGTCAGTGGGACCGCTCCAGCCTCCATCAGCTTCGTCTGCCTTCATCCGCCTTCGCTGGGGGAGGGTCCGTGGGACCGCCCCAGCCTTTGTCGTCGCTGGAGGGTCCGTGGGACCGCTCCGGCCTTCATCCGCCTTCGCTGGAGGGTCCGAGGGACCGCTCCAGCCTTCGTTTGTCTTCGCTGGAGGGTCCGAGGGTCCGAGGCACCGCTCCAGACTTCATCCGTCTTCGCTGGAGGGTCCGAGGCACCGCTCCAGACTTCGTCTGCCTTCGCTGGAGGGTCCGAGGGACCGCTCCAGCCTTCGTCGTCTGCTGGAGGGTCAGTGGGACCGCTCCAGCCTTCATCAACTTCGTCAGCCTTCATCCGCCTTCGCTGGAGGGTCCGAGGGACCGCTCCGGCCTTCATCCGCCTTCGCTGGAGGGTCCGTGGGACCGCTCCGGCCTTCGTCGTCTGCTGGAGGGTCAGTGGGACCGCTCCAGCCTTCATGGTTCCAACACCATCATTAAGTTTGCAGATGACACCACGGTGATTGGCCTCATCAGTGACAACGATGAGGCCGCCTACAGGGAGGAGGTGGATCGTCTGGCTGAGTGGTGCGACACAAACAACCTGCTGCTTAACACCGAGAAGACCAAGGAGCTCATCGTGGACTACAGGAGGAATGCTGACCCACATCCACCCATCCACATTAAGGGGACGGCTGTGGAGCGTGTGAGCAGCTTCAAGTTCCTGGGAGTCCACATCTCCGAGGATCTCACCTGGACGACCAACTGCTCCAAGCTGGTCAAGAAGGCTCACCAGCGCCTCTTCTTCTTGAGGACTCTGAGGAAGAACCACCTGTCCTCAGACATCCTGGTGAACTTCTATCGCTGCACCATCGAGAGCATCCTGACCAACTGTATAACAGTCTGGTACGGGAACTGCTCTGCCTCGGACCGGAAGGCGTTGCAGAGGGTCGTGAAAACTGCCCAGCGCATCGCCGGAGCACCACTTCCTGCCATAAAAGACATCTACAGGAAGTGGTGTCTGAAAAGGGCTGGGAAAATCATCAAAGACCCCAGTCACCCATCACATGGACTCTTCACCCTCCTGCCCTCTGGGAGGCGCTACAGGAGCCTCTGGACTAAGACCACCAGGTACCGGAACAGCTTCTTCCCCACAGCTGTCAGACTCCTGAACTCTGCCTCCTGACATCTGACCCACGTTAAACTCATGGACTGAACATACACACACCCACAATGGACAACTGTACCCTCAAACACACAATAATAACATGGACTGAACCACCACTCACAACCACTAGCACTTTATATAGCCTCTGTAGAAACTATCTACACCCTCACTTATCTTAACTGCACTACTGTATAGCTCTGTGTAAATAATCATTCTGTACATTCGATAATCTTTAATCCTACAACTGTTTACAACTTGCATAGTTCCCATTTCTGTATAGCTGTATATCTCAGATTCTGTAAAGTTATTTATTTCATATTCTGTATAGTTTTTCATATTTATATCCTGTTCATAGCCTGTACATAGCTTGTACTCACTACAGCCTGTACATACTTATAGTTATAGAATATTCACAACATACTTCATACCGTGTACATTATAACATTCCATAATAGACCCATTTCTGTATTATACTCACATATCTATATTATTGCTAATATATATTGTAATATATCTATATCACTAAAGCACTTCTGGATGGATGCAAACTGCATTTCGTTGCCCTGTACCTGTGCATGTGCAATGACAATAAAGTTGAATTCTATTCTATTCTATTCTATTCTATCAACTTCGTCAGCCTTCATCCGCCTTCGCTGGAGGGTCCGAGGGACCGCTCCAGCCTTCGTCGTCTGCTGGAGGGTCCGTGGGACCGCTCCAGCCTTCATCGGCTTCGTCTGTCTGGATCAAACTTTTCACTTGGGGTTACATGTTTGATTTTTGGGTGGGGGGAAATGTTACGTTTCGGTGTTGTCAGTGTTTTGTTTTTTGCGTGACTGTCATGTGTTTCCTGTTTTACTTTGAAGGTCTGTTGTTATCTTAGTGTGTTCAGTTTACGTTTCCTTGTCTCGTCAGGTCTAATTTGCCCTAGCTGTGTTTCCCTCCTGTGGTCCATTCCCTGATTGCTCCTTCTATGTATTTAAGCCCTGTGTGTCAGTTGGTCATGGTCGCGATCTCCCCCGTGTTGTAAATAGTTTGGTGTTTTGTTGTAAATAGCTATGAATGGGTTTGTTAATATTTTCGTTTGAGACACCTTCGTTTTGGGATCTTGGTGGAGAGCTTTAGTTTTTTTCTCGTGTGTTTTTTTTTTTCTTATTTTTATTTTCATACGTTGCACGCCGGTTGCCTAGGCCGGGGTGTAACAAGCTCATAAGTTGTCCTATTTTGTCCCTTTGTTTGTATATTTTTAAAATATTATTTTGAACCTTGTACTTCGTTTTGCAAATTAATTATTTATATTTCAGCTGTTTTTTCTTATTCGTAATAGTTGTTTCAATGACCTTAAATTGTTTGTTAGGCAACCCTGCTGTGCTAAACTGTTTTATACAAATGAACTCACTTTATTTTTGTCCTAGATTTCTTTTTGACTGGTACATATGCTGCTAAAATTTCAACAAATCTAACAGTGAACACTTTTAATTACATTTTAAGTAAAATATTAACACATCATTTTTTGGTTATCAAAGACTTACTTACAGATTGCAGATCTTACAATGGCGATTGACTATTTAATTTGTGGATTATATTTATTCCACAGGCTTGTCTTTTCAATTTTCACATGGTCTCCAGCCCCAGTTTGTCTTCTTTCAAACACCAAAGACCTGGTCTGAAGCCCAGAACATCTGCAGGGAGCAATGTTTTGACCTGGCCACCACTCATGACATGAGAGAGATGGAAACTCTCCTTGAAGTTGTCAAAGATAAATATGATGATGCTGTGTGGATTGGCCTTTCAAAAGGCAAGAGGCGCAGGTGGCACTGGTCTCTGGCAAATGACGACTTCTACAAAGAGGGAGAAAGAAGTTATTTGTTGTGGCGCTCAATAACTGATGACAACTGTGCAGTTTTCAGCAACGGGAAACTGAATATGTATTCCTGTGAGACCAATAAATATTCGGTTTGCTTTGATGGTGAGTCTTTCTTTTACATACTGTATGACACAAGCATACTAATACTCATTAGACAAATTGGATGTGTTATGTCGTGAGGCATTCATTCAGAAAGTTTATTCTGTTCATTAGTGACGTGCGGATCGATCCTAAAATATCGATTCCTTCGATACCAGTCATTTATGTTCTAGAATCGATCCAAGTTACATGGTTTATTAAAATAATCAAATTACAGCATTTACATTTATGTTAGACTACTTTTAATTAACTGCTTGTTAACACAATGTTACAGTGTCTATCAAATAGACACTGTAACATTTCGGACTCGACGAACATAGTCAACTTTGAACTGTTCACCACTCTTCTAACAATTCAGTTTAAATGAATTGAATTCAATTTCATTCAGCACCAGATCACACCAACAGTCATCTTGAGGTGCTTTATATTGTATGGTAAAGATCCTACTAATCTGCAGAGAAAACCTAACAAACAGATGACGCCCTGTAAGCAAGAACTTTATGATGAATTGAAGGAAAAACTCTCTTTAAACAAGAGGAAACTTCCAGCAGAACCAGGTTCATGGAGGAGCAGCCCTCTACTGCAACCACATGGAGGTGAAAGAAAGGAAATAAGACAAAAGTCAATGTTTAATAATAAAATGTAAAGTGGTGTTTACAGTGACTGTATCAAGCTCATGTCAAACAAATTAGTCTTTTAGTAAATGTAATGCTACTAAAATTCTCAAATCTTGATTATCCTTCTTTGTTTTGTACTGTAATCTCTCTGAAATTTTTTAAAATTGTCTCTTTATTTTGAGAATAAAAGATGCAGATCAGTAGTTTGCCAATACATAAAAAATGTCTTACTTGGATTCTCAGGAATACTACAGCAGCAGTCCTCAACCTTTTTTGCACCACGGACCGGTTTATGTCTGACAATATTTAAAAAACTGTAAATTTTGTGGAAATGAAAAGTCAGTGAAGCTAATTTTACTTTACTTTGCAGCAACAAAACAAGGTGCAGATCAATACATCCTTAACACACAACGCATGGTTTGGACTGCTGCTCGGGATTTCTGCAGAGCACACTACACAGACCTGACCAGTCTAAGGAATGATGCTGAGTACCAGATAGTCCAGCAAGTAGCAAATGGCAGTGAAGTGTATGTTGGGCTTGTCAGAGACCCCTGGGAGTGGTCAGACCAGACTGACTCCTCATTTAGATACTGGAACCCAGACATGCTTGTCCGGACTGATAGCACTCAAACCTGTGTTGCTATGTTGAAGGTAAACTCTGGTAAATGGGGAGACAGGGCATGCACAGGAAAACATCCATTCGTTTGTAACTGCAGTGAGTAAAACTCTTTACTAACACATTTAGTTTTACTTTTTTTTTCAAATAGCAAAAACTATTGTTATCTTCATTTTTCTCAGTGACAGAAATGTGTAAAATGAAGGAGAGTGTTGCAAATATGATTCAGACTAACTCTGTTCACATCTGTTTATAGTAGTCAAAAATCTGAGTTTCATTAAACTGAGGATCAGCCCACAGGACTCAATGCTGGATCTAAGTAATCCTTCAGTGCAAGCAGACATCCTGGAGCAAGTAAGTGATGCAGATCTTTGTTAATGATGAGCAGTTAAATTTGAGTATATTATATATATATATGTTAATTTAGATTGTAACATGAAATAAGTATTTAATCACATTAGGACCTTCATGGTTTTGCAATGGTAAATGGAAACATGGGTATTTTCTGTCTAATAGATGAGCCAGAAGCTACGGAGTTATAACAAGACTGCTGGTTTCCATCTAAAGTGGAGAAAACAATCTGATGGAAGAGTTTTTACCAAGGAGCCTTGAAGAAGTGGCTGAAGAGAAAAGAATCAGCGGAACAAGTTAATATGGATGATAAATGTACTTTAACAGAGTAGCATAGAGCAATGTGAACATAGTATAGACACAGTGTGTGTGTATCAGCCTTAACCTTTGTATATATTTCCCCAGCCCAAGTGTACTCGTGTAGTGTTCGTGCGTAGTTAACATAACCACAGTTTTCACAGTTTGCACCCCACCTGTATATAGCCACTAAACTCCACATCAGTGTGTATTCACATTTTGCCACTTGCTGTAATAAATTCTTGTCACGTTCATACGGTGTCTGTGTTGAATCTGTCCAATCCGCCCCATATGGCCCACGCCGTGACAGTTACATGCTTAAATATAAAGTTGTGAAAAAATGTAAGTGCAACCAGGCTATGGATCAAGTAATTGCGATTAATCGCGATTAATTACAGAAAACTGTGAGATGAATAGGTTAATTTTTTTTAAATCTATTCACAGCACTAATCTACATATATATATATACATAATAATTAGGGGTGCAAACCGATACACCCAAAATTCCCGTGTTCGGTTCGATACTTTGGTGTCACGTTTGAATATTTTTTCGATACAAAAAAAAATGTTCATGCCTTTTTCATTGGTATTTCTTAAAATTATAAATATATATTTTACCTCAAATAGTACTAGTTTTTTCAATTTAACCCTAACCCTTGTGCGTATTTTTTTTTTGACAGCAAATGCGCACCTGCGGACCACTTATGTGCAGCCCTGGTTATTTAGCTCGTCATATTGCAGCCACAGAAATTATTTTGTCCATGAAACCATAAAGCTGCACTTTCTTTTTGCCTTATAGTCTGATTCGTCATAACTTTTCCGTTTTGTGGTAAGCTTTTCTTTGGCTGTCACTTCTTCACTCTGACCTGTCTTATTTGGCTCAGCAGAACTGAAATATATATCCTGCTGCTTTTACACACGCACTCACATAACGCTCAGCGATTCTCTGCGCGATCAACCTCTCACATGTTTAAGCTTGCTGCGGGAGATTTCACTTGTCATGTTTGTGTAGTAAGCTAACGATTAATAAGACGATGTCAGAGGAATTGGTGCGCAAATTATCATCACTCACCAATCAGTGCTGTCCGAGCGATTGCAAAGTGAAAGCAAAAAAACAAGCACAAATTCAAACGCGATTTCAATATGTCACATATTGACAGTGGCTCACCGATGCCAATGACATAATTACCCAGCTACATTTCTGAAAGAATGCAAAAGCATTGACATATATTTTTCCTTCCTACAATAGCCCGACGGGCAGGGCAGAGATAGATTTTGGTAGCCCGACTGGAAAAATCGCTAGCCCCGGGACATCGGGCTAGCGATTTTGCAAGCCCTGTATCTGATTGAGGAATCACTCATCTTTGGAAAAGGGAGTTTATTACAGAGAAATGGCTCTTTCCAAAATAAAAGCTATACTATACGCTTCTTCTGGGCTATATTCTCAGCAGCATATTAAACATATCAGGTCCCCATAAGGAGACTCATGTGCTAACGGCTGTCTAAATGACTCGGGTAAAGTTTGTAGCATGCATGCTTGTTGTTTTTGCACTAGGATGATGTAAATGTGCAGTCATATTCGTTGTGTTCCCACTAGTGCTTTCAGGTTAATCTCGTTGAAATGACACTAAAGCCACAACACGGCAAATCTCCGTTAACGAGCTACCCCTGATCGCCCTGTGCGTGGGGCTAGACGGCCAACACGTTAACGAGCTAACTGCGCTAACACACTAGTTCCCACCCATGTAATTGAGCATTGCGTGGCACATCCAACATACGGTTTTACTTTAGTCCATGACGCGCTTACCTTCAGGGTCATACATCACATGAAAATCAAAATAATTCCAAACGCCACATCTGAATGAGGGTGGGGGAGGTTCAATTTGCCATGTTGCAAGGAGAGCTTAACTTTTGTCTTGCTAGCTTGCCCTGCGCTCTTCCTTCTGACGATGCTGTCTGTGTTGAGCGCTCAGTGGATCTGCGCTCGACAGTGTAGCCTAGGCGGAGTAGTCGAACGCAGATTCACTGAGCGCTCAACACAGACAGCATCGTCAGAAGGAAAGTTGATGAAATAAATTACAAATGTTGTATTGTTTGATACATATGCGTACCGAACCGAAAGCACTGTATCGAACGGTTCAATATCGATACGAATATCGTTGCACCCCTAATAAATACATACAATATTTAGTATTTATTGTTACTTAAATTTATTTAGGTTATTGCAGTGATGCTGTGTATTGTGTTGCTCTCTTTTTTTGCTTGTTTTCTCTTTTTTTCCTCTCAACAGGTGAGCCAGGTGATTTTTTTAAGTGCCCTCTCTCACTGTCCCTCTTCCCCTCTGTTTTTCTTTCCCTCTCTCTCTTTCTTTCTTTCTCCTTTTCCTATACCCCAGTCATGCCTGTCCCGTCTGTAATAACTAAAATAAAATAAAATTAATAATAACAAAGTTCGATCAAATGGACTAATATGGCAAGGCCGTGATGATCCACCTGGTAAAGTAAATCCGTTGGGCATCTTTCTTGGCCTTCAGACAACAATTCTGATGGCTAAAAAAAACAACCCAACAAACAAAAAACAAAACAAAACATGGGAACACCTATGTGTGAAAGGCTGTGTAACAGTTTGCTCTGCAACATGCTGCATTCTTCACTTTCGGCGCCCCTGGCAGATGTGCATTAGCCCTCCTGCGGAATGAGACATGGAGCACTGCCTTCACTGGATGCTTTTTCCCTTGGACTTACACATCTGGGTCATCTTCCTGCGCTGAAAAGTCAAAGCTGTCATTGGCATGCTCAGCCAAGAAAGTCATGGCCACTTCCATGCGAAATTCAAGGAACTCCATGCTGTTCTTCTTTGGTGTGCCACATACAGTAAGGTCTTTGCGGTACAGTAGCCAGCTGTTGGCTAAAGGCAGATCCATAAAGTGCATTAGCATTCGCATGTGTGTCCATTTCTTTGTATGGACACACATGCGATAGTAACTCATCATTCTATCAACAAGGTCAACTCCACCCATCTTGGAGTTGTATTCAGGGATAATACTTGGTCGTCAGATTGTCACATATTGTTTTAGTTTTTTGACCCATCTCCAGCAGGTGTCGTCTGGCTCTCCAGCATGAACAGTAGACATCATACCACTTAACCATGCAAATCTTTCCATCCGCAGTGGTAACTTGTGCTGAGGTCCAGCTCCGTTTCTTTTTCATTGTTTTGTCAGTTGGTCACTTCTGTACTGCTGCAGCGACCTGATTCTTCATAACTGTAGAATCTGCTTCTTCATCATGTGTTCCACACCTTGGGTGGACATAAAGAACCGATCACAGTAAACATTTGTATTAGGATGCAGTATTTGAGACAGACAATCTATGATCAAGCCTCCCAAAAACAGATCCCCTGGTTCTTTAACCTGCTCAAGGGGTGCAGCTGCCCCTTGATAAATGTTAAAGTCCAGCACAATACCATCTGCTGTTGCGTAAACACAGTTTTTTGCACTGAGTTTGGCTTCATTGACAGATATTGTTGACATGGACAAGCCCCTGTCAAAGGAATCATCTGCTCATCAACTGAAACGCATTCTGGGCAAGCCTGAGATTTGAAGCCTTTCAGAATGCGGTTCAGAAAAGGCCTCACCTTCCAGAATTTATTACACTCTCTCAGGTCCTCTGGAACATTGTCAATGAGCACTTTGAGCGATTGCCTCAGTCTGAAGAATCTGTCAAGAGTGAAGTTTTCAGTGATGGCAAGGAATCTCAAGGATTTGGACCAGTACATCCTGATTGTAGGATATGGTACGCAAGACATCAAAATACAGGCACCGAAAAAATTATCAATTTCATCAGTTGATGTGTTGAGTGGATTCCCACTTCCAGCCAGTGACGTAGCATTAGAACAATCTGGAATCATTTTTGTCAGAGCTTTATCAATATACTGCTCTATGTAGTCCAGTGGGGTCCAGCCCTCTCTGTCCTGCACAGTTTCTTCCTAATGCTCAAAGTGGTCTTGATTTGGTGTTAGCGGAGAAGCTTTCCATCGCATCCCACGCCCTTTCTTAGACTGCTCTTGATGGCTTGGTCCTGGTGTTGTCTCTTCTTCCAAGAGTGACATCTGGGAGTGCGTGATCTGCCAATGTCACAATCTGAACGATATCCTTCATATTCATCACAGAGATGTTTACGTCCCCTGATAAGCTGAGTGGGCCGTGGAATGGGGTCTTCACACCCACTTCTGTCCTCCTCACTGCTGCTTAGCCCCTGTCGTGGGGGTTGATATTCAGCATCCCCCACGGGATCGTCAATGTCTAACAAGTTGTCCACCACAGTAACTCCATTGCTCTTGTGAGAGAATAACACTCTGGGAAAAAAAACTATGGAGATTTTATTTATAAAGCATGCTATATCTGCTTGAACTGTAGTAACCTGTTGTTTTCTACCTAAATCAACCAAAAATACAATTTCATTATCACATGTTGTTAGCAACACAACTCCCTCTGTCCACACAACAAAGCTAACAAGACTAAGTCCCTCTGTCCACATACGCGTACCACATGTTTAGCAACTTTAGTAACGTTTGTAAAATTTGACTTCCATAACACACATTAAACACTTTTGTACATATCTGAACAAGAATCAGCCAAGAAATGTGATTGGATTTTTTTACCTGGTTGAAGTGTGGCTCAGGAGTTGCCATCTGAACTTCTGGGTGTGTTGTTGGCCATCTTGAATCTAACGTGTAATGAGAAATACTCTTCTGCCATCACCAGGTGGCAGTATAATGTCCTCATAAGTGGATATCAGGCCCTTATAGAATAAAATTTAGTATTTGTGGTCTAAACAACACAAAATGTGACGTCGGCATACGTGGACATCAGGTCCTAGAAGGTTAAAAAAGCATTTTCTAATAACTATAAACATCCCAAATATTGACAGGTCACAGCAAAGTCACGCTACAGACATTTGCCAACTACCTTGCATGACTTGGAATTAAAGCTTTTTAACTTTCGTCTTATTCAGCAGTATATTCTGTGGCTTACATTTGGTGTTTTGATTTTTTTGTTTTGGTGCTGGGTTTTTTGTCAGAAACTGTGTGTTAGAAAAAGTGCATTATGATGATGAAAGTTATACAACAGCTCTCTCTCATTATCTTTTTTCTGTCCGTGTGTGCATTCACAAGTGTTTTACATTGAAAGGTTTTAAGAGTGTCAGAGATATAGGTGCACTTATTCTTTGTTGTGGTACTTTAGTGTTCCAATGAAAAAAGCCCAAATGAGCTCATTTTAACGTACATTTTTTGCCATCCTGTGATCTCATGTGACATATTCTCTTAATATCTAAGAGCTATTTCCAGGGGGAGAATGTTTATGTTAGATCCTGTTTCAAATCAGGTTGTGATCGTAAAGTCACTTACATAGCACTGATTTTAGAGTAATGTACAACAATTGTAATCTCATTTAAATTTCCAAACTGCCTTTCGCCAGTAAGGGTTATGGTAAAATGTCATTATTTGTGTGTCATTGCACACTGTCCATGAGAGGACCCCTTATCAGGTTTATATGTATAGTGCCAAATTACAGAGTCACCTGGAAGTGAGTCTGTTAATCACTGTTAAACAGTGTCATCTACGCCAGGCCTGGCCCATATATGGATGACATACCACTTACCATGCCAGAAGTCAGCCAGCGGTGCCGGCTTGACACCAGATCCAGCCCAGACCTGTCTGCTATGTGGGTAATTATTCTTTTGTAGTCTGTGCCCTAATCTCTGTTGATAGATTTTAAAATCAATTTAAAAATAATTTTATTTTTAACAATAAGCTGTAGTCAAATAGCTCGTCAATACATAAAAATTGTCTTGCGTTGATTCTGGGGAATACTACAGGACATACTCTTGGCTGAAACCCGAGGACCACTGCTACATAGCAAATGTTTTAACTGTTAATATTGTGGAAATGCAGTGAAGCTAATTTTACTTTACTTTGCAGCAACAAAACAAGGTGCAGATCAGTACATCCTAAAACACAAAGCATGTTTTGGGCTGCTGCTCGGGATCACTCCAGGTGGCCAGGATGGGACAGAACAGTTTTTTCATATAATTTACATTCTCAGGAAAAGTTATTTACATAGTTGCAACAAACACACACCCAAGCTGCCTGAATTTTTCTGGAATTAGAAACCTAGAGTAAAAGCGAAAGAACAAAGCAAACCATCCTTCCAGAGTTGTTTAATGGTTTCATTGCTTGAAGAGAAAACATAGCAAATTCTGTAGTTCACAGACACCAATTTAAAAGACACCAACATGTTAAGTAGGTTTTTAACCTTGTACACTCTTTGTTATTGCTTTGATCGTGGCTGTGTATTGTTATTCCAGTTCTACTGAAGGGCTGATTGTTAAATGAATAAATGTAATTTGTTATTTGTTATTTATCACCTCTTACTTAGAGACTCTCTCCGATTTCAGTTTTTACATTTTGTGTTTTTTATCCGATTTAGTGCTCAGCTCAGATAAAATAAATTGGGGTGATTTTAACATCCATATAGATGCTGAAAGTAAAATTACAGACCAGTTGAGAATGCATTTCATTACAGTAGTGTCACGGGGATGGAATGGACTCAGACACAGACCAGTGCGTTCAGAATAAAAAGTCAATAGTTTATTTATACAGAAACACCAGATGAAGATATATACAGTGCGAGGGATCAGGGGCTCCAGGGATGCGGGGAAGGAAGGTGTTAGAGTTAATTGTTAAATGTTGTCATTTTATGCATGCCAGCTCTGATGAAAGGAATTCCACTGCCCCCTTCCCCAGATCTCGAGGTTCTGGGTGGGGGGGTTGTAGTCCTTTATTACAGACACATCCTTGTGCTTTTTGATGTAAGCTTCCTGCGTTTACGACCCTTTGGTCAGCAGGACGACACACACACATTCTTACTTAGATACAGAAGTTCACACATATACATACAATGCCTTGTCTTAGAACCATTTGGGCGTTGCTTTGCTGTGATGTGTTTTGTGTGAACTGTTTCTCAATAAAAGGCAGCGAGAGGAGGCCGGATTTGGGGTCATTTCGTGGTAGACATCAACGAGGCCTTTGCAAGTGAAACGATCGATCGCTGTTGCCTTGTTTTTCTTTCACGGGAATAAGTCCTGGATACAGCGGGGTCTGCGTTTAGACCCAACAGAAGGGAAACAGGTCCAAAATACACACTCCTCTCCAAACTCCTCTTCACGCACTCGTAGTGATGTGACGTTCTGTATCGAGGCTTCGAAGCTTGTGTCGAGTAATTAAGGGAGCGTTTCCGCGATGCGCATATCGAGGCTTGCTTCATTTATGGGAGGAGCTGAAAATGATGACGTTCGAAGCCTCGCTGCCCGGCTGTACCACGTGACTGGTTCATGAAGTGGTTCGAATTTGCCGCGAGCTACAACAGCAATATAAACCCCTCAGACTTCATTCAAAAATGTGGGTGTTTGATGGAGAGTTGCGGTTAGTGAGAGTTTGGAGAGAGTTTAGAGGTTTAGGAGAGTGAGGAGAGAAAGTCAGGAGAGAATGGAGCCAGCTAAGAAGAGGAGGATGTCCTCCCCTGTGTGGGAACATTTTGATCTTATTCCTCCCAACAAGGTATGTAAATTTCTACAGAAAATGTATTTTCATAACACTGATGCTGCAATACAATTAATGTTAAGCGGCTTTACTTTTGTACAAGGTGAAGTGTTTGCTATGTGCCAGGGAGCTGGGATATAACAACAACACCTCATCCATGCACTACAGAGCTTTGCATAAGAATAAGGGGAACACCGATTGTGGAGCAAGACCAGGTGAGCCATCAAATGCCATGATAATATAGCATGCAGTAATGTTACTAAATGATATAACAATATTATACAACTGTTATAAGTTACGTGTGTGATATTTATATTTGTGCTTTGTCTTTATTGTCTTTCCTCAGGAGAACAATCTCAAATAGATGAAGACCTGGTTAGCATGGTGATTGAGGACTCACAGCCATTTAGCATTGTGGAGGATAAAGGATTTAAAAGATTTGTTAAATCATTAAATCCTAGCTATGTTCTCCCCACTAAAAAGGTCATAAAAGCAGTGAAAATTTAGTTTTTACAGAATAAAATGTGAACAGGCAGGACTGAGGCCTCAGTGTGTAGCTGTCCATACCTCAACGTTACAAAAGCACAACCACTGTCCACACCCCAACCACACCTCACCTCACAGTAAATGATCATTTCCATTTTAAGCATTTCCAAATAATCATTTTCCATACTGCCAGTATAAATATACACAGTATACTGCATCACTACAATATACATGTTTTACACACTCCTTTTGTTGTTGACATTTACAGGCTGTGTGCAAAAGGCCACACTCTTCAAATTCATGCCAACTAATATTTTTACGTCCAGTAGGTGTCCTACTAGAGCAAATGAAGCTTCAAGAAGCTTTGCGCTGGGAAGAACCAATTGGATGAAAAGCTTCAGTGCTTCACGAAGCTTCATCTGCCCATCACTACGCACTCGTGCTCACACTCCAAAAAACTCCACACCACACTTCCAGACTCTCAGATAGGACAGGAAACAGGGATAAGTCCAGTAACCTATTTTTTTAAAAAAAAGATACAATCAGAAAACACTCTAGAGTTACATAAATAGCAATCACCAAGGCTGTACTGACTATGGTTACTCTATGATCCAGCAACAAGCCACACTGAGCCGCCATCTTATATAGTGGCTCAGCAATCAGACAGATCAGCGGCAGGTGGTTTATTAGACCAGGTGCGTGGGCCAAGGGCAAGAGCCCGTGATGATCTCCACCCAAACAGATGGGAGAGAGGAGAAAGGAAGAGATGACAACAATAACAAAAAACACAAGACCTGAATCTATATCAGCCAAGGAGACACGGAGACCAAGACACCACTCCTGCACAGCTTCTAGTTATGTGATTTCCATCCTTTTTACCCATTCATGAGGTCTTACTGGTGTGCTGATAAGAAATTCTCATGCCTCACCTGTTGAAAATGGTGGTGTTGGAGGAATAGGCTGGAATTCAGGAAATTCAAAGATGGGTCAGTGGAGAGTGGGCAGGCAGGTGAATAACACATGAGTTCTTGTTTCCACTGAGGTGGGTTGAGTCTCAGAGAGGAAAATGAAGTGACTGGCTGTAATCTTGTTGGTTTTATACTTATTGTACTTTGGTATTGCAACATTTGAAGTTATAAAATCTACTTTAAGGATACAATATATCACAAGATTATATTTAAGAGAAATTACATTGTACTGTGCCCTGTTTTCCTTTAAAGATACTCGTTATAAGTGCTTGTGTTTAAAATTAAAGCTTCCATAATAAACTAAAACTATCAGCTCCACCTCTTTTTTTTCTTCTTTTTTTTTGTTTGTTTGTTTTTTTTCCTCTCGTCTGTCCCGTTTGGCTCTTTTGCCATCAGAATTATTGTCTACAGGCAAAGAACGGATTTACTTTACCAAATGGACCATCCCAGCCTTGCTGTATTGGTCTATTTGATTCACTTTTGCTTTTATTGTTTATTTTATTTTATTTTCCCTTGCTAAACACGAGACAGACTTGACTGGGGAAAAGAAAAGGAAGAAAGAAAGAGGGAAAGAAAAACAGCGGGGAAGAGGAACGGTGATGAAGGGCAAAAAAAACAAAAACCAACAAAACAAACAGACAAAAAAAAAATACATATATAAATCACCTGGATCACCTGTTGAGAAAGAAAAAAGAGAAAACAAGCAAAAGAGAGAGCAATATAATAAACAACATCATCGCGAGGATCTATGTGAATATAACAGTAAATACTAAATATTGACTATTATTGTGCAGCACGTAGGATTGACAGGGCACTGTTTGCTTTGAGGTGGGAGCCAAAAAGGGTGTAGTTTGTGTGTGTGAGCACCCGTGTGTACACCTGTGAGCATGAGCGCACTTGTATTTAAAAGGTTCCTTCATGAAATGATCTGCTAGAGGGTGTGGGGGGCCATAGCCCCGTCCTCCAGGGCATGAAGCAGGTATGGAGGAGATCCAGGCTCCAGACATCCAGAGGCTCTCACAAGAGACCAAGGAAGATCAATGGAGGGGCAACCAAGTCACTATCCCAGAAAGAGCTGAGGAGAGCCCCAGATGAGGGGTCACTCAATAGCCGCGGGGCAGAAGCCAGGGGGGGTTGCTGTGACGTGCCCGTGAGCTCCGCCGTCAGCCAGCTGTGCCAGAGTGACCGAGCCCCAGGAGCTCCACCTCTTCAGTGCAAATCTCCTTACTTATCCAGTCCAAGAACAACTAGTTGTCCTTGCTGTAGATTCTGGTGAGGTGGATCTGTGAGCTGGTGTGTCATTCACTCATGGCATACAGTTTGCCGTCATCCATGTACGGGAGGGGACTGACAGTCACTTCACTGCTGAATCAGTATCCATATCTGTTCTTAGTGATGAGCTGGCTTGGGCATAGAGACCTAGCAGAACAGTAGCAAGGACAGTGAATCACCAGCTTAATTAACTTTGCATACACAGCTGTGGTTCTGTGAGCTTTGCAAAGTGTCTTTTTCACTTGTTACTTATTTATTTGCCTGTCCCATTCGGCACTGTAGCAATCAGAATTGTTGTCTGAAAGCCAAGAAAAATGCACAACAGATTTTTCCAAATTCTTAATTATTTATTTGATTTTTTTTTTTTTTACTTTTAAGTTTTTACAAACGGAACAGACATGGCTGGGGGATAGGACAGGGAAAGATGTAGACAAGAGAAGTTCAAGAAAAGGTCCCAGATATCTAAAGGCCCTCCAGAGCGCGAGAGCCCAAGGAGGACCACTGGAGGGGCGTCCGCGCCACCCTCCTGGAACGGCCTGAGGAGATCCTCAGACTGGGCGTCACCCATCAGCCGCGGCGCTAAAGCTACAGGGAGCTGCGGCAACGTACCCGCAGGCTCTGCCACCTCAGCGGACTGAGCCCCGGGACCAGAGGCTGAAGGGCCCCCCACCCTTCAGGAGGGGCCTGACCAAGCCATGAGCGCCAGGCCCCGCCAAGCAGCCACTGCAAGTGAGCCAGCCACCAGCAGGGAGTGTGGTGGCTGGCTCAGCGTGGAGACAAACAGAAATGAACACTGTCTTCTTGTCTTTTTCACTTGTTAAATATCAGCGTGGGATTTATTTTCAAGATAGACATCCAACATTTCAGTATAGAGTCATTTGGATTACTGAGCGTATTGCTGCTGTCACTGGGAATAAGAAACTCAGTCGTCTGAGCAGCAAATATTGGAAAAATGACATTTTATTTTTTACCCTAATTTGTTTTAAGCTACTCACATATTCAATATAAAAGTCTTTATAAAGAAAAGGAAAAGTCTAAAAGAAACAGTTGTCGTATTGTTAAGGTTCAAATATTTGCACACAACAATCACCCCCTTTATGCACTTTAACATACTTAGATTCAGCATAAGATATTAACCCTCTTACAACAACATATCATCACTAAACTATAAATTTCCTATCCAAATCTACACTCTTGAACAGTCTGCTATACTTCCTCTCCTGAAAGCCTCAGTCACGCACACACAGGAAGCTTCTTCGTCACCACTTACTCCAGCTAATTTGCATACTGAGTCATATCTCAAGAAGTTGCCGTAACAAGAGAAACATATGTTTAAATATTACCAACTTATTAAATTATTTTATTTCTTTCTACAGTGATCACTGGTTTTGATCACTCAGTACCAGGGCACTCCTAAGTCACTCTTTTAAAACTACTTCAATCACTTTTCTTTTTTCATAACTCAATCCCTTGTCATAGCTTCTTTTGGGCTATTCCTCAACTTCAAACTCAAGTGTATTTTATTAAACTTTCACACCATTCTGTCACTAATACAAATAGCTAGCTGATCTTCATTACGTATGTTTGTGTTCTTAGCCAGGTTTAATCAGTGTCTATGCATTAATCTTCATGAGCTTGTCCTTGTAAGGTTAATGCATTTTCTGCTTATGTATGTGAATTTGCATATGTTGCTTTTTGCAGTGTTTCAGACTCCTCCACAATTCTCCACTTAAACAGTCAGTTTTCTCTTTCCCAAAATTTGCTAACCCAAATTTTAAGTTCCCACCTTAAATAACAGCATTCCTGGTCCTCAAACATAGGTCAGAGTTTGATTGTGAGGTTCAGGGACTAGTGGTGTGCGGATCGATCCTGAAATATCGATTCCTCCGATACCAGTCATTTATGTTCTAGAATCGATTCTCACATTAAAATATCGATATTTTTTAGTAATTTAGGGTTAATTTGTAGTTTATCATCAACAGCAACACAGTGGAAAGAAACTATAACATTCGGATTGTCTACATTCAAAGGAACTACTTCCTCTTCCGCCTTTCATAGTCATGTACGAAATACGGCTGTATAAATGGCTCGCAGCCCCTTGGCGCGCGCACTCACAACAATGGCTGAGCCTAATTGTGCGGACGTATTTTACCTCCACAAACAGCTGAGACATGGTTTGCGATACATGTGGCAAAAAAGTGCTCCAAGAGTGAGGTGTTGTGGCTATACTTTCCCAACCTTGAGACCTCAGAATTAGGGAGACATTCAAAAGGGCACATTTTACAGTGTTTATTTATCGGATAAAATACGTTAAATGTCACCGTCACAGAAACAGCGGGGGTGTCCAAATTCAGAGGCTGCTTCCACCTGAGGACCCACCCTTCGCGGTCTAAAGAAAGCCGGGTAGTACGTCATGAGTTCCCTCGGTGGAGTGAAACTCAGCCGTCTGCTCCTTGCTATCTAAAATATAACCGGGCGCTAGCGTAAACTCTCGACCGTCTCACACTTTCTTTAATTAGTTTTCTGTTTGATGTTTATTCAGCTGTGTGAAAACCCCGGAGGAACCCACCCGAGGGATTAATAAAGTTAAATTTAATTTAATCTAATCTAATAACTTTAATCTCAGCCAAACCGATTTACTCACGAACAAACAAAACACTGAAAAAGCCAAACAATAACATTTTTAAGTTATCAAAGTGACTTATATATCATGTTTAACCCGAGTAGTGAAAGCCCGCGGGGGTTTGAAGACGATGTGTCGATCGGCTCAGATATTTGAAGTTTACACAGCTACATTCTCACCTGAAAACATGTTAAAAGTTGGGTTTTTTTGCGACCCACAAAGAGAAATAAGAGTAATATTAAAACTAAGTAGCTGCCGCCATTGTTGGAAACTGGAATTGGCTCGGCTGCGCTATGAATTCTGCAATATGGTTTTTCAATTTTGTTGTCCAGGTGGAAAATCGGGAGAATGGTGGCTCCGGGATTCTCCCGGAAAAATCGGGAGGGTTGGCATGTATGGTTGTGGCAACATCACTAACCTTGTCAAACACCTCAGAGTAAATCATATCACAGAATATGAGGCGCATATGTTGAGACGAACTGAAGAGGAGGAGAGGGGCAGGTGCTGCTAGGGCGAGACACACGTCTCTCACAGAGTCCTTTAGTGCTGCAGGCAGGCAAGGTGTTCAAATAGCGCACAACTTCAGTTTTTTTTATTTCTATATGATGAACTCTGCATTATTAAGTGATAAGAACAAGTAATCTGATGTCCTGTAATCATTATGACGCTATAATTTGAGATACAATAAATAAAATGTGTTTTAAGATAAGATAAGATAAGATAAGATAACCTTTATTAGTCCCACACGTGGGAAATTTGTTTTGTCACAGCAGGAAGTGGACAGTGCAAAAGTTATGAGGCAAAAATTAGAATACAATAAGAATAAATACAGTACACAACTGTACAGAATAGAATAAAATACTATATACAGTAGAATAAAATAAAATAAATATACAATAAGATAAAAATAGAATACAAATACAAATACTATATACAACTGAGTAAAAATACAACGATGACAGAAAGGATTATTGCACTTAGTATTATTGTATATGTATGGATGTGTGTGCTTGATCAGTTAAAGTCTTTATTATGGAGTCTGACAGCAGTGGGGAGGAAAGACCTGCGAAATCTCTCCGTCCCACACCGTGGGTGCCGCAGTCTCCCACTGAAGGAGCTGCTCAGTGCTGTCACAGTCTGCTGCATGGGGTGGGAGATGTTGTCCAACAGGGATGACAGCTTAGCCGCCGTTCTCCTGTCACTCACCACCTCCACTGGGTCCAGAGGGCATCCTAGAACAGAGCTGGCCCTTCGGATCACCCTGTTCAGTCTCTTCCTGTCCCCAGCAGAGATGCTGCCGCCCCAGCAGACCACGCCATAAAAGATAGCAGAAGCCACAACAGAGTCATAGAAGGTCTTCAGGAGTGGGCCCTCCACTCCAAACGACCTGAGTCTCCGCAGCAGGTACAGCCTGCTCTGCCCTTTCCTGTAGAGGGCGTCTGAGTTATGAGTCCAGTCCAGTCTATTGTTCAGATGAACACCAAGGTACCTGTAGCTGTCCACAGCCTCTATGTCCATACCTTGGATGTTCAGTGGTTGCAGTGGAGAATGCTTGTGCCTGCGGAAGTCTACCACCAGTTCCTTGGTTTTACTGGCGTTGATCTGGAGGTAGTTCAGCTGGCACCAGTCCACAAAGTCTTGGGTCAGTCCTCTGTACTCCTTGTCGTCCCCATCAGTGATGAGGCCGACTATTGCAGAGTCATCAGAGAACTTCTGCAGGAAGCACTGGGTGGAATTGTGGGAGAAGTCTGCAGTGTAGATGGTGAAGAGGAACGGAGCCAGAACCGTTCCCTGTGGGGCCCCCGTACTGCAGACGACCCTGTCCGACACACAGCCCTGAGTCCTCACATACTGTGGTCGGTCGGTGAGGTAGTCCAGGATCCAGGTAGTGAGGTGATGGTCCACTCCAGAGTTCACCAGCTTGTCCTTTAGAACCGTGGGAAGAATGGTGTTGAAGGCACTGGAGAAATCAAAGAACATGATTCTCACAGTGCTCCCAGCGGTCTCCAGGTGAGCGAGGGAACGATGTAGGAGGTGAATGACGGCATCATCCGCTCCAATGCCAGGCTGGTAGGCAAACTGAAGTGGGTCCAGTGATGAGCTTATTAGGCGCCGAAGCTGAGCCAGGACCAACCGCTCCAGGGTCTTCATCAGGTGGGATGTCAGAGCCACCGGCCTGTAGCTGTTGAGGTCCTTGGGGCGTGAAGTCTTTGGCACTGGTACAACACAGGAGGTTTTCCAGAGCTGTGGGACTCTTCCCAACCTCAGGCTCAGGTTGAAGAGGTGCTCCATCACCCCACACAGTTGGTCCGCACAGGACCTGACGACCCTCGAGCTGATGCCATCTGGACCCGCTGCCTTCTTGCCGTTAATCCTCCTCAGTTCCCTCCTAACCTGGGTGGTTGAGAGAGACAGGCTGGAGCCTTGTGTTGAGTGTGTATTGGATGCTGCAGTTGGGGGTGGGGGGGAGTGAGCAGGGTGAATAGAGGAGGTGTGAAGTGTCTGAGGTGGAACAGCAGCAGTGGGGGTGGGTGAGTCTGCAGCCGATGTTGCAGACTGCCTCATGG
This sequence comes from Simochromis diagramma, assembly GCF_900408965.1. NCBI lineage: Eukaryota > Metazoa > Chordata > Actinopteri > Cichliformes > Cichlidae > Simochromis > Simochromis diagramma. The sequence continues at coordinate 13,852,284 of NW_024386860.1, forward strand.
CTGAATCAAATCTGTTGAAGAAATGATTCAGTTCATTTGCCCACCTCACATCCCTCCCAGGCAGAGAGTTCTGCTGTTTGTGGCCCGAGATGGTTCTGAGGCCTCTCCAGACTTCACCAACGTTGTTTTGTTGAAGCTGGTTCTCCATCTTCTGCCTGTAGCTCTCCTTCCCATTCCTTATCAGTCCCCTCAGCTCTCTCTGCACCCTTTTCAACTCCTCTTTGTCTCTGGATTTGAAGGCCCTCCTCTTCTGCTTGAGGACGGTTTTAATTTCTGGGGTAATCCAAGGTTTGTTGTTGGAGAAACACCGTACAGTCCTGGTAGGTACAGTGTTATCCACACAGAAGTTTATATAGTCAGTAATGCATGTAGTAAGGCTGTCGATGTCCTCTCCGTGGTCATCACAAATCACCTCCCACACAGTCGACTCAAAACAATCCTTAAGAGCCTCCTCGCTCTCCTCTGACCATCTCTGTACTGTGCGGGTGGCTGGTGGCTCCCTGCGCACTAAGGGCTCATACACAGGGACAAGGTGCACCAGGTTGTGATCAGATCTGCCCAGGGGAGGGAGAGGTGATGAACTGTATGCCTCTTCTGCATTGGCATACAGTAAGTCCAGTGTTTTATTGACTCTGGTTGGGCAGGTCACATACTGGGTGAAGGTGGGCAGTGTGGAGTCCAGTGAGGCATGATTGAAGTCCCCTGATATTATGAGAAGGGCTCTCGGTGATTGTGTTTGCAGTCTGCTGACCACAGAGTGGAGAGAGTCACAGGCTGCATCCGCGTTGGCCGAGGGGGGGACATACGCTGTTATCGCGATAACATGCGAGAACTCCCGGGGCAGGTAGTACGGACGCATGCTAACGGCTAACAGCTCAATGTCTCTGCTGCAGAGTTGCTCTTTTACAGTGATGTGCCCAGGGTTACACCATCTGTCGTTCACAAAAACTGCCAGTCCCCCTCCTTTCCTCTTACCGCTGTCTCTGGTCCTGTCCGCTCGCAGCAGCTGGAATCCCGGTAGTGTCACGCTTGTGTCCGGAGTTAGCGATGTTAGCCACGACTCCGTTAGCATCATGATGCTACATTGCCGGTACTCCCTCTGTGACCAGGTTAGCGACATGAGTTCATCCATCTTATTGGGCAAAGATCTTACGTTTCCAATAATTACAGAAGGAAGAGATGGTCGATAACGTCTCCTTCTCGGGCGACGGCGCTCCTTCCCAGCACGACACCCCCGTCTTTTCCTCCTCAGCTCGCTGGGAATATCGGGTCTGTCCGCCGGCAGTACCGCTGCAGGACGTAGCGCTAACAGCTGATCTTTACTGTAAACAAAGGATCTCTGCTCTGGGTCCCCAGACACGGGTGAAAAAAGTAGAAATAAACTGAGAAAAACGACCAGGACTAGCACAAAGCGGTAGAACATGGTTGCAGAGTCTAATTACTAATACGTTAGTTATAAAAAAAATTACGAGAAAAAAGATAAGAAAGAAAGAAACTCAGAATGAGCAGAGCTGCTGTAACAGGCTGCCGCACACGGGGGGCGCCGGAAGAGGGATGTATAAAGTATCGGATCAGTATAAAGTACTTTTTTTGTATAAAGTATCGGATCAGTATCGTCGATACCACCCTGAAAAGTACTTGGTATCGGATCGGAAAGGAAATCAGTGGTATCGCACATCACTATCAGGGACACATGGCGCTGTGAACAATTCAACCAGAAACTTGCCTTAACATGTCCAGTCATGTTCTATAAGTTTCTTCCGACCACTGCATGTGGAGAATTGATCCAGGTCTGTTTCGCCCCTGAAGAAACACAACTGAGACATTTTCATTATTATCATGAGGCATCTGAATGCAATATCAATGCTGTAGATTATATTATTAATGCAATGGTAATGATGATGATTATTAACAATAGCAGCAAAATAATTTCCCTGATCTCCACACTCTTCAGTGAATAATGCTCATAACTATAATCTTGTGACATGAGCTGTGTGTAGTGATGGTAAATTTGATTCTTTTTACTGAATCGAGTTTTAATGAGTCACTCACCAAAGTGAATCGGGGGTTTTGAGTCATTTGATTCACTGAGTCAGTTGACCAGAGAGTGCAAAAAATTTACATTTTCACTCAAACTTAATTTGTTTCTCTTTTCATGTAAATCCCAGTGCTAAGATGAATGATTCTAAAAAAAACAACTATTCTATAGAGCAAAAAAAGAGCAAAAACATTTCTAAAATTAAGCAATTTCCTATCAAAATTGCTTAATAAACATTTATTTTGTTTATTTTTATTTTATTAGTATTTTCCTTAAATGTGTTAAATATATATTTTCTCATCGAAATGTCCACTGAGCTGCCAGGGGGCGGTAATGCACCTTAATATTGGTTGCCAACCAAGAAGAAGAAGAAGCTGTGAGCCAGGAGGGAGGGGGTATGTCACTACCCGATCCGTACCGGAAACCCGATCGGTACCCCGCATGCGCGAAAGGTGTCTACTTCCGGTCGAAGCATTTTACGGTAGTTACAGGTCAGAGTATCTGTTAAGATTTTACAGTTTTTCTCAAATGTTAAAACACAAAAGCCAATCCTGTAACCCAAATGACCAGTAGTCTAAACACATTTACTAAATGTAGCCACCATATTCCAGTACCATAAACACATGTCACATGAAGACACAATTCACAAAACACAACCCTCTGTACTCATAAATCTAAACACATTTTTCCTTGCTAAAACACATGTTGCAAAACAACTCTGCTCATATTCTCAAATGAAAGCCCATGTGATGCAAAATGCTTGCCACAGTCACCAATCTTTGAACACAGGGAACACACCTGGCGTCAGTCACTACACACAATGACTCAAAATTGAAGACACTTGTTGCTAATGCTGTACCCACATGTAAAAGCAAGTTCAGAGTGCACAGTATACTGAAGATTCCAAACAAACACAATGGATGAAGGCAGAGTCAGGGGAAGAGGAATTTGATGCAGAGGAGGGAGAAGAGCTGGCCCTGGAAGAAGAGGAGCAGGCCAATGAGGAAGAGGAGTTCAAATGACAGGAGGAAGAGGAGCGACCAACGAGGAAGAGGAGAAGGCCAACATGGGAGAGGAGAAGGTCCAGGAGGGAGAGCAAGACAACCTCGCACCATCATTACGGACGAGATGCGAGCAACAGCTCAGCGACATGATGCCGCACAGTGATTGTGGTGTGTGTGTGGTGTGAATAACGTAAATAAAAAAACTTCACACCCTGTTCATGTTTTCAAGATTACTGTTGTGTGCAATAGATTCTGTTTTTGCATTGAGTTGTGTTACAGTAGTGTACGTACATGCAGGATTTTCTATAGATTTATACTACTCATATGAAACTCACAAATCTAAATGCCTAATCCTCTGCAGAGATCTACGACGATCCGTTACTGTATAGTTTCTAAAATATGCATTGGCAGTTATGGAACAAAGAACCTTCTCACAAATTGAGCATTGTGTTTTCAATTGTTTTGCTGTAGTGTGTAATGCTGTGTATAGTGTTTACAGTTTTGACAGCTTCGAGCTGCTCTCTTGGTGTGGGAGTTTGAGTTTTGAAGTGGGAAGGTGTGGTTGTGTTTATGTAGCTTTAGAGAAGGGTGTTGTGTTTGGACATTGGGGGACCTGGTGGTAACGTTTGTGACATGTGTTTTAGCATTTGAGAAAAACTGTAAGATTAACAAGTATCTCTTAAAATGATCTCCCGATCCTTACTGTGCATGTGCAAAGTCGGACTGTACAAATCGGGTCTACTCGATCCCTACCGCGCATGTGCAGGAGTTTTCTTCTTCTTCTGTTCGTTTAATGGCAGTGTACTCCCCAGTGTACGAGGATACCGCCACCTGCTGACTGAGCAAATGAACCCTATTGTAAATTGAATTAGTGTCATTACAAACGTGTGTTAAATTTGATTTAGTGATAATCGAGTGTGTTTATGCTTGTCTGTGTGGAGAGGATTGTTGGAAAAGTGATGATAATGTCCGCTATCACTGTCAATTGCCAGTAAACACTTCATCTGGCTGCTGAATCTTCGCGTGACATATTATAAAGTCTGTATTATTAACTCTGTCATTAGGCACCATTCTTCTTATTTTACGGCGCTGTTGTTCAATCGGGGAACGCTCTCTGTTGAGGAAAAAAGCAAAAATTTGTTGCGGATACGGATTATGTAGTGTTAAATATATATATATATAATTATGTAGTGTTAAATACTATAATGTCCCGGTAGTCGAAAAGGAGGTAAAGCTGTTGAGAAATGCTAGGAGTTAACTGGGTGCTAACCGTATCATTCAAATATATTGAATGTCGCAATGTTGGCAAAGAGAGGAAGTGACGTAAGATTTGCGCATGCGGGGTACCGATCGGGTAGTGACAGGGTGAGAGTGATTCGTTCGCTCGCTCTATGATTCAGCACAGGAGGGAGGGGGTGAGCGAGTCCTGAGTGATTTGCTTACGCTTACGATTCAGCACAGGAAGGGAGGGGGTGAGTATGGGCTCAAAATGTGGTCATAAATGTTTTGTACTTGTAAATCAGTTTTGTACTTGTAAATCAGGATTTGTATGTGTAAAAAGAATTTGTGTGTGTGTAAAAAAGATTTGTATGTGTAAAAAAGATTTGTGTGTGTAAAAAAAGATTTGTGCGTGCGTAAAAAAAGATTTGTGCGTGCGTAAAAAAGATTTGTGTGTGTAAAAAAGATTTGTTTGTGCGTGCGTAAAAAAGATTTGTATGTGTAAAAAAGATTTGTGTGTGTAAAAAAGATTTGTGCGTGCGTAAAAAAGATTTGTGTGTGTGTAAAAAAGATTTGTATGTGTAAAAAAGATTTGTGTGTGCGTAAAAAAGATTTGTGTGTGGACTTAGCCAAAAAAAACCTGCAAGTTACAACTACGAATTTTGACCCTATTTTTCTTCCTTTCATCTGATTGGTGAATGTCATGTCAATCACAAATGTAACAATCCAATCAGAGAACAGATGGGTTTGGCTGTCGGAGGGGCGCTTTTTTTGAACTGCAGGTCTTTGAAGGGAATAAATGCCCTTTTACATGCCAACCCAGCGTTTTCCTTCATCACCACGAAGGAAAACAGTCTGTGGTCGTCCAAGTTTGGTGATTTTTGTGTCACAGGACTACGTGTTTAATACAGGGACTTCCACAGCCTTTTCAACAGCGCTGCAGACGCGGGGGGCAGTGTTTTGGAAATGACGGTCTTCATTACAAAGCTTTCTTCGTTATGAATTAGCATACATGTTTTTATTGAACATTTGAGGAACTAGCAAAAAAAACCCACAAACTCTTGTAGTTCACATAAAGTCACAGATAAAAACGACAAGGAGCAGGTGCATCTAGTACAGGTAGAACTGCTGCAAAAACCCACAGAGCTCAGCAGCCAGCAACAAATTCTGGATCCTTTGCTTTTAGTTAGCAATTAGCATTAGCAGCACATCCTGCGTCCAATGTGAAAGGACTTTTATGTTGCGCACTGTGACTCACAGCAATGGTCCCGGGTCAGCCTTGACGTTGTGTTAAACTAATCCTAAAGTAATAATGGTATTTCTAACCACTGACATACCACAACTTTATCCTTTCAACAGCTGCTGAAAGTAAGGGGACCTAACTGCTATCGGATATTTATATAGAGATTACCCTTCAAGGACCTGCAGTTCAAAAAAGTGCCCCTCCGACAGTCAACCCCATCTGTTCTCTGATTGGATTGTTTAATTTGTGATTGACATGACATTGACCAATCAGCTTAAAGGAAGAAAAATAGGGTCAAAATTCGTAGTTGTAACTTGCAGGGTTTTTTTTGGGCTAAGTCCACGCACAAATCTTTTTTACACATACAAATCTTTTTTACACGCGCACAAATCTTTTTTACATACGCACAAATCTTTTTTACGCATGCACAAATTTTTTTTACACATACAAATCTTTTTTATGCACGCACAAATTTTTTTTACACATACAAATCTTTTTTACAAGTACAAAACCGATTTACAAGTACAAAATATTTATGACCACATTTTGAGCCCATACGTGAGTAGCTCAAATGTGCTGTTAGCATGTTAGCAGAGCGATGCTACTGTAAACTGAGGAGCTATTTTCTTGATGTGAGCTTCTACTCGGGGTTTTTTCTTCCCTGCACGATACATGCACGATAAAGCTGAAATTAAAACATCCAAGATCTTTTCCTACAGTTTGCTTTCCCAGTCAAATTGAACCATCTGCATTTTCAGTTTCACAGTCCCTCAGAGTCTTAGAATAATAATAATAAGAGTAAATCCTAACTATGTGAACTGATATGTATATTAAAATGTAAAATCTTTAAAAGCCAATGCCATTTTTTCTTCTTTGATTACCTTTAATATTACCTTAAAAAACAGAATAAAACAGCTTTCCACTGGAACCTATTTGTGAAAGCTGGTATGTAACTTGTAGCACTACGTAGTCTCTATATATGAAATCTTTGCAAAAATAAATTATTATAAATTCAGCAGGTCAAATCAGAACAGACTTTCCTGTCACTGCATCTACTCAAGTAATTTATTGTATTTATTTTATCTCATTTTATTCTTGTATACCGTGGCACATTTTTATGTTTATTTTATTTTGTTAATTTATGCGCTTGAATGACAATGAAACCTTGAACCTACTGTTCAGCATTTGTTTTAAGTCAGTGTTCTTGACCACAAGCTGATGAATCCTTCTAAATTTATTTCAACCTAGCATATTTGCCATTAACATGACTGTGGCTGAAAACTAAAATGCCTACAGATTTTGACTTTCTTAAAAACCTTTCGCATCACAAGTTCATACACCATAAACCTCACTACATCAGTAAACACATACATAATAAATTCAAATTTAATTCAAATTTAAAAAAGAACACACACGTCGGTCTCCTGTCTTTAGTATCTTTATTCTTATTATTTTGTGAAAGATCATCAAAAAAACATTAATTTGAACTGTGGCTGATATGGGTTGGAGAATTTAACATCTTAGACAAAAAACTCTGCCTCACCACTTGTTTATGACCTCTAAAATAGCCTATTAAATCTTTACCAAAGAAATAAGCAAGTCTCTCAGGACTTCCCGAAAAAGAGCTAAGATGTGCCAAGATTTCTCCTGAAGCTCTTTGCATGCTGATGTCACAAACCTAAATCCAGACAGGAGACTTTGCATATAGTCAGGCTTCAATCTCTTCAGAGGAAATTACATGTATTTACTTTCAATCCAGTCGTCTAGCTCTACTTGCCTAAATATGATCATGAGATTTTAAGACAATATTATTTAATGATCAACAAAATACATATAAAGTGAAAGGCAAGGGGACCTAACTGCTATCGGATATTTATATAGAGATTACCCTTCAAGGACCTGCAGTTCAAAAAAGTACCCCTCCGACAGTCAAACCCATCTGTTCTCTGATTGGATTGTTTAATTTGTGATTGACATGACATTGACCAATCAGCTTAAAGGAAGAAAAATAGGGTCAAAATTTGTAGTTGTAACTTGCAGGGGTTTTTTTGGGCTAAGTCCACGCACAAATCTTTTTCACACATACAAATCTTTTTTACACACGCACAAATCTTTTTCACACATACAAATCTTTTTTACACACGCACAAATCTTTTTTACACACGCACAAATCTTTTTTACACATGCACAAATCTTTTTTACACATACAAATCTTTTTTATGCACGCACAAATTTTTTTTACACATACAAATCTTTTTTACAAGTACAAAACCGATTTACAAGTACAAAATATTTATGACCACATTTTGAGCCCATACGTGAGTAGCTCAAATGTGCTGTTAGCATGTTAGCAGAGCGATGCTACTGTAAACTAAGGAGCTATTTTCTTGATGTGAGCTTCTACTCGGGGTTTTTTCTTCCCTGCACGATACATGCACGATAAAGCTGAAATTAAAACATCCAAGATCTTTTCCTACAGTTTGCTTTCCCAGTCAAATTGAACCATCTGCATTTTCAGTTTCACAGTCCCTCAGAGTCTTAGAATAATAATAATAAGAGTAAATCCTAACTATGTGAACTGATATGTATATTAAAATGTAAAATCTTTAAAAGCCAATGCCATTTTTTCTTCTTTGATTACCTTTAATATTACCTTAAAAAACAGAATAAAACAGCTTTCCACTGGAACCTATTTGTGAAAGCTGGTATGTAACTTGTAGCACTACGTAGTCTCTATATATGAAATCTTTGCAAAAATAAATTATTATAAATTCAGCAGGTCAAATCAGAACAGACTTTCCTGTCACTGCATCTACTCAAGTAATTTATTGTATTTATTTTATCTCATTTTATTCTTGTATACCGTGGCACATTTTTATGTTTATTTTATTTTGTTAATTTATGCGCTTGAATGACAATGAAACCTTGAACCTACTGTTCAGCATTTGTTTTAAGTCAGTGTTCTTGACCACAAGCTGATGAATCCTTCTAAATTTATTTCAACCTAGCATATTTGCCATTAACATGACTGTGGCTGAAAACTAAAATGCCTACAGATTTTGACTTTCTTAAAAACCTTTCGCATCACAAGTTCATACACCATAAACCTCACTACATCAGTAAACACATACATAATAAATTCAAATTTAATTCAAATTTAAAAAAGAACACACACGTCGGTCTCCTGTCTTTAGTATCTTTATTCTTATTATTTTGTGAAAGATCATCAAAAAAACATTAATTTGAACTGTGGCTGATATGGGTTGGAGAATTTAACATCTTAGACAAAAAACTCTGCCTCACCACTTGTTTATGACCTCTAAAATAGCCTATTAAATCTTTACCAAAGAAATAAGCAAGTCTCTCAGGACTTCCCGAAAAAGAGCTAAGATGTGCCAAGATTTCTCCTGAAGCTCTTTGCATGCTGATGTCACAAACCTAAATCCAGACAGGAGACTTTGCATATAGTCAGGCTTCAATCTCTTCAGAGGAAATTACATGTATTTACTTTCATTCCAGTCGTCTAGCTCTACTTGCCTAAATATGATCATGAGATTTTAAGACAATATTATTTAATGATCAACAAAATACGTATAAAGTGAAAGGCAAGGGGACCTAACTGCTATCGGATATTTATATAGAGATTACCCTTCAAGGACCTGCAGTTCAAAAAAAGTACCCCTCCGACAGTCAAACCCATCTGTTCTCTGATTGGATTGTTTAATTTGTGATTGACATGACATTGACCAATCAGCTTAAAGGAAGAAAAATAGGGTCAAAATTCGTAGTTGTAACTTGCAGGGGTTTTTTTGGGCTAAGTCCACGCACAAATCTTTTTTACACATACAAATCTTTTTTACGCACGCACAAATCTTTTTTACACATACAAATCTTTTTTACACGCGCACAAATCTTTTTTACATACGCACAAATCTTTTTTACGCATGCACAAATTTTTTTTACACATACAAATCTTTTTTATGCACGCACAAATTTTTTTTACACATACAAATCTTTTTTACAAGTACAAAACCGATTTACAAGTACAAAATATTTATGACCACATTTTGAGCCCATACGTGAGTAGCTCAAATGTGCTGTTAGCATGTTAGCAGAGCGATGCTACTGTAAACTGAGGAGCTATTTTCTTGATGTGAGCTTCTACTCAGGGTTTTTTCTTCCAGTTCAGAGCAGAAATGCTTTTGTTAAGAAACTGGCTGTTGTCCCCCCCCCACACACACACACACAATTTTAATTATAAGCTAGATATATTTCTACTAAGCGGATTAGTTTGCTAACAAAAACAGGGATGAGTCAGTGAGTCAGTTGGGCTTGTGAATCATGATTCACGAGTCAGTAAAGTGATTCTCGAGTATTGAACGATTCGTTCACGAATCGAACATCACTAGCTGTGTGCAGCAGTCAGGAATGGAGGACCCAAATGCAGACTCCAGGAGGCAGAAGGTGAACTCAAACAGACTTTTTGCTGGACCCAGTGAAAACTAACCTAACTGAGGAACACAAAGGCAGACATAAAACACAGCCTGATGAGGGTACAACACAACACTGACGAAGAGAAACACACTTTTTTAAATACACTGAAAAGCGGGCGATTGAGACACAGGAGAAGAGCACAGCTGGAAGCACAGCTGGGAGCAAAGCAAAACTAGAAACACTAACATGAGACATGGACTTTCAAAGTAAAACAGGAGTGACACAGAGACGCAGACTTGACTGAACTGAACTTGAATGAACATGACACATGGAACACAGGGAAGGTACAGATACTGAAACTAGAAACTACTACAACGAAATAACCTGAAAAGAACTAAAACCACGAATAACAATAATCAAGAAATATAAATAAAACACAAAACACACCGAGGACCATGACAGCTTAATGCCTAAAGCATATAAACTTAGCACAAAAAGTAAGAAAATTCATTTTGTTTGCTTATTTCTTTGTTGTTCATCTTGGCCATAAATCTTATACTGTTGGAAAACTTATTTTCCCTCTGTATGGTGCCATATTTGGAAGTACAATGCATGCAGGTATGTGTCCAGAGGGTATTTGTGGATTGGTACTACCATTATATCTGGCAATATTAAGGGTCAGGTTAAAGCCTTGACTTTGACTTTTCCTTTAAATGGAGAAGAATAATTTGCATTACTTGCATTAGTCCAGATTTCCACAGGCTTTGCATACTGAGGAAGAATTATTTGCGCATACAGGTAAATGTGTCAACCACTACCACCTCTTTCTGATAAACCCTTGTCAGTATCACATTTAGGTCCAAAGACTGAATCAGTTCTAGCATAGTAACAACTGCAGTGCAAACTGCAGAAATTTAGGACACATTTGCTCGTAAATGTAATTTTGGGACAGATCATGAAGCAGTTAACATTAGGTAAGATTCTTTCATTATCTTCTTTCATGTCATGTCATGTTTACATTACTTTTTGATAGATAGATAGTTGACTGGCAACCCTTTCCAGGGTGTACCCCTAGGAAAGCTTGGATATTATTTAAGGCAGAACGTAAAGGTTCTGCTTTAAAGGATCTTGATTATTTAAAATATGAGGAAATAAATGTTCTTACATTATTCTTATGAATGTCTTTACAGTCTTGGAAACACACCTAATTCTACTTGCAGGTCAGTGAACTCCCAGTATTTCTGAAAGCCCTGTTTCTCCTCGGGTAGTATCTCCCACAGCAAATCCCTGTCACCTTCTCAAATGATAAAATTTACTATTAGTTGTTGTCTTAATTTCAGAATTAAGTAGCAATGTGTTATGCTGGCGTAAAATTATGACCTTTCTTCCACAGGGATGTGTTTTCTACCTTTGTATCCCTACCAGATCCAAAACTTCTTATTCTATAGTCCAAAAACATGGTATGAGGCACAAAGCTACTGCAGAGAGAAATGCATTGACCTGCTCACCTTTGACAACATGAAACAGATAGGAACAATTGTTAATTTTGTTGAGAACAAATACAATGATGCTGTGTGGTTTGGGCTTTGGAAAGGCCAGACTCAGAGATGGCACTGGTCTATGCCAAGTAAAGATTTCTACAATTATTTGCCTTGGGGCTCCAACACAAATTACAACTGTGGTACATATGAAAATGGGAGTTTGTCTTCAGACCCTTGTCATTACGCCAAAAATTTTATATGCTTTGACGGTAAGAGAGTACCACAGCTACAATATACCAATATACAAATTAAGTATATTAAGTTTGTTTGCTTTTCTTTAATTTTCCTTTCTTTTTATCAGGAAAGAAAAAAGGTGCTGAGCAGTATATTCTCAGTTCAGCAACAATGGGTTGGAGTGAGGCTCAGAACTACTGCAGAACCAACCACACAGACCTGACCAGTGTGAGGAATGATGCAGAGCATCAGATAATTCAGAGTCTAGCTAATGGTATGGATGTTTGGATTGGACTCTTCAAAGACCCCTGGGAGTGGTCTGACCAGAGTAACTCCTCACTGAGATACTGGCCAGTAGAGCAGAAAATTTGGAATGAAGAAACTGAACGCTGTGGTGCTTTGTTGAAGAATGAATCTGGTAAATGGGGGCAACTGCCATGTTCTAACAAATACCCATTCTTATGTGTCTGTAAGGCCAAAGGTAGGTACTTAATTTACAGCATCTCTTGTTGTTTTTACTGTGTAAATATCTGAACTAAACACACAGAAATGATGAATGAACAATTTTCTGCTTATATGTTCCTTTCCACTTATAATAGAAACCACAGTCAAAGTGATTAAATTGAGAATCAGCCCGCAAGACTCTGGGCTGGATCTAAATAACCCTACCATACAAGAGAACATCTTGAAGCAAGTAAGTCTTGCAGATCTTTGCTCTAAGTGTTTTGCCTCCTACATTCTGCTCAGAGAATAAGAAAATACAGTATTAATGACCTACTTAAACCAGGCCAAAACATGTTGTCCAGTCCTTTGGCTGCAGCTCGGGTGGTAGAGCAGCTACTACCTGCAAGGTAGATGGTTCAATCTCAGGCTCCTCCAGTCTGCATGCCAAATATCCTTGGGCAAGAGACTAACCCTGTGTTGTTCTCCAATGCATCCATCTGAGTATGAATGTTAGATACTAAGCACTTAACAAAACGTGATTGGGTGAATGAATTAGTTGAATAAAGCGTTTTGAGTGCTCAGAGTAGAAAAGTGCTATGTAAGAACCAGTCCATTTACCATAGCACTCACTTCTTTAATGATAATTTACTTGCTGTTGTTGTTGTTTGGTAACGTGGCAAGTTAAATAGTTGATCACAGAAAATTTGGACATGTGATGTATCTACAAGATCTGAAGATCACATTATGTGCTTTTTGTTGTTCTGTTAGAACATTTTGTGTAAGATGTCAGATCTAAATGATCCTATAAACAGGTCTTGTTTTTGTTTTTTTCTGTTTTCTAGCTGATGGCTGCAACTGGAGCTAAAATAAATCTGAAGTGGAGAAAGCAATCCAGTGGAAAGGTTTTCATCAAAGAGATTCCCTAAAGTGGCTTAGAGCTTAACACCAGTTTTCTTATTTATTGATTGGTTTGATTTGATGATTTTGCCAAACATATACCAGTATGCTAAATCCAACAGCACAGAGGCAGTGTAGAAGCATAACCTACGAGTATAAAACAAATAATCCAAACTGACACTTTTTCCAGGTTTAATAAATATAGGCAACTATCTTACAAGCACCAAAATTAGATCTGTTTGACACTGTCTGAACAGCAAAACATTTCTGGATTTTTATATATATATTTATTAGGGGTGCAACGATACACAAAATTCACAGTTCGGTTCGGTTCGATATTTTTTCGATACAAAAAAAAATGTTCATGCCTTTTTAATTTGTCATTTATTAAAATTATAAATATTTATTTTAACTCAAAAGTACAGGATTTAAATTTTATGTTGCTGAAACAACAAAGTAATAAAAAAAAATTATCTATCTGATCGACAAATCACTCATCTTTGGAAAAGAGAGTTTATTACAGAGAAATGGCTCTTTCCAAAATAAAAGCTATACTATACGCTTCGTCTGGGCTATATTCTCAGCAGCATATTAAACATATCAGATCCCCATAAGGAGAATCATGTGCTAACTCAGTGAATCTGCGTTCGACTACGCCTAGGCTGCACTGTCGAGCGCAGATCCACTGAGCGCTCAACACAGACAGCATCGTCAGAAGAAAAGTTGATAAAATAAATTAAAATTCTTGTATTGTTCGATACATATGCGTACCAAACCGAAAGCACTGTATCGAACGGTTCAATATCGATACGAGTATTGTTGCACCCCAATATATATATGTATGTATATATATGTATGTGTATATATATATATATATATATGTATGTGTGTGTGTGTGTGTGTGTGTATATATATATATATATATATATATATATATATATATATATATATTCCTATATTCCTTACTTGGACTGACATTACAGAATGAAATGTCATTCATTTCATCTTCTCCTAATTTACATAATCCACACAGGTATCCATGTCTGCCAACTTCACAGAGTAGTGCAAGGATTCCTGTTTGGAACTCTGCAATTAGACAACTCATGTTGCTGATAAGAATTCCTGATAAGTTTGCAATAACATACCGTTCAGGACTGTAGTTTTGCTTAATTTGAATATATATTTGTAAGTTTGGCTTTCATGATATTTTAACGATTCGTCTTAAAATTTAGCAAGTATCTTTCTTTTAATTGTGTTCAAAATGAGTGTGCAGCACTTTTGCTTCCTAAAAAAACATATAGCCTACAAAGAATTATTATTTATGTATTTATTGATTATGTTCAGCTTAATTAACATCTTATAGTTAGATTATATTTTTATCGTATTTATCCAAGAATGAACTTTTTCTTAGGAGTCAATCAAGCATCTAATAAGAGTTTATTTTGTCTCCATGTAAACACCCACCAAGCAAGTTCTGTGTAGAATCTGCTGTTGTGGAGATCAGAGAAATATTTTACTGCTATTGTTCATGGTCATCATCATTATCATTGCATTAATAACATAATCTACAGCATTGATATTGTATTCAGATGTTTAAACATATTGGCACCCAATTAGCCTTTATTACAGGTGCAGTTATAACCACTTTAAACTGTTGAGTTAAATCTATAATCTTAAATGCTTTGGAATGCTTTTCATAATCTTAAATGTTTATATGTAGATTACATTGCATTATAAAAGAAAGGCCTAACTCTGAGTACACTCTGTGCCAAAGTAGACAGGGATCGCAGGCTTTTGCAGAGCTTGCTTGTGAAAGTGAAACTAAAGCAGAGTCTAAGTGTAAGTTACTTTGAGGAGCTGTTGGGAGGATGCTACTCATTTATAGGTGAGATGTTAATCATATTTTGCTTGTGACTGCAAAATTGTGCCTGCAAAAGAACAGTTTGTTGCAGAATGTGTGCCTGATGTTCCAGACGATAAGGCAGCGTCCGGCAGCGACAGGAAGACACCTGGCATGGAGATGAGGCGATGTTGCTTTTTCAAACTGTGTTAAAAGTCATTGTGGTTTTGAAACTTATGCATGTGATGATGCATGAGGGGGCGTCATAAATTTCCCTGATGATATAAAAACAACTGATTGTGTATTGTTAGAGAGAGATCGATGCTGTCTGCGTACAGTGTTCATCTCCCACACGTGTGTTCATTAAAATCATCGTTTGACTTAACCCGGCCGGACCAGTGTTGTTATTTTGGATTTCCTCCTATATCCCTCCTCAATATTTGAACCCTTAACACTGTTTTACATCCTTTACATTACCCACACCCTGTTTCATAGTTGTATATAAAACAGACACATGCACGATAAAGCTGAAATTAAAACATCCAAGATCTTTTCCTACAGTTTGCTTTCCCAGTCAAATTGAACCATCTGCATTTTCAGTTTCACAGTCCCTCAGAGTCTTAGAATAATAATAATAAGAGTAAATCCTAACTATGTGAACTGATATGTATATTAAAATGTAAAATCTTTAAAAGCCAATGCCATTTTTTCTTCTTTGATTACCTTTAATATTACCTTAAAAAACAGAATAAAACAGCTTTCCACTGGAACCTATTTGTGAAAGCTGGTATGTAACTTGTAGCACTACGTAGTCTCTATATATGAAATCTTTGCAAAAATAAATTATTATAAATGCAGCAGGTCAAATCAGAACAGACTTTCCTGTCACTGCATCTACTCAAGTAATTTATTGTATTTATTTTATCTCATTTTATTCTTGTATACCGTGGCACATTTTTATGTTTATTTTATTTTGTTAATTTATGCGCTTGAATGACATTGAAACCTTGAACCTACTGTTCAGCATTTGTTTTAAGTCAGTGTTCTTGACCACAAGCTGATGAATCCTTCTAAATTTATTTCAACCTAGCATATTTGCCATTAACATGACTGTGGCTGAAAACTAAAATGCCTACAGATTTTGACTTTCTTAAAAACCTTTCGCATCACAAGTTCATACACCATAAACCTCACTACATCAGTAAACACATACATAATAAATTCAAATTGAATTCAAATTTAAAAAAGAACACACACGTCGGTCTCCTGTCTTTAGTATCTTTATTCTTATTATTTTGTGAAAGATCATCAAAAAAACATTAATTTGAACTGTGGCTGATCTACGTGGGTTGGAGAATTTAACATCTTAGACAAAAAACTCTGCCTCACCACTTGTTTATGACCTCTAAAATAGCCTATTAAATCTTTACCAAAGAAATAAGCAAGTCTCTCAGGACTTCCCGAAAAAGAGCTAAGATGTGCCAAGATTTCTCCTGAAGCTCTTTGCATGCTGATGTCACAAACCTAAATCCAGACAGGAGACTTTGCATATAGTCAGGCTTCAATCTCTTCAGAGGAAATTACATGTATTTACTTTCATTCCAGTCGTCTAGCTCTACTTGCCTAAATATGATCATGAGATTTTAAGACAATATTATTTAATGATCAACAAAATACATATAAAGTGAAAGGCAAAGAGAATTCTAATCAAACAGACCAATTCACGTATGTACCGCGGCACAGAGGTTCGGAAACACTGGGCTATAATACATACAAATCTAAAAAATATATTAATGAGGGGCTACATAAATAATATTTTTGTCACCTCAGACACATCACAGCAAAAACTTTTTTGTGTGATTTTCAGACATTAAGCTTGTTATTGGATTACATTTAAACATTGATTAATTGAGGTATTTTATTTCCCTTTATCTTGTTTTACTTCTCTCTTTTCTTTTTTCTTTCCTTTTGTCTTTTTAATCGTGGTACTTTATTTGTGTAGACTTAGACTTCTTTTTTTTTTAACTCTTTTGTCTTCTCATTGATTTTTTTTAAAATTTCATTGAACTATATTCTGCTTTTCAGTTATTTAATTTTTTTTATTATTTTATCATTTTAAATTAAAATATCAGAGAAAGTTTAAAGGGTAAATTGATTTTTGCTGGAATGGCAAACAGCTGTGAATCAAAGAGTCCCAAAATACACATTTGTAAGACATTATTTTATCTTCGAAGTATATACTAACTATTGTGCTACTTTACATTAAATAAATGTAACATTACATTCAAAATACTAAATTGATTAAAATGCTAAACAAGGTTTTTGTTTTTCTACTTTATATACCCTAAATAAAGGACAAATCTAATAAATGGTTGCTGCATTCCAAAGAATCCCCTGTGCTGAAGTAATATGCCTGTTATCTTATTCATGTTGCTTGAGTGTGTGCAACTTATTTTACAATTTCTTACAATTTGATGAGAACAAGTCTGTTTTTTCTTCTTTTATTTGTGTTCTAATTGTACTTCTTCATAAGCACAAAAAAGTAGAAATGTTCAAAAAAGAAAGACAAGAGAAAACAAGAGATAAGACAAAAAACAGCTCACATTGTGTTTATGTAACCAATATGTCTACTCACCAAAGAATGACTGAAGCAATATGGATAACAGCAGAGGACAATTTATTTAGGGTCTGATGCCAATTTACCATCGGTGTCCAGCACTTTAAAGGATTGATGGACTGGAGCACATATCCCTCAAAACATTCTATGTACAGCATATAATCTTTTTCAAAACCCTGACTATAGATCCCCTGACCTCCCTGAACTCTTGGTAAATGGGCATAACATTACAGCTAACAGTCTAAAAAACTCCCAAATTAGGGAA
Organism: Simochromis diagramma; assembly: GCF_900408965.1. Lineage (NCBI taxonomy): Eukaryota > Metazoa > Chordata > Actinopteri > Cichliformes > Cichlidae > Simochromis > Simochromis diagramma. The sequence goes on from NW_024386860.1 coordinate 13,869,999, forward strand.
TTATTTACTAATGTTTTTTTCCCTTATAGATCCAATCCAAATTCCATCTCACGTCTGTTCTTCGGTGATCAAAAGAAAGAGATCAGAAACAATTACCTAAAACTTCCCATTCCTCAAAGCTAAGGAGGTCCACTACAAAATCCTTTCTGGTATTTACCCTTCCAAAGAATTTCTCAGACGTCGCTTTGCTATTGATAGTAATTCTTGCTCTTTTTGTGATGGGGATATTGAATCAACAGAACATTTATTTTATAATTGTATGTTCTGTAAAGCCCTGTGGAACGATGTGCACTACTGGCTCTTCCCAAAGATTCCAAATTTACTTGACTTTTCTAAAAATGATATTATCTTTGGTTTCTCTAAGAAAAGAAAAGAAGCTTGAAAGTGTTCTAAATGTAATAATTATTATGGGCAAATTCTTCATTCACAAATGTCGTTTTCTGAAAACAAAGCTGTCCTTTTGTACTTTTCACAAAGAACTCTGCCTCTTCCTCTCATCTGTTAAATTTATGGACAAAAAACAAGCTCTGGTTCTGAATCATATGATTATTGAATTAGATCTGCTAGAAAACCCCTAAGGTATAACGTCTTTTTTTTTTGTTTTTTTGTTTGCTTTGATTCTGTTTGGGGTTTGTTTTTATTTATTTATTTGTTGTTGTTTGTACTTCCTGTTCATTATCTATCTTCTATATGTTGGAATTCAGCCTGTTCTGATACTATTTCATGTTGGGAAAATAGAATCTTTGTAGAGATTGCCATAATTGTTGTACATTTCTGTGCAATTAAAAAAAAAAAAAAAAAAAAACTTTCTAGACTTCCGTGGAACTCATCAGTTTTTTAAAGGGGTGTTATCTCTTGCACTTCACTGTTGTGACATATGATGAGAAAATGTGACATTATATCTAATCCTCATATTTCTTAGATTTTTTTGTTGCATTGTTCTAAAAAGTCAAAAAGTCCAGACGGTGGATTAAACGTTGACGTATTTTTGACTGTGACACATATCCTCCCTACTAGGGGTTGGCAGTGGTACATTCCAGATGACAGCTCGTTCTGAGCTAGCCTTCATGCCTGAGCATCAGCATACTGTCGGAGCCACGGACAGTGTAGAGTTATTTGAAAACTCGGTGGTTTATTTGTGCCATTATCGTCTCGTTTGAAGCTAATATTGGCCAGAATGTCTGCTTTAAAGAAAGGAGACTTGTCACCAAGTGAAAAGGAGTTGTTTGAGGTTATTACTGCAGGTAAGCCGGCTAACGCTAATCCCTGAAAACACCATACAGCAGTTAGCTCTTGTTAGCTCTTTTGAGAAAATGTGACTGAATTAAATAACTGAACCGCAGTTAAAGCCGTGATGCATGTTTGCAGCTCCTTTATTAATAGCAGTTGACTTTAAAATTAGCTGTGTCAAAGCTTGTGAATAGCTGATGTTAGCTCAAAGCTAATCATTCAGGCTAAAATGTAGTCCCACCTCACTAATGCCAACTTGCAGGATAACATGAGTTTTAAACGTGATCTAAGTGGACCGAACTACATGGTAGATTAGAATGATTATGCAGTGTATAAGTTGGACTATGGCAGACTAATTTAGAAAAAAAAATCTTAATTTAATATAGTTTAGTAGCTGTATATCGTAGTGTTTTGTGTACTGAAATAATACTGAGGGGGTTTTTTTGTCTTTAGGAAACGTTCAAGAGGCCTCAAGGTTGCTGGGCTGTAAGGATGTTCGAGTCAACTGTTTGGATGAGGTAAAAGAGTATGTCTGATCGCAATATCGAGAAAACAAAACATGCACATGTAACAAAGCACGTTATCTGTCTCGTCTCTTTTACGTATTTGATCGAATGTTGACTTGCAATGATAATTTTTAGTTACGTTTAATTTATATTAACAGCGTATGCACTAATAATTCTTTTTTTGAGTACAGATACTAAATCTGGTGTCATAAATTGACAACTTACTGGACATTTTTCAAAAGCTCCTCTCTACCTCGTTTACAAGGGTTAGGGGGGCGGGGACATCGATTTATATTATTTCTTGTGTCTTATCCTTGTGACCAAAATCGCATTCATCTCTAATTACGATATAATCATCAGGCCAAAAGGTTCAAATGGTAAAATAACTACATCTGAGACACCATCTGTGGTTTCTTCTAAAAAGTAAGTCTTTTCATTTCAGGACTGCAGTGTATTTGTGGAGCACACATGATGAGCTATTTAAGACAAGGTCAAACACATGTGTTGCTGAATAAAAGGACAAATTATAAGTCACAACTCTGAAGGACGTTAGAGGACGTTTGTCCTGTCCACCTGTCAGAAGCAGATGGTTGTAGTTTGATGTTTTTTTAACTTTACTGTACCTGTAGTAGATGGTGAAGGTAAGTACAGACAGATAATAAAAACAAGCATTTTAACTGTTTAGAAGCAATTGTAGTAACCTTTTTTTTTTTTTTTTTAATATATTAGTTTTGAATTTTTTTTTCTGTAAACATTTCCTTATTTCTAATCTTTGCTTAAATGCAATAAATATCAGCAGCTTTTCTTAACTTTTTTTGTCTTATCCACAGTATGGGATGACTCCTCTCATGCACGCCGCTTACAAGGGAAAAGCAGACATGTGCAAGTTGTTGCTTCAACACGGTGCAGATGTGAATTGTAATGAGCATGAGCATGGATACACAGCGCTGATGTTTGCTGGCCTGTCAGGTAAAACCTGTGTGTGCGTGTTGGTTTTAATCGTTCCAGCAGCATCACTGAAGAATCAGTTGTTTCTTTATTAAGTGTTGTGACTTTCCTTCTTTTGTGCCTGCAGGAAAGACTGATATCACATGGATGATGCTGGACGCAGGGGCAGAAACAGACGTAGTTAACTCTGTCGGAAGGACTGCTGCACAGATGGCAGCTTTTGTTGGTACGTTTGGAGTAACGGTTAGCTTTTAGGTCTCAGTGGTCTACACACAAAGACAAAAAGACAGAGACAAAACCTTTTTAGTCAGATTTTTTTTTTCTTCTTTTTGCATGGAAGAAAAAAACTAGAGATTGGCATTAGCTTCAGTTTTTTTTTTTATGTATTTCTTTTTCTTAACATCCCTTACCTACCTACTTGACCTACATTAGATACAAATTATTGGAACTGACTGATCTTGGGTATGATCACTGTTTTTTGATTATATCACTTCATTTTTTGCTAGCTGGTACATTCCATCATCCGTGCCCTCCATACACACTGAAGAAATCTTAGAATTGCCTTTAGTATTTCCGTTTGACTGGTCATTTGTTGTACATGTGCTAAAACAAATGAACAAACTAATTTGTTCTCTCTTTAGGGCAACATGATTGTGTCACAGTGATCAACAACTTCTTCTCCCGTGCCAGACTGGATTACTACACTAAGCCTCAGGGTTTGGAGAAGGAACCCAAGCTACCACCCAAACTTGCTGGACCTTTGCATAAGGTCATCATGAGCACCAACCTGAACCCTGTCAAGGTAAAGCTTCCCTGGTTTCTAAAAGGTCATGATATAAAAATATATAATTGATGCAGCTATTGTTATTACCCACTGATACAGATTAAAGTGCTGTTGCAGTCTTTTATTTATTCATTTGCAAATATTACTCTGATTTCTTCTGGTTATGGGCATTGTGCAGCAAACTTTCAAATACATTTCATCACTGAGCAATGGGGTATAGTTAAAAACAGCCAGATACTGGTTTAGCTCTGATTGACTGGTCAACAGCAAGGATGTCCTGTTGTGCACTTGGAGCTATGAACGGAACTGAAAACAGATTTTTACATCACAGATTATGAGCAAAGACATTAAATATAAACTGCATTTCTTTTACTAAGAAGAACCTCAGTGTTTGGTTTGTTTTCCAGATGGTGATGCTGGTGAAGGAGAATCCTTTACTGGCGGAGGTGGAGGCGCTGGACAAATGTCGCCGGGTGATGGAGCTTATCTGCGAGAAGTGCATCAAGCAGCAGGACATGAACGAGGTGTTGGCCATGAAGATGCACTACATCAGCTGTGTGCTGGGAAAATGTGCCTCCTTCCTCAAAGACCGTGAGGACAAGCTAGACGGTCTCCTGAAGAGGTGTGTGATCTAAAAATGATCTTTGTTAGACCTACGATAATCTAGTGTTTACTTTCTGTGCTTTTTTTTGTGTGTGTGTGTGTTAAATAAATGTAAAGATAGCACAGGTTAGAATAGGTTCTTAATTTTTTTTTTTAATGCTTCTAAGCAGCTTTTCCTGGTAGGGCATTTGTTTTTTCAGTGTTGTGACCAATATGGATCGTAACAACACTGATGGTGACAGAATTGTTGGTTATTCTACCCACTCTAACACTCAAGCCTGATCCTGAGTGGAGCTATGTCTGTTAAAACCAAAAATTCCAAAATGCAGTGAATTTTATTATTTTAAGTTATTTTTGAGATGACATCCACTGTACAGTTATAAATACCTCTAATCCTTGTTTTCCAGCTTGCTGAAGGGTCGGGACTCTGATGGTTTTCCCGTGTATCAAGAGAAGTTTATCAGAGAATGCATTCGCAAATTCCCATATTGTGATGCTACTCTGCTGCAGCAGCTGGTGCGGAGTATCGCTCCTGTAGAGATTGTGAGTTTGCAAATCCAACTCACTGGAAAGCTAAATGGATCTAAAAGGCTAAATTAAGCGATGTGTATCTTTTCATGAAAAAAAAAAAAAAAGTCAGAACTTTGTTTTGAATAGGTTTCATTCAAGCTTAATGTATTTTGTAATCAGCTGTGTGTGGTGGTTGATTTGTGTCTTTCTTTCTAACATCATTGCAGGGTAACGACCCCACAGCTCTGTCAGTGCTGACTCAGGCCATCACCGGTCAGGTCGGCTTCATGGACGCAGAGTTCTGCACGACCTGTGGAGAGAAAGGAGCCGAGAAGAGATGCTCCATCTGTAAAATGGTGAGCGTCAGAGCTACAACAGATTGTCGGTTTTACCTCAACAATGAAGCCTGTTGTTGTTTATTTGTTTTAATTTGATGTGAAATTTTTAATTATGACCTTTTCTGAGAGTCCTTTCTTTAACTGAGTGCTTGGATTGTTTACCTTTTTTGACATAAACGGTGTATAAAGTTGTTGTTTTTCTTTCTCACCAGGTGATCTACTGTGGCCAAGCTTGCCAAAAGATGCACTGGTTCACCCACAAGAAAGTTTGCAAGAAGCTCCAAGAGCAGAGAGAGAAACAAGAAGCAGAAGCGGCCAAACTGAGGATGCAACAGAACAAAGGTATTTTCTTCATTAGAGAGTTAAAATAAGTCACACAAAATAGTAACACAAACATTTGTCCCACAGAAGCTACTAAATGTAGCTTCTGTGTTAAATGTTACAAAATGTGTGTAATGACAGTGTTCTATTAAAGTAGAATCAGTTCCATTTTAAGGTCATTTTAACATCAATATCTGACTTTTTACTTAAAATCGTCTGCTTCAGGATCAGTGTGAATAGAGACATCATGTTTCAATATTTTTTTTAATTATTATTTTTTTCTTTAAATTCAACTTTTGAGAAAACCCTTAAAAGCTGTTTTCTGCTTATGGATTTACAAAAAAAATTATTTTCAAATTTAAAAGAGATATATATATATATATATATATATATATATATATATATATATTTTCTTTTTTTTTTTTTTTTACATGCTTAAAAAAATAAACTTTTAAAAAGGGAGGCATACAAAATAACATCACTAATTAAGAGCTCGTTTGAATTTTCTCCCATATTTAAATAAACTCACAGTAAAAGCATGCTGTGAAAGACTTAAAATATGATCAGTTTAATATAGAACTTTAACTGACGGTCATCAAGAGTTGATCAGGGATAAAACACAGAGCTGCATGTGATTAAAATAGGTTTGAATGACTTGTCTTGTTTGTCTTTCAGAGGAGAGTAAAGCTGTGCAGGATGCCACAGACTCCATGCAGGAGCTTTCAGTAGACACTAGCAGTGAGGTCACCCCTTCAAACACTGCAGCAGAAACGGAAACATCAGACCCTGCAAGCACCTCAGCTGCTGGCAACTGATGAACATCTGACAGTTGAAGACAATGACCATCTTCTCTAGGGTCTATCCACACACCACAGATAGAGAGCAAACTGGCCATAAGAATAAACGCCAGATAAAGACTCGAAGGAGGACTCATATTTATTAACAATCTAAGACTCTCACCATAACGGCAAGACACATCCGAGGAATGCCGCAGTCTTTGTGTCCTTTTTCTAAGTTAACTTTTCATATGGAATTGTTATAATATCTGAATGTGAACACTGCATAGGCTAAAGTGTTTTTGGTAGACGTCACTGGGAGGGATTCGTAATGGCTCACATCCATTATGGAAAGCAATTCTGCCTTAAACTGTAGCAAACTGTGGGAATGAAGTAACCAATCAGAGTTGTTTCTTTGCAGTTATTTGATGTATTTCTGGGACGTCTTTTGTACTGAAAACATTATGGGAGCTGTGAGTGAAAGGCATGGCTGAAAAATGTTGACCAAAAATGTATATTTTTAAATATAAATGCCATCAGTTTATTTTTCGTGAATGATGAGATGTGACTTTAATTCTCAGGATTTTCCAAATTCCGACTAAATGGAAACATTTACTCCAGCATCCACTGTTGAACAAGGACATCATGTCAGGATGGCAAGTGTCAGTTTGTCTCGAAAGATCTCACTGTTGTAGTTTTGATGTTCTTTCATTTGTTGTGCACCATGAATTATTAGAGAAGCTGAAGTCAAAATATCAAGTTCAATAAGGCTGTGATTGTTCTGAGAGCTGGTGACTTCAAATACATTAAACAGAGACCAACTTCACTGAAATATGCTGTAGATTCTCATTTTTTAAGTGTATTTATTTATGTTTGTACACTCACTCCTGAAATTATCAGGGTGTGTTTAGTGCAATCGATAGCATGTAAATCCTGTGAAACACACTTGCCCCTGATCACAAATCATCACAAACTGCACATTACTTTTGTGTTTCCAGCTGTGCTCGATGTGCCCTATTGATTTGTTTCGAGTCTTCCTGAGGGCTTGACAAACATATTCAGCATAGCTTTCCTTTATTGTTCAAAATGTCAATTAACACTTTAAACTTTTACCTATAAACATTAAAAGTTACCAAGATGCATTCTGGGACTTGACACCTTTTCATAGTTTAGTAAAGACGTGGAAAATCATTTTGGCATAAGCATAAATGTCAGCGATGGACGAGGAGGCAGAGCGGTTCTGCTAATCAGGTGGTTCGATTTATCCAGTATGCATGCCAAAGTGTCCTTGAGCAAGATACTAAAACTCAAATTCCCCCTAATGCATAGATATGAGTCCATGATGGGGTAAAGACATTCAAGGATTAGAATAATGAGCTGTATTGATGTGCAAATTTGTGAACGGGTGAATTTGAGAAGTTCTTTGAGTGCTGGTATTATTTATCAAGTGTATTACTTTGAGTTTTTTTGGTCAGAATAAAGTGGAAATATGTATTTATGATATATTCTGAGTGATAACTGGACTATAAATCAGTTTTTATTCTGTAATTGTTAGCTTTAACTTTGCTAATTAGGACCAAGCATGAAAACATCGTGCATTTCTGCATCACTAGTATATATGTGACTCACATTGTTTGTGCTGCTGTAACTTTACTGTATGGTTTCCATTGGTGGTATTTAACATCCAGAAGTGACGCATGTGAAAGATCATGGAAATATCTTTTACAAGGAATCTGTAGTTCCGAGTATGTTGTCCAGGAAAGAACTGGTTAAAATGCGACGCTTCCTACTGATTTGAAATAAAGTCTGAGTATATCCTGTTCAGCAGACAATAAACCACATTCTCCTGTCCATTAACCCATTAAACTCTCTTGTTTAGTGCACACTTAAGATGACTGTACAAACTGTTACTGCCAGTTTGCATCTATCATTTCATTTTGCATTTTATTCTGTTTGACATTTGTTTTAATTTCTTTTCATCTCTGGGGTCATCTGTGGCTCACTTTGTGTCAAATAACATTTTGGGGTATTTCAGATTTACTTTTACTTCCTGTGATTGTTATTGGTCTTGGGGGAAATCTTCAGTTGTAGCTCTTTTTTTGTCTCAATCCTTCACTGTTTTGGTTTACTGGTACTTTAGGCTATTCAAATTTACGTTTGCAGTGCACCTTTTGCTCTATTTTGAATATATCACAGAAATAATGAGAATGGAGGAGAAACTTTGCACTGTGTAATGACTGAACTTGCATAGGAAGTTAGGAAGCTATCACTGGCATCTTCCAAAAGCCACAGACTGGAGGATGCGGTGACAATCCTGACTGTAAATCTGGAACGACGTCTTCCTCTCTGCTGGCTTCACTTCTAATAACACAACAGAGACAGTTCCTGTGTTTGTAATGACAAACCGCGTGTCCGATATGTCAGAACATTTCAACATCTTTACCTTTTCCATCTAAGATCTGGAGTGAGGGCAGGCGATGGATTACATGTTGGCGATAGCCAAGTTCATGAGAGATGGGATTGAGGAAAAAAGCTGCATTTTAAAATACACAGTATAGTCAAACATCCACATTTGCAGATGGATCTTTAAAGCATGAACAGAATTTCTCAGGCCAGGTTGTTGATCTGTGATGGGTGTGGTTGATGGTTCAGGACTCACTGGCATTTTGGAGCTGCTGCATCCTCCTGAGCTCGTGCATTGTGTCCTCCAACCCTCTGATCAAGTTGTTGTGAAGAAACAGGATTTGCAGGCAGGTCAGATGTCTTAGAGCACCTGTGTCGGAGAGAAAGTTTTAAAAAGTCATGACTACATATGTCTTCTTTTCTAGAACTTTTTCTTCAGGTCCCTACAGCATATCTACATGCACAAATGTGCATGTCGAGGTGAAAAAATTACTTTTAATAATTAAAAATAATTTAAGCATTAATTCCAGCGCATTTTAGAGTAAAATGTTTTTTTCACCACTTTATATTCATCTGATTTGTGTAGTAACTTTAAAAAAAATCAAATAACTAATCTAAAAATACATAAGTAAGTATATATGAAAGAAAATAAATTGTTAAATGTTAAATCATTAAAAAGATGGGACTGTGTTATAACAGAGGAAACTATGTATTATTTCAAAATAAAAGTACAAAAGTGTTTGCCACAAATGTGTTGTAGCCTCCCCCAGTATTTCAGGGAGTTTCAGAATTTAGTAAGGACCTTATATACATGATTTTTTTCTTGTAATTCAGGTGATGCTCTTTCTTAAAAGAAAGACTGCAGCACTTGTTTCAACACCTAAAAATTAAAATACCTAACTAAATATGTTGCAAACTGTGAGTAAAAATTGAAAAATATATTATACACATATTTTAAAAAAATCTGCCATTAGACTTTCTTATGACCCAGTAAAAATCACGTTTTTTGTGTTTCTTTTTGTTGTTGCTGTTGTTGTTGTTGTTTGTCTCTTTTTGCATTCAGGGGAGAATGAGAGGTTAACCTGAGACAGACTTGATGTTGTTATTTTGAAGGTAAAGCTCAGTCAAGCAACAGTTGACGGAACGGCAGCTCAGCTCTCTAATCTGTAAGAATTAGAGAGAAATAAATTTAATCGTCTGTTCCATCCTGTATGCAAAAAAAAGCTGTAAGTAGATTACCTTGTTGTTGTTCAGCCACAACGTCCTCAGAAAGTGAAATCTTGATAAATCAGGAACACTGGTGAGTTTTCTGTTTAACACAATACAAACCGTCTAAATAATCTCTGGAAATTTTTCCTCTGTAAGTTAAAGATATACATATATTTTAGAAAAGTAAATGCTTTTCTTACTTTGTGGCAAGGCTGAGTTGACAAACATCACGGTCCCTTCTTATTCCACGCTTCTGGAGAGAGTCTTCGATGACCTGTGGGTAGTAGGAAAAGGAAAAAAAGGGGTAAAACTTACATTCATGGCTGTGAAATGGTTGTGAGTGGTGTTGAGTTTAAAGCCGATTCACCTTGCCCACCTCCATCTTCTGCTATATTTCCTGACCAAGGCACACCTGTTGCCAGGATACACCTGTTGAAATCACAACAAACACAAAAGTTGCTCTTCTATTTCAAAAAAATATGTGATTGTGATATGTGATGTTGTTGGTTTTGCTCTCATAGGGCTGTGGGAGATTTACGCACTTTTTGTTCATTTTTGCACAGGTTAAAAGAGTTTATGTTTGTAACATCTGCAGGACAGCCAGAGATCCAGCAGAGGGCAATGCTTCACCAGACCTGAGTGGCAAATTCAGTAGAATTCATTTAGGTTAACACAGTACATGCAGCAACCTAAATGATTAGTCAGATTTTTCTATTATCGCCAGCTGCATTTCAGCCACTTAGTGCAGTGATTCACATTTAAGTAACAACAGTTTAAGTCTCCATATGTGGAAAGTCATGTTTAAAGTACTTTTTTCCCATTTACTTTATCTGAAATTTGACTGTTTGTTTTTATTAACGTGCTTGCATGAACTATGTGTGCAACAAGGATGGCTTTTTGACCCCAGATACTATGTTTAGTGTCTGTTAGTCATAAGTAGAAACTGTCTCTTATGCTCTCAGACAGTTAACTGTAATTTCATGTGACTGGGCATGAAACAGAGCACTAAAACCCATTTGTGAAACTGACAACGGGAAAATTTGCTAAGTTACTTGTTCTACATTTCTTTCTTTGTCATGGCTCACTCGTCTTCACATTGTTGGAAATAGTTTTACTTGCATAAATGTAAAATCAGGCTACACTGTTACATCTTCAACATTACATAAATATTTTAAATAGAAAATATGTCTATGTAAAGTTTTAATAATCATTTTCATTTACAAATATTTACATTATTATTTTATTTAAGTCCTTCATAGACTTCCATACATAAAACTGAAATTATGGCTCTTGAGGAACTTGTGTTTGGTCACATCTATTCTCAATCTAATCTTAATTGACTTAATCGCTTTTGATTAATCAAAGTACTGATATACTGTAAATAGCCTCAGCTTGCGCTCAATTTGATGGGTGTTCAATCACATTTCATAATCTTCTTTATCAGCTGGAACAGGCTGATTGTAAAGTGTTTGCATTACAATGAAAACTGTCAGTGGGAAGCATGATGATGACAAGAGTGATACCACTCCCCCTCTTTTGTTTGTATTATACATACAGAAGCTGACTAGCTTTGTTTACCACAAATGCCTGAAATGCAAAAACAGCTTGTTATAAATGGTAACTTAAGACAGCTAGCAGCATTTCTAAAACTCACAAATAACAACACATTTATTTTCCTTACATTGGCGTTTTCTACCTTTCCTTTTCACTATAACATTTCGAAAGTGTAAAAAGCAAACTGGCTAAACTCTGTATTGGATTCCACTATGACACCATGAAATCTTGTTGTTCTAAGCACCTCGGAGGACCTGCCAGTGTTCCTCCATAAATTTTGTTTGTCACATTCTTTTATCTTTTTGTGTAATCCCAGATTATGATGTTGAAATTTAGGGCTGGATCAGGTGACCCTGAATCCTCCGTTAGTTACACTGCATTAGGCCTAGGCTGCTGGGAGTTCCCATGATGGACTGAGTGCTCACTCAACTCTTTTCATTTCAACATCATTTCATTTAATCATTCGTTATTATTCATCTCTTGCCGTCTTCCATAGTGTGTGTTTTATGCTGTCTTCCCAGCCGGTCATGGCAGATGACTGCCCCTCCCTGAGCCTGGGTCTTCCGGTTGTTTCTTCCTTTTGAAAGGGAATTTTTTTCTTCCCAGTGTCGCCAAGTGCTTGCTAATAATAACAGTGTAAATACCAGACAGGTAAACTCTGGAGAGAACAGCAGTGACTGAGACACCAGCCACGGTTTGTTCAGCTTCTGCTGAGAACTTTTCCAAACTGTGTTGCCACATTGACCCTTCCTTCTTGGCTTTGTTCCAGGTGTTGTGCATACCTTTTGTACCCCTCCGGTTGCCCTCGCCTCACCTCTCATTACTGCATACGGGCACTTCCTGGTCATGCACACACTCCTGCTTGTCAATATGCTGTTAACCTGGCCACCTTTCATTTCCCATGAGGGTTGGGGGAAGCGTGTTCCTGCTGCTGAGTTAGAGCGTGTGCAGAGAGGGAGTCGCTCTCACCTCTTTTTTTTTTTTCTTTTATATGGTGAGGACACAAAAGGTAGAGCCTATCATGTTTACCCTTCGGCATTCACCCACTCCCATAAGAAGCTCAGAGGGGCGTCAAAGTGTAAATAGTCCTCTGAGAAGAGTTGGCCACGTTGTCCTTTATTTTCTCTCGGAAGTAGAGTGAATGAGCCCCCGGTGTTCCTGTTTGAGGAAAAACAAAAGAGAGAGGAAACAATAACAGAAGCTCAGTGTCAAGCTTAATGACAGAAACCAATCACCTGCGGAAGGGATAGAAAGGAATTACATTTATGCAGGTGTGGTACGACACTGCGAAAACACCACTTATGAATGAAGCTTCCAATTTAATGTCCATCTCCAAAGTCATATTAATCTGTCTTGAGAATTGTATGTAGTCAGTAGCATTGATCATGTTAGAAAATCCTGAAAGGTGTTGAGCAGGCCAGTCAACGTCTTTCTCACAAACTGGGAAAACCATTTCATTATCAACGTTTCTTTCTCTCCTGCACAATTTAATTTTTCTTTTCACTCAAACTTTTTTCTTACTTTCCTCCCTTATTTTGTCTTGTTTCTTTCCTTCATTGTTTTCTCCTTTTATCTTTCCCATTTCTATTTTTCCTTACTTTACACACAATTTGTTTTTCTCAAGTCTCTTGATATTCGTTTCATCCTGCTAATGTTGTTTCTATTTGTTTTTCCTTCTTAATTTCCTTTTTCCTTTCCATTTTATCGTTGTTCTTTCTCTTTCCCTTTTGTTTCTGCCTTTCTGCCTTCTTACATTCATTAATTTGCCCATCCTAACCCACTTCTTTCCTAAATTTTTGACAATTCTTATTAATTTTTAAACAAATTTCAAACATTTTTGATTTTTAACATCGTAGTCCATCTGAGTATTTCTTCCATCTCACTCAGCAGAAGTATGACATCCTCAGGCTGTCTCTCCTGAAAAGGGAGAGCAGCCCTAAAAAGTGTTTGTGTTATAATAAAAGCAAACAGGTAAGAGATCTTGCATATCAACTTTCATTCCCATGAGCAACAATTAGTGCCTGTGCATGACACCGCTTTTCATATCTGTAAGACAAGCCTGGATTGAGTGTTCCCCACAAAAGTAATTATATCTCTTGTTGTTTTGTACAGCGAACATACAAAGACTCCAGTTAGTCTGGGCACTTGAATCATTAGACGTGTAACTGACAGGAACTGAGGGGTCGGCAGAGGGAGGATACAGCAAATTACCCACACACAGTATCAGCTTTCATCACTGAATTCAAGGCAAGTCCCAACGTGGAGTATGTCTAATGTGACAAACTGAGCAGGAGGTACAGCTTAACCCGGTGTCTTTAACCGTCAGCCTTGCAGACATTTGCAGTTAATTTTCTAGTATCACTACTGAAGACGAGCACTTTCATCTGCACTTATAATCATCAGGTTTAGTCATGAGTGATGCATTTTTTTTCCTTTTTTAAAAAAACTTTCTGTGATTGGTCTGGAACACAGAAAGTCAGAGAGGTTAGATTTTTCTTTTATTTTGAAGAACATGCTGTAAAATTGTTCATAGTTCAGTCATATGTACCTTTATTTAGAGTCAAAGAGCATATTATTATAATTAATCCATTATTTTCATTTCCAGCTCAACTCTATTTTTATTCTTGGACTTCATTAGAGGAGCATGAGTCACCATTCTTATGTAGCTTATACTGAATGTTGGTTCAGTCCTTAAGTTCATGCACAATTTGAAGCCAGCTGTTTTAGCTCATGTTTTTTTAAGCCCACCGTTCCTTTAAGCCTGCTTTGGCTACTCACAAAAAAGAAGGTTTGAACAGCAGGTGGGTGAGGCTGTGTGCCTGAGGTTACCATATAAGGGACATCCACTCTTTGACATGATAAATAGCCAAGAGTAATTTTTTTTTTAAGGGTAAAACTGAGAGTTTAGAGCAGTTTGAATCTCGAGATTCTGGCTCACAGGGACTCTGCACATACACAGACCTCATTATTATGAGGTCCACTTTATAGACTCTACCTATTCTGGACAGAGTATATATTTTTCAGCCGCATGCAGTTTGGATTTGTCTCATGTTTTAAATTTCACTGTAATTTAGGAAATCAAATGCACACGCACATGGATAGATGGATGGATGCCACATTGTGAATTATACTGACTTTATACTGACTTTGCTTTGCTGACTCCTGCTTCTCTCATGCCACCATTAAGTTCACAATTGAGGTTGTATGAGTGCCATGAAATAGCATGGAGATGGTGTGATGGTTTGCACTGTTGCCTCACAGCAAGAAGGTTCTGGGTTCAAATCCAGACTGAGCCTTTATGTGTGGAGCCTGGCCAGCCTGTGTTACCTCCAGTTATTTGAACTTCCTCCTTGTATAAAGACATGTAGGTTGAGTAAATCAGTGACCCTAAATTTGCTCTAGGTGTGAATGGTTATCTGTCTCTATGGTATACCGTGCAACTTGCCCTATGACAGCTGGGATAGGCTCCAGCTTTCCTGCAACCCTCATTTAATATGCAGAGGCGAACAGATTTAGCACAGACATTTCTGTTCTTCCCAGGATGAGCCTAAAATTTGATGACCCTAAAACGTTCGCTGTAGTACCATGTGATCAGGTATAATTATTAATTTGTCAAATCAGTAATGATGTTTATAAGCTAATATTTACACTGCCATTGTGTTCACTTGTAATCATCACATTTAGGAGTAATTAGCAAATTTGAGGAAATCACAGGCCATCTTCCCATGAACCTCTACCAAAGAGTCTTTTCATGACTAGATGAGCTGCGCCCTGCTGGCACAATTGGAATCAACTGGAATCCATCATTTATGTGTTTGTGTTGAAAACACAGACGTTCCTGAACCTCCTATAGCTACTATGAAAACTGTTGCTTTTTCTCTTCTTCCATCCTTATACAGACCACTTCGTGTAAGGTACTTTTTTGTACTTGGTAAGAATCAGCAGGTTTGGCCTGAAGTGAAGTCCCGATGGCTTTAGCAGATATCACTTACATTGGGAAGAGGCTCTGCACTGAAGAAATCCACCACTTTCCAAAGAGCTTGGGAAAGCCAATATCAGCTGCCATGACCGCAGTAATGGCACCATATTGGGAGCTGAAAGTTGACCTGGAGAAGCAATTACAGTCAAAGTTGGTAAAACAACTTCAAGGTCAGACATGGCGCTCATTTGTTTCATGAGGAGGATTGTTGTTAATGAGCCAGCCATCCACAGGGGCCAGCAGGCAGGGGCTGTTAAGCTGGGCAGTGTGGTGGCAGAGGTTTTGGTTGGTTCTGGGGAGCCATGAAGCTTCCCAAACACTGTGTGATGATAAAAGATCTGGAACAACCAATGACCCCAGGAAGCACCATATAAGCTGTACAGGTGCATTAAGAGTTTCATGAATTATTTCTACATCTTTTTCAGCTGACATAAAAAAAAAAAAGCCTCAGAATTTAAGGTATAAGACTTTCACCCAACAAGGACCATTGCTGCCGATTGCTTTCCAGGATGCATTTCCGCCAACATAAGCAATTACTAACGGTACACTATTTATATGTGTTTTAGAACTTATGTAATGATGCTCACACTTAAGCGCATTTAACCAATTTGGGTTTTCACTGCTCTGTTATGTTGTATATCCAGTGCAGGTCTGGAATATTTTAATATTTGTGTTGCTGAGAAATTATTATCTAGTAAATAATATTTAATTAGAGCAAACAGAAATCAGTCATGGTATTCAGAGTTGAAGTAATCTGGAAAAAAAAATGCAACCACTGATTTAGAAACTATAACTGTACGAATAAGCAGCAAATAATTGACTTTGATTGGTCAAAAATGTTTATTTAAATCAATACTTTGTCCTCCTATTTGGACTTAAAGTGGCCCATACACCTTTAAAGTGGCCCATACACCCTTTTAAGCACCTTATGCCCCTTCATGCCACTTAAAGGATACACTGATACAAACCAGATTTGCTTTTTTATAATATCAACAGCAGGAGTCACTAAAAGCTAATCTGTTTATTATGGGAACCCAGTAGCAGTCAGTCTTATTGTATGACACCTCAGTGAAACTATTACTTCAAAACACTGGCACACATTAGAGCCCTTTTTTTTTTCTTAAGCAGAGGAACAAATCTGATTTAAGAACGTTTTGGAAGTCAGAATCATTCCTGATCTCTAATAAAAATGGACTGACTACTCAGCTGCCTTTTCTCGAGAATGGAAAAGTTTTATATGATTTATCTGTTTTGACTTATTCTCTGTATTTAAGATGTATAGCTAAACTATTGCATTCAGCCAACTCAAATTCAGACAAAAAGCTGCAATGGACTTCCAATCTAATCAGCATTTCTTTGCTTTTCTGCCCTCCTGTAGCAGATTAAATTAAAGGTTAAGCTCTCTGATATTTGATTTTGGTACGCCGTCTCCAAAGAATACATGCAAACTTGTAATCTTGTTTCCATTCACTTGATTCTGGTATGACAAATGAGATTATAAAGAATTATTCTGAATCATGATGAAATTCTTTAATGAAATCCCAAAGATAGTTTTACCCACACTGTGCCTGCTTGCTGTTCTTATTTGGCTGAGTCAGAAATTAGTTTTTATGCCGATAAAGGTCAGAGCTGTGGAAACTTGGGAGCATTATATTTCTGTTTACTGCTGTTTGTTAGTTTAGCCCAAACTGAATCTGAATGTTTAAGTGAACCAGCAAAACCTGTTGATGTGCCAACTGCTCACATAATCCCATCATGCTCATCACCCTTTCTGCATCTAGTATACTGTTTAGCTCTCCAAAATGAAAAATAAAAAACTGGGCGGGGTTGTCTTACTGGGGTATACTTTTGGCGACCAATCAAAATCTTCTCGATGAAACGCACCTGAGAAGCTGCCAAAGCGAGAGGCGGGCGAGCTATATAAAACCCACTGCCCTCACATGTGTCCCTCAGCATCGGTTCGCTTATAAGAGGCGACTGCTTCTCGTTTCCAACGTTACACACTCTCTCTGTCCCCAAACGCAGCCATGCATCTCAGCGCGCACGAGTCTTGCCATTCCCTCTTCTTGTTTTGCATCCTGCTGAGGAGTTGC
Source organism: Simochromis diagramma (assembly GCF_900408965.1). NCBI lineage: Eukaryota > Metazoa > Chordata > Actinopteri > Cichliformes > Cichlidae > Simochromis > Simochromis diagramma. Next base: position 13,887,253 of record NW_024386860.1, read on the forward strand.
CAAGCCTTCAAGAACGACGCAACGGAGCTCCTGTTCTCTCACGTGAGCGCCCCGGTGCCGGAGGTCCAAAGCAACGTCTCCATGAACCGTCCACGAACCGGCGGGAGAGGAGCGGGCAGCGCGGCGCACGACAGAAGCGGTGAGTGGAGTGAAGGGACGCATCCTGTTTCAGAGGACCAGAGGATGCTCCTCTGCTTTGGTATTTTTGGAGTTTGCAATGAAGTTATTCTGCTTTAAACTTACTTTAGAGAAAAAGGTTCTGCTTTGTTGCAGAATGTGTTTTTTTTTTTTTAAATTGCTTATTGTAAATTTCTGATGTTTGGAGGTGTTTCGCATGATATGCGAATATATCCTACCATGTGTGCCTTTAGCACATTGTAGACTGTTTTTGCATCTTAAGAAGCTTGAACGTTTTTAATTTATCTAGTTATTCTTCTCTATGAAAAGGTGTTTGCAACTACAACTAAAAGCGGTTTATGAAGATCAGGTTATAATGCTTTTTAAACCACAAAGATCAAATGTCTTTTAATCAGGCACTTAATCCCATCATCACCATACTGTTCCCATTTACACATTCCTACATTCTTAAAAGGGATTATTTTACACTAAATCATCACCAGTTTGCAGACATGACTGGAAGCTTATCGGAGTGTCTAGACTGGAAAGACATGGAGCAAATTTAGGGGTGTTATAAAAGGGAAAGATGCGCAGTGAATGCAGTGAATTTGAGCACACCAACCCCCCGCCCCTCCCCAGTGATATATTGCTCAGTGTAACACACACCTGATTGGCTGGGGTCCAGACAAGGATGCAAGGCTCTATCAGGCCGAGCAGCGGACTGGATGAAAGTGTTCTCCCATACCATTGTGGCGGATTACTAAACAGGGGGAGGGGGTGAAGTGGCAAAAGGGAGGGAGAGATCAGGCTGGAGCCTTCCTTCATTCATCAAACACTGTCACTGAGAAGGGAGGGCATTGTATATGGAGTTGTTTCAATGGACTCAAGCTTGGGTTACAGTGACAGAGGGGAGAGCAGTGGGACACTGTTTGTAGCCTACGGGAGAATAATGTTGCTGTACAGAAGTAGACCCGCTTCCCAGATTTAAAGAAGAGAGTTTTTCTGTTTCACAGTGCTGTAATTACTGAAGTAGAAATGTCAGGGTGCTCCTCTTGTATCGTGTGACTTGCCAGAGGCTGCAAAAGGGCTTATGACTAGTACAATGGGGGTAATCTTCAATCAGACCAAAAACTAGAGATGCAAAATTGTTCTGCAAGGAAAGCAAAAACTCTAAGTATAGCACTTGATTGGAGCTTTGCAACTGTGAGAATTTTCTGCTTTTATTTTTCACTTTCAAAAAGAGTACACAAAGAAATCTGTGAAGTAACTAATAGTCAAATAATTTGTTGCAGCCCAGTTTCTGTCTAGCTGCCTACATATATTTCTTCATATTCTCACACGTCTTTGTTTCTGCCTACAGAGCAAAGTCAAATTGGATGCAGAGAACTGAGGTCCACTAAGTACATCTCTGATGGTCACTGCACCAGCATCAACCCCATCAAGGAGTTGGTGTGTGCAGGCGAGTGTCTCCCAGCTCAGATGCTGGAAAACTGGATTGGCGGAACCCATGGCAGAAGGTTCTGGAATCGACGGAGCAGCAATCAGGACTGGCGGTGCGTCAATGACAAGACCCGTACCCAGCGCATCCAGCTGCAGTGCCAGGATGGCAGCACAAGAACTTACAAGATTACAGTGGTCACCTCCTGCAAGTGCAAGAGGTACTCGAGACAACACAATGAATCCGGAAACAAGTTTGAGGAGTCGGCCCTGTCGCCACCGAGGCTCCTCCACAAACACAAATCTAAGAGCAAGAGAAGGTCTGGGAAGAACAGGCTGAGTGAAAACTGGCACGAGACTGAACCCTGAGAGACACTGAACATGCAGAGTGACTCTAAACCTCAAGAAGTTTTGTCTCAGTGATGTTAAGACACGACATCCAGAAACAGCAGTTGTGGATTATATGTGTGTGACTGGGACTTGATTTATGTGAACTGGTTCCTCACCATGATGAAGAACTCCAAGCAGGACTCTGAGAACTTTTCTTGACATTTTAATCCACATGCTTAAAGCTAATATGACCAGGACTTGTCTGCAGAATGTTCTCCAGCCATGAACCATGCATAGACTGTCCTCTAGCCCTGTGCATGTGTTCATATAGTCATTTGATATGCAGATGGAGATCTTTAACTAACGAAGCGCCAACACCAATAAACACTACCCAACATCTTAAAATAATATTGTGTAAATAGATGTACATATATAAAATTCATGCTTTATAAAGTATGTCCATTTGTATAAAATTTTACCATGTAAGATTTATGATGTAATATATTTTATTTGGCAGCGAACCTGATAAGTGTGGCTTAAGTGCAGTCAGCATGTGGGTGAATCCTCTGGAAAAAGCTTTGTCATCAATCAGTCGTGTAAAAATAACATTGTATGAAATAAATATCCTTTTTTTTTTTTTTATCATATGTGTTTGTTTCTAGTAGGAATTTTTGGTTTGATGTGTTTCATCTTCAAGAGGGCTCTCATTAAAACTTAAAAAGCCTCGGACATAAAATGCACCAATAAATTTATATTTTTCAGGTAAGAAAGCTGGATGGATTCAGCACTGGCATATAGCATGATTTCTGCCATAAACACATTTCCACCTATCTGCAGTGTAAATGGTCTTGAAACATCTCAGGAATTAGGACCTCCCAGTCCTGACCAGTGGTCCTGCGGACAGGAGCTGGCAAATATTTCCCATAATTTTTTTTGGAATTACTACTTTACTAAAATGGGAAATTAAACACCGTAACGTTTAAATTATACTAATACAAACAATAAATGAAAGAACAGTGGATGAAACTGATTATGATGCTTCTGGATTCAATTAAATGTTTGAGTATTGTTAACATTAGGGAATTATCGGGCTAATTGTGTTAATCAAAAATAAAAATCCCCTGGACTTTTTTGGAAACCAGAAAGACATACGTACAAATGAATGCATAGAATAAAAAGTACATTATAGGTGCACAATTAAGTATTTCTAAAAGTTCTCTCTTTTACATCCTGCGTTTTTCCTCTTAAGGACCACATATTAAAGGGGAAAACACTGTTTTCTTACTTTTCTTCAAGTCACATAAACTTCACAAAGCTAAGTTCACAAAGTGTGACCTTTAATCCTCTGTTGTGAAGTGCAGTTAAGCTTTTTAATATCAAAATAAATACCTCTACGAGCTTGTTGTAAGTTCATAAATTTTACATTTGCAACTTCAAACGCTTTTATATTTATTTTGAAGCGTTCACCGGAAGTGTTCGCCATCGATAATCTGCCCGCTTCACAGCGGTGGTTCCCTCTTTTCCTCTTTTCCATCCACGTTTTCGGTATCTTACCACCCCGCCCATCAGAAGGGAAGGATAGCTTTGGAAAAGTAACCTACAGTGAAACCCCTCACACCCCTATCTGTAAACATATTGAGGTCAGTAATATGAACACGCGGGGTGATAACTGTGAACCGCACAGGGCCGCTCATCCCCGGATTTTCACAATGTGCGAGGCCGGGAAGAGCGACCACCACTCGGCAGAACGCTGCGTGGACTTCCCTGTATCGGTGGTTCTTCCTGCCGGAGGCACCGGAGAAAGAACGGGACTACAGACACCAAAACAGTTCTGCACGTTTCTTGGCAGACCGCTCATAAGCTACACTATTCAGGCTTTCGAGAGGTAGGAAACGTCTACGATAGGAGAGGCGACAAGATTCAATCCCCGTTAGTTATTAGGGAGACACGGAAACAGAAGGAAAAATGCCTCAGCTACTACCACCATGGCCGGATTAGTGGCTCGGGTGGCCCATGGGCAATATTTAATCGTTGGGCCCCCGCAGTGCACAGTACAGTCAATATCTGATTGCTCATTAATAATCATTTAAAATATATATAAATACTGAAATTGGGGGGAATCCTGGTTTCTAATTCAAAAGAAAACAGCTTGCAATTTGAGTATTTGCTTGGCTTCAGCGAAAATAATGGTGGGCATATTCTCCTATTTGTGACATATGCACAAAAATGTGGAATCATTTCTATTTTCAGTACATTTCCTGGCTTCCATTAGTTATGAAAATAATTTAAAATAGAAAAAATATCTAATTCCCACTACAATGCATTTTCAGCCTAATACAGCAGTCATCCCTAATCCGGTTGAAAAGGAAAAAAAAAAGGCCGCCTGTACTGAAAAAATCTAAATCTGGTCACTTGTTTTACGCATCCGCTATTTGATGTGGCAAGTGTGGCATACATACATGTTATGCTTTGCAGGCGAATGAACCCAAATCAGGTGTACTGTAGAACTTCTATTTTTACGATAGAAAGTTTTTATTGTCGTCATCGCGATATATATCGTTATAGGTTGGAAATCACGGGGGGGGCCCTATGTACTGTGGTGCAGTAATGAGGAAAATAATTACTTGGAAATAAGTTGCATAATATTTTTTTTTTGTTCCAGTAGATTTTTCTTTGCATGCATATTGGGATTAGCTAAATTTTGCACAACTGACAGAGGGGGTGAATTGATAACTTTTTCTCTGTCATGCTCCTTCAGCTTTTCTAGCATGTTAATTCTACCTTTCTTTTTCAACCTATAACAGTCTGTTAAGTGTTTGTACCCTTTCACATGCTTTGTCCAATTTGGTGCCTCATTCTGATACACCAGAGAAATTTTTGTGACTTATTAACCTTTGTAGGAGTAAAATCTGCTCACTCAATTTTTTTATTTTACTCAATTATGATTGTCAAAGCAGTATTTTTGTTCAGCAAACAAACATATTTTCTACAGATTTTGGCTCAATAACTAAAGTGA